>NC_092436.1:4200294-4516722 GCF_036169615.1 Heliangelus exortis | reverse complement strand
TAGAAATGGAGGGAAGATGAGACTTTCTAATGCTGTCTATATGGATGTATATTTAAGTAAATATATGTTAATGTATGGAAGCTCTTCTGTGCCTGTGGCTGTTTGAAATGAGTAGCCAAAAGGGTTAGGTTCTAACATTTCAAAAACCTTTTAAGTCTCCTTGTGCAAATGGAGGCATTGAGCAACCATCATGTTAATTGGCAACCAACTAATCATTTGCTGGGTTTAGGAACAGAAAAATAAAATATTCTCTTGGAGCTTCCCAGCCAGAGGAGAAAACAACTATTTTTACAGATTCCTCAAGGAAATAGAATATTTTGTATTGCTCCCAGCCTCTGTTGGTTGTTTTAGGGGTGTTTTGTTGGGGTTTTTTTGGGGTTTGTTTTTTGTATTGGTTTGGGTTTTTTTGTGTTGGTTTGGTTTTTGTTTGTTTGTTTAAACAACTAGATTGAGTTTTCAGTCCAAGAGGGAAGATTCTGTCAATTTTGTAAGCTTCAATGATGCAACAACTTGCAATTATTTCCGTGCCTTACTGGTCACATTAACTTCCATAAAATAACTCTGGTGTGTAAAGTTAAGCACATGGAGAGTCAAAGTTTTAATACGAAGTCAAAGACACTGTAAATTGCTCTAGTAAAGCACGCAGATGAGGCACAACTGTGCAAAGCTTAACTCCACATAGGATTAAAAAAAACAAACAACCAACATATTCTTTCAGCTGATGATTTATTTACTTGAATACAATTCTGTCAGCTCCACCATTAGCCTCAGGCTTCTGGAGCCAGGCAACCTTCAGAAATGTATCATCAGTTTTGGTTTTTCCATGATTTTAAGCAGTTACTCTTCTGGGGAGCCATTTCCATCGGTTGCAGTAACTAAGTCCTCTCCACAGGAAAGAAATAAAACCCAAAGTCATTCATGCAAGGCAATCATGTGCTTGAGTCCATCTGCTTGCTGCAGCAACTACCACAAAGCTTTGCACCACCTCAGTCTCCTTTGTTTTCTTTCCATGGAGAGAGGGAAGAGCCTGGTACCTGCCCCTGCCAGCTGAGCTGATGTTGCTCCTGGATTTGGCTTTCATGCCAAGCATCCTGCACAAACTTTGGAGGGCTCCTCACTTGCACTCTGCTAATAAGATAGTTTGAGTCAAACTTGGAATGATTTTTCAATCTGTCAGGAAAAGAAGGGAAGGATTAAATGCTGAAATAAATGGATATTATTGAGAAGAGAAATGGACCAAGAAAAAAGGTTTCTGAAAACACGAATGTGTGCTCAAAGCAATCCAGATAATTTCCCACTGAGAAAGCTGACCTCAGCTTCTCTTGGAGACAGGAGACAGATGGGTAAGTGTATGCTGTGTTAGTCACCACAGAAACAGTGAGAATACTTTATTCTCCACTGAAGAAACTTTTAGTGGCTCAGGGTACACTTTAGTGTTAGAGCTTTCAGTTTATCCCTTGCAACTAATTATTCTCAAACAGATGGAGCAGAGCGGGCCAGGCTGCATGTGATGGGAAATACAAATAAATAAGTAACCCTCTCCTGATTGAGTCTCAGGAGAACGGGGAGAAGCCACCAGCCATGCTGCAGTCAGAGGGGCTGCCTGGCAGATAACTGGGGTGTCAAGTGAGGAGAAAGGAGAAGTGCCAGTTACTACACAATATAAAAGAGGTAGAGATACCCACAGAAGAGCTGTGAGCCTTTTCCTCAAAAATTAACTTGCAGATGCGTTAAGCCCACAGGAACACAGTGGCTTTTTCTGGCATCCACAGCAGCTGTTTCAAAGAACTGCTGAAAACAGCAGTGGAATGTTTTACTGCAAGAAATTGAAGCTTCCTCTCCTGGAAATTGCACTTGTTTTGGACTGTCCTGTTTGCCAGAAAAACAGGCAAGACTGCAAAAAGTCATCTTGTCTTCCACTTAGAAAACAATTTGCATTTACCCAGGTTTGGTTTTTTTCTTTTCATTTAAAAAAATACACTGCTTTAATATGTTTTACTCCTTAAAGGAACCCCCCAGTTTATGAAGAAAATAGTGGTTAAAACTGGCTCTTTTCCACCTCATTATAGTGTAGTAGCAATAGGAAGGGTTGTCTCTAGCTTCCTTTATTACAGTGGAGATTGTTCCATCTCTGGTTTTACCTCCTTGTGTATTTTCTTGCATGGGTTTGCACAGAGTAAGACTTGGCTACGAATCGTTTTGTTTTATGTACCCTCCTTTCTTTTAATCCATAAACAAAAAGGCAGAGCTGGGGATGACTCATTTTACACAAATGCTGTCTCCTAATAGCTCTGTCTCAGCTTTCCCACAATTGGGGGGTGACTGGCTTCTCCAGTAAAAGAAATCAGGGCTGCTCTTTCCTTTACATAGCAAAGTCAGTAACACTTTTTCATGTTGGCCTTCCAGTTCAAGGACCAGTCAGTGTCAAATAGGTGATCATTGCATATCCATATCCCCTTGTTCCTGGCTAAAACAGGAAAAAGAGACTAGAAAACATCATGTCTCTCTTTCTCCACCGTGGAGTCCAAGGGCTGGATCCTGGATCATCGCTATGTGGCTCTTGAAATGGATTCAGTGATTGCTGTGGAACTCACACCTGAAGGATGCAGAACCCTGAAAAAAGGATGTTTAAGCAAGAACAGATCAGGAGCTGTCACATCTCATCTGCTTCCAAGCCCAACTGAAATTTGTATTGACAGCCTGATGCCCTGCCAGCTTCCCCAGCATCTCTGAATGGTCCCATTGCTGCACAGGCCCGACAACTCAGACTGCATGTTCAAACAAACCCTTCTGAAGCCATAAGTAAACAGTCCCTGAAGGGTACAATGCTGAGTTTCAAAACTGAAGAAAGCAAAGGACATATTGGCATTTTGCATTTCTTTCATGCTTTGTTGAATTACCTCTTGTTCTGTCAAACACCTAAGAAAAATCTGCCCATTTCAGCTCTAGGGCAGGATTGGTGTAATGGGCTTTGTGGCAACTCGTCTTTTTCATAGGTTTTAACTTTGAATATCTGAAGTCACAAGAAATAGAGAATAGTTGAAACCTAATTTCAACTGTCTTTTCTACTCCTTGTGCAACCAAATCAGCACCAAAACAAATCACACGAATAAAGAGCCGGTGATTACATTAGCAAATCAGTAAACTGTGTTGTGCCACCATTTTGCTAATGATTCTCTGTTCAAATTCAGCATTATTAATGATTATCATCACTTTTAAATTTCTCTTGCAGCTCCCTAATCGTTCCATGCTTAAGAAGGCTCTCCTGTTATATATCTTCTCATTTTGTTTTTGCTGGCAGCATGCATTTAGCCATATGCTCGGCTTGTGCCTCCTGCCAAACTCCTGCGTTCCAGGGCTTGTTAAGCTGTGTAAAATGTTGTTGTTGACTTGAATGTTAAGGAAAGTAAGTGACTGATTGCACTTGCTGCCATAGCCATCTGTGTGTCTGAGCCAGAGCTCTTTATCCCAACAGTAACCATTAACTCAGACAAACTGCCACAGTCTAATGCAGAGTCATTTGTTGGGCTGGAAATATTTTTCCAGTGCCCTCACTTCATCAATAGACCTTTATGAAAGCAGAAATAGTACCAGGAAGGGCCAGAATTTGTGATTCTTGAGAAAAATTCATCCTGAATTCAGCTAAGAAAAGTATTCCTTCCTTAGGGACTGAAGAAATAGGTGGAAAGGCCTTGTTGGGTTGCTGTAACAAAAGGAGACAGTGGAGAGTTTTGGTACTGGAGCTACACAGGTTCTTTAAAAAAATGCATAAATTCTTTTTGGGTTTGGAGAATGTAGGAAATTTTATGTTTCAACCTCTGTAGAATGAGTCTATTAAAATCAGGTAAAAGACAGGAGAAAGCCTAGGGGGGTATGATTAATTGCACAGAAGTAAGACTGTCCAGGGTTTCTCTCTGGGATGTTGCTCAGTTTTACTACAAAATCTCCAGGGAGACTGCAAGAGTTCTATATTTAATAGCAATGATGTCCATAATGTGAGCTTTAATCTCATGCCATTTTGCTGACCACATTTGGTGCAGGAGCAGATGTGCTGAGCCAGGTGCTGCTGATGCTCTTGCCCTTATTGTCTGAAGGGGCTACTTGCAAAGGCAGAGGCAGAAATTTTACCTTTTACCTCCAAGATTTGGGACTCTGCCATTTCCCTTGAAATCACCAGTGCAGACAGGCAATGAAGAGATGCAATGCAGAGAACAGTTTCCAAAACTTGGTACACTTGAATCCTGCAAGCATGTAGGTGCTTATTTACTAAGTGCAAGTTCATAAAACCTAAGTGAGTTTGGGATAATGGACAGGGTCTCTCTCCTGATGAAAAAAAATCCAGAATTTGTGCCTACAATGAAATCTGTAGTATAGTACCTTTTTGTATAATATAATTTAACCACCTGATCATTTTGACATCTCATTTTCTCTTTTAGCATTGCTTTAAGGGTCACTGCATCTGGCTAACCCCAGACATCTTGAAGCAGGATGGCCACTGGGGGGCATGGAGTAAGTTTGGCTCTTGTTCTCGGACCTGTGGCACCGGAGTGAAGTACAGGACACGGCAGTGTGACAACCCCCAGTAAGTTACTCCTGGTTCTGGTGTGGAGTGAACGAGTGGTGAGAAGCCTCCCTAAACTTCTTAAATGCACTAAAAGATGTGGAGAGGCAGCTGTTAAATTGTGTGTGTTGTCAAAAGTTCTATTTTTGGCCCTTAACAAGTCATGAAACGTGTTTGTTTCTCAGTTTATATCCATTCAGCTGGTTATGCAGTTACAAGGGTCTTGAAAGTGCTTAGTACACTATTACTTAAAGCATAAGTAAAAGTTT
The DNA here is from genome assembly GCF_036169615.1 of Heliangelus exortis. NCBI lineage: Eukaryota > Metazoa > Chordata > Aves > Apodiformes > Trochilidae > Heliangelus > Heliangelus exortis. The sequence continues at coordinate 4,511,892 of NC_092436.1, read as the reverse complement.
AGGGTCCTACCTATGTCTTTTTTTTGTATGAGTTTCAAAGAACATCAATGATGTTCTGGATTATATTTTTTAAATCAATACACCTTTTTAAAAAATTTTTGTTTAATCCAGCTTTTTTGGGTAGTTCAAGAAGAGGGTCTTAAAATATTTTCAAACTGCTTTCATTCCAGTCTGGAACAAAGATCCAGAGATCAGAACCTCCCCCAAGTTAATATTAATAATATTGAATTGGTTTGCTTTGATATCTTAAATATGGCTCATCTAGATAATCTAGAATGTTTTAGTTTCAGTATCACTGTAAGGATAATAGATTTGAAATAGACTGGTATGGGCAAAGGATTTGAAATGTACAATTATTGCTATCTTACTGCAATGTCACAAAGTGTCAAGATCCCAACAGCAAGAACTGAAACAACAGCCAGAATTGAATTATTTTACCAGACAGAATGTATTTTTAACATTGACTTTCTCATTTTCTACTGATAAAGTGATTTACCTTACTAGTGGTAAAACTGATCACTGATTAAAAAAATAATGCTGAGTTCTGTGAAGCAGCATTTTCTGATGGGAATTGTTCTGTTAAGAAAAAATTTACCAGTTCTAATTTCAACCTGTATTAAATTGGCAACATGAAAGTAGCCTTTATAATTGTGGGCACAATTTTATTTGTAAAATCTATTTTCATGTAGGAAAGCTTAATGTACCATTTAAAATATTTTCTGTGTTTCTGCAAGAGGGTGCAAACCCAGTTACAAACCCAGCTCTGTGCTGCCAGACCCAACAGGGATCCAATGCTCATTTGCCTGGGGGTGCAGCACGGAGCTGGTTCTGGGTTTGCTGCTGGCTTAGGGGTGAATGAGGCACTTCATCTGCTTGTGTGCAAATCATCTGTGCATCATCATTTTCTGTCCTGTGCCATCATTCACCAAAGAATGTCTTTTCTTGCCTTGATCAAGTGATTCGAGGCCTTGCTTGCAGAAATTGCTTTTTGAAAGCTAAATAGCAATAATAGGTTGTTTTTTAAAAAATGCATATTTTCCGTATCAGAAATAGATCACTGGCTTCACCCAGTGCCTACTGACATGACTGGGAATTAAATTGTTCCTCAAAGAATTTGATAAATGCTTGATTTGTGCATTAAGGGCAAAGCTAAGTGTGGGTTTCTCCCTCCTCCCTCAGTCCAGCCAATGGAGGCCGCACGTGCATGGGGCCAAGCTACGAGTTCCAGCTGTGCAACACTCAGGAGTGTCCTAAGGAGCTGGAAGATTTCAGAGAGGAGCAGTGCAAGCAGTGGGATCCTTACTTTGAGTACCAGAACACCAAACATCACTGGCTCCCCTATGAACACGTTGATGGTGAGCGGTCCCTTTTCTCCCTGAAAAGTAAAATCACCTGCAAAGAGGAGTAAAAGTTACACAAGGAGAAGTCAAACCATTTCTGGAGAAACTTTGCTTTAGCAAAGAGTGTATGAGTGATCTGATTAATATATTGTACTTTGAGTTAAAGCTTTGGACCCTGTTCCCCAATAACTGCTCTTAAACTGTGTTATCATGAGATTAAAGGGAATGGGGGAGTGCGTCCCAGACAGGGCTGCTGGGAGCAGGGGTAGTGCTGTGCCCACAAGGCAGGGACCAAGAAAGGGAGAGGTGAAAAAATTTTCAACAAGGTGAAAAAATTTTCAACAAAGTGAAAAAATGTTCACAGGATACAAAATCACTCAAGTGAATTAAAATAAGGCAGCCCACAGAGAGCTGAAACTAGGACCTTCAGCACTAAATAGCTGAATGTGGTAAATGAAGTTTGGTGCTGATAAGCAACAATAATGGATTAAAAATGGTGAGCGTGCACGTGAGCAGGGGTCTGTGCACAAGGTGGGCTGTGAAGGGAAAGGTGTAGGTGCTGGCAATGGCTTTAGGAAAATATTGGTTCAGTGAGTGATGGAGAGCACTGATCTGCCTCTCTGTGTCTGCACGAGGCATCTGCATTTTAAATACTCTTCCAGTGTAGAGCAGGTTGTGCCTGTCTCACTGCTGGCCCTGCTGCTGGAAAGTCCACAGCTGAACTCAGGCCCAAATAAAGAAACAAACAATCACTTCTGAATAAGAGAGTTCAGATAAACTGGACTTTTCCCCCTGAAAAAATGATTTAGTTTAAAAAGATCGAGTTACAGAATTGGGAGTGACATGAAGAGACTGAACATGGAATGGTTATTCACTGTTTCTCATAGCACAAGCCTGGGAACATCAAATAAAATAATCAGGTGGCAGATTTAAAGCAAGTATGTGGAGGTATTTTCCATGCAGCAAATAATTAAACTGGAACTCATTGCCAAAGGAAGTTACAGATGCCAGAAAATTCTATAATCCATTAAGAGCATTAAATACCAAGCTCCAGCCATGACTTAGGAAGTTCTTAAGCTGCAGTTTATGAGGAACTTGGAGAATATTCTGAGAAAATATCAGGTTTATTCTTACATCTTCCCTCAAAGACTGCTGGCAGGTGTTGGGGTGGGTGGGTGCTGGGTCTGAACCAGTACAGTCAGTCTGATGGTCTGGCATCTCAGCAGAGATCACCTCTTAGAACAAAAATGTTCATTTTTCTGTTGACTCCTCAGCTTAATTGTCAGTGTAAGGGCAGCAGGTTGACTGAGACCTTGATGGCTGTTGCTCTGCTGTTGCCACATTGTGTTGAAAACAGAAGAGGTTTCACCAAGCAAAAAAGTAGGTGGCAAGGATTCACAAGCTGTTTGAGAAGCAGCATGGGCTGGTTTTAAACCTGGTCACCTCTTACGAATAAAGGATGCTCCTGGGCAGGGTTGGGATGACAAGGGGCAGGTACTGGGCTCCTAAGCTGTCCTCAGCCAGATACCAATTGCAGAGAAGGGAAGGATCACTTTGGGTGAAATTGTTCTGCATTCCAGTGAGAGGATACTCTGCCAGAAGTTAAGAGCAAATTCCTTGTAATTAATTTGCCTTTCTTCCCAAATAGTTCTCAGGGTTCCTTCGTTCTTTTCATGCCACTTTGTGCAAGGTGGGATTTTCAGAGGCACAGACACAGCCTCACAGCTGAGTTCCATGAAATAGCTTTGCTGTCACAGGGAGAGGGGATGAATGCTGTGGCCCACAGACCTTTGCTTCTGCTTTGGCCCTCGGAGCAGTCTGCTGCAAAGAACACTGAAATGAATCAGATATTTTTCTATTAAATTCAATGCCTTCTGGGTCAGACACCAGCTTACTGATGTCTGAGCACTGATCACTGGGCACTGCTGGTTTCCCTTGTAACTATGGTATAACTGCAGCCACCTTTAGAGTTACATTTATCTTTTCAGGGATGTTAGAGAGAACAGCTTTTGTGTGAAAACAAGGCCAGAGGGTGGCTTATCCTTGAACTCTAATATATTTAAAAGTCCCTTTTGTAAAGATAAGGCATATCAGTGACATACTTTGTGCAGATAATGCAGTTGTGGCTCAAAGGCAACATAAATCCCTACACTTCACACGCAGCTCAGCTGGATGTGTCTGACACATTGTGTATGTGATGGGGACAGAGAGGAGCAGCATCTCATCCTGTGGCTGGGAAAAAGTTGCCAGGCTGGAGTGTAGCCCATGGTGTGCTTGAGCAAGCCTGTGCTACACTGTGCTATGGCCCTTCTGCTGCTCCCAGCACCCTGAGCACCCCATCTCCCATCCTCTTCTGTGCATCTGCTGGGGCAGCACAGAGTGACATTGGCTGTTAGCTCCCAGCCTCAATTAAATGAGAAGGAAACACTTGGGGACCAGGCAGTAGCAGACTGCAAAACCTCTGCCAGCTTGCATCGTGTGACAAAGGATTAAATAGAGGCCCCCCTCAAGTCAATGATATGTTATTTTGAAGATTGCCTCCTAATGATGATACACGGGTGCTTCATGACTCAGCAGTTCCCAGGTGATCACCCAGCCTTCAAAGGGGGATCAACACCAATGATTTATGGAGTCCTGTGTTGTGCTCTCTGATGTGTGCAAGGAAGGAGCGCTTGCTAACGTTATAGAAAGTGCTGTTCACAAAGTCAGCAACTGAAATCTTCGAGCTGAACACGCATAATTTGGGTCATTTTTCAGCTAAGGAAAGGTGCCACCTGTATTGTGAATCAAAGGAAACGGGGGATGTGGTGTACATGAAGAGGATGGTGCATGATGGGACCCGCTGCTCCTACAAAGACCCTTACAGCATCTGCGTGCGTGGAGACTGCTTGGTGAGTGGAGAGTTCCAGAGCTTGGTATTGTGTAAACAACTAAAATGGTAGCTTGAGTTTCTCTCCAAGAATGACTGATTATAATAATGCTTTGGGCAAGGAGGAGGTTTCATTAGGATTATTGTCACAATATTGTGTGTGATATTCACAGTTGCCATCACATTGCATGTGACTCAGTTCCAGCACCTACCTACACAAGTAATCTTTAATGCAGTATTTTAAGAAGATCTATTACATCTATTCCCTTCAATGAAAGCTTTTCCTGCTGAGGTTTAGTGGGGGTGTAATGTACAATGAAACAGGAACATGCAGCAGCTTTCAAGGAAAGAGGTGTTAAGATATGGCTGCTTTCTCTCAGTATTTGATCATGCTATTTTTAAAAAATCAATGACAGTTTCTGTAAGTTGGGATCTGCTGCAGGTCATCATTTGACAGAATTAGAGGCTCTGACTTAGCAAAGCACTGGTGAAGGTGCTTATCCTCACAGATGCCTTGATTCTCCTGGAATTTAAGCATCTGCTTACAATAAGCTGGGGCTTAAAAGCTTTTCTTTAACCAGCCTGTTTCCTTCAGTAAGAGACCCACTGTGAAGCATAATGTAAAAATGATTGACAGCTATTGTATGAAAATGTAAAAATGATTGACAGCTATTGTATGAACTGGAAGTATTAAAATCTGTTTAGATGTTGATCTTCCAGGAAAATGCTACAATTCATCCTCTGCTGGAGCTGAAGTCTGGGCTTTGATATCTGAAGGGTCATTTAAATTGAATCTTAAATTGAATCATCAATAAATAAGAATGACTGCTCTTCTCTTTTGTGCACAGAAAGTCGGGTGTGACCGGGTCATAGGTTCCACGAAGCAGGAAGATAAGTGTGGTGTTTGTGGAGGAGATAATTCCCACTGCAAAGTGGTGAAAGGAACATTTTCAAGAGTGCCAAAGAAACAAGGTCAGTGCGTTCAGTCTCATTTGTCCTGGGGAATACAGGGTACTTTTGTTCAACCTCTTCTGTTTCATGGAAAGTACCAAAGCAATCCCAAATCATTTACAACAGAAACATCTGGACTTTATTTTGTGATGTGTTCAGGATTGGAAAAAAAGACTTTTTTCCAGTAATTGGTTAAGTCTACTGGTATCAGGACCCATGCAAGCATAGAGGAGAGCTTCACTGCTCCATGTTGGAGAGCTATGGACATATTGAAGAGCTGGTGTCCATCAGCTGCTCCATTAGAATTATTGGAGTGCTGCAATAAATTGGCATTACTGTCAGACAGGACCTTGCATGATGACTCTGTGACTGCATTTGGCAGTCACATTTGGTAAAGTCAGTTTATTGATGACACTTAAGGCATTTTTCTTCTGCCCCAAAGCCCTTTCTCCCAGTTATGTGCTCTCCCTGGCATAGAAATAGGGATGGGAGTGGTGCTGGATTAGGTTCCATGTACTGTTATACACCCTGCTTTTAGAAACCAAGACTTATTTGAAAACCAAAGACAGACTCTTCCTGTTCCTGGCATACTAACCAGTTACTATCTTTTCAAATACTACAATAAAGGGCACATTAAGATGTTTGAAATTCCTGTTGGTGCGAGACACTTACTGATACAGGAAACAGATGCCACCAGCCATAATCTTGGTAAGTAACAAGGAGGAAAATTTTCAGTCAGATTATTTTTTCTGCTGTTTATTTTTATCTCTGGAACTTCACAATGTGTTTATGTATTTGTTTACCCTTTATCCTCCCACACCACATACCTCCTTTAAACACGTTAAATTAAGAAACATGGATTTCCCTGCAATGTATTCCCTGGAGTCCCAGCCAGGAGAGCCCTGGGTTGGCATGTGCATGTGGAAAAGCTGCTGGAAGAGGAGGGGAATTACAATATGGGGTGCAATGCAGTATCTTCATGTGCATCTCTTAGCATAACATGCTTCCTACCCTCAGTCATTTCCCAGACACATCCAAACCAGTTTCAGGTTCTGCCCTGTTGCTAACAGCATTGACACAAGGTTGCCTGATCAATTGTGTGGCTTAGAAAGTAATTGAAATCTGCTCCTCACAGTGCCCTCAGATCAATGCAACAGCATCTGGTAGGTTGTTATTAATTGGAAGTAGATTCCCAGCAAATGGCCTGCTAATGGTACCATGAGTGATTCCAGCTCCTCACCAGCAAACACTTCCCCTGCTGCCCTGTGGGAAGCTCACCCAGTCAGACAAGGTTCTTCTGTGGAAGTGGGGTGGGAATGACACACAGGGGACACCAATAGCTTCCTTGCAGTGCTGAGGGAGCTGGATGCTCAGGTAGAGGGAAAGGGGACTTAAAATCTGGTGGTAAATAGCAAACGGTCCCTGCTTCTTCTAACTAGGAGAGCAATTTTCCACCTCAGGAGAAAACCCTAATACAAACTGAAGTCTTTCTGGGTGAAAGATGGGGCACTGATGACAGCAAAACCATAGGAATCAGGGCTGGGTGTGATGGCAGGTGCCTGTGGAGCAGCAAGAGGTTAATCAGAGCTGTGTCAGTGTCAGGGGATCTGAGCAGGAGAACTAATACAGTATCCAGTGTCTCTCTCTTGCTGTGGGGACCCGCTGAGGATTAGCCCAGTAGCCTTTCTTTCCTGGAGCAGTAAGAGCTCCTGAGCTGCCTTACAACCTGTCAGAAAGCTGACTGGCTGTGGGACCCCCCACTGGCTGTCAAATTGGCTCAGATTTGGCCACTGGATTCAGAAGTTGTTAGTCGGGAGCAGACAGACGGACGCACGCGGTGCAGTCGTGCTGGCATCATTTCTCTGGCAAGGAAGGCTATGGAAAAGAGAAAAAAAAAAAAAAAAGATGATTGATGTTTCTGGGGCTGAGCAGGAAAGCATTGGAAGTTCACCTGAAAAAGTCTTTCTGTGCCTGTGAGGGAAAATCCACACAGGCCTCTTCTGCTTCTACCAGAAGAGGAGAACCAAACTCGGAAGTGAACTTCTTTTCTTATTCCTAGCAATTAAAAATCGTGAAACGGGGAAATTCATTCTAAGTGAAGACAACTACGTCCCAGACTCTAAAGTATTTATTGACATGGGTGTGGAGTGGGAATATCGGAATGATGATGATAGAGAAACCGTGCAGACCATGGGGCCTCTGCGTAATGGAATAGTTATTCTGGTAAGTCAAATGAAAACCATCTTCCATGGAACACAATGTCAGGGTTACAGAGCCATAACGTGCTATAATATATTTTAGATTCCTCTTGTGAATTGCAACAAAACATCTGCTTCAATTAAAAGACAATAGAAGATGTATTTTGATTCCTTTCTCCTTATTTATTGCTCTGTTCAAGAGCTGTTATAGCTCAGGGTTATGTGTTGAGCAACCAGCTCTCCTCATCAGTTCCTGTGGATGGACTAGAGAATGGCCATGGTGGAGAAGCTCTCCAGTTTGTTTAACACATCTGACATATCAGCATTAGCTAAAGAAAGGCCAAAATGGTTCATATCAGATAGATCTGATAGCTCCTCCTCCTGTCCATGTTTTGAAATGTATCCTGAGAAGGCAGATGCAGGATTCTTTTGCTTCCAGGCTCACTCAGCCTGTTCTGTGGTTCCCAAACCCACCCAACTATATTAATTTTTTTCATTTCAAACCAGCAATCAATAAACTACAATGAATAGGGGTAGGCTGCTTCAGAATCCCTCTGCAAGCAGCTGAAGTGTGTTGATCTACAATAGCTGAATGACAGAGAAGGAATAAATATTATGTTTTCAAAGGACTAATATTTTGCAATTTCTTCACATTCAGTTGTTTTCTTGCATTTGTCTTAGTGCAGTTTGATAATGAAAACTCTTTCTAAATAGTTTATATTTCTGTCAGGCTTAAGTAACAGGCTGCACAGAAGTCCCAGGATTATCATAAGAATATTTGTGTTTTATCAGAAGTATAAGCAACTTTCTTTACCACTTTCAGTTGTCTGTGGATTAGAATTTGCTTTGTCTTTCAGTGGAACTGTCTGTTATCATTCTAGTACAACATTTCCTTCCTTTATGATGGGATATAGAAAAAATGTAGTATCATGAAATCAGTCCAGTGCTGGCAAGAAAAATCGGTCTAAATCAACAACAGTCTTTCTTAATTTGCCATTTAGAAACTCTGTGTCATAAGGGTAGAGATACTTTTTCATTGGGGGAAAAAAAAATATTTGTTGAGCACAGCAAAAAGGTTTAAACCCTCCCGGGGATGTTTTTATATCTGAGCCATGATGACTGCTATTTCATGTCATCTCTCATAGCTTCTGGTATCAGACTTACAAATCTATTTTTGCTTACATCTGTTTTGCTTACTAGGTGATTCCTCATGGTGGTGCCAAGATATCTTTGACTTACAAGTACATGATCCATGAAGATTCCTTGAATGTGGATAACAATAATGTTTTGGAAGAGGACTCGGTATCATATGAATGGGCTCTGAAAAAATGGTCCCAATGTTCAAAACCTTGCGGAGGAGGTAAAAACAAAACCCCAAGGATTCAAAATTGATTAAGAGAAAACCTGAAATAATTAACACTATGTGTGGAGTTCATTCATAGAATCATAGAATAGGCTGGGTTGGAAGGGACCTCAGAGATCATCGAGTCCAACCCTTGAACAACTACCGCCACAGTCACCAGACCATGGCACTGAGTGCCACATCGAGTCGCTTTTTAAATGTCTCCAGGGACGACGAGTCCACCACCTCCCCAGGCAGCCCATTCCAATGTCTGATCACCCTTTCTGTGAAAAAATTCTTTCTAATATCCAATCTGAACTTCCCCCGGCACAATTTAAGACCGTGCCCTCTTGTCTTACTGAGAGTTGCCTGGGAAAAGAGACCAACCCCCGCCTGGCTCCATCCTCCTTTCAGGGAGTTGTAGAGAGTGATGAGGTCTCCCCTGAGCCGCCTCTTCTTCAGGCTGAACACCCCCAGCTCCCTCAGCCTCTCCTCATAGGATCTGTGCTCGAGTCCCTTCACCAGCTTGGTTGCCCTCCTTTGGACCTGCTCCAGGACCTCAATATCCTTCTTGAACTGAGGGGCCCAGAACTGAACACAGTATTCAAGGTGTGGCCTTACCAGGGCTGAGTACAGGGGCAAGTTGCCACAAGTCATTAGGGAGAGCAGGAGTATGGAAGGGTTAAGAAATAGATAATAGCAAATAGAGTTAAAAATCAGACTTAAATGCTAGATGCTTTTCTCATTATGGATTGTAGTGAAAAAGAAAGGGGAGGAGCAGTTCTGGGTACTAAATCTACATGAATAAGTGTTTATTCAGTCCAACTTACAGTTCCTACTGTAGCACGTTCACCTGTGTTCAAACTGTGACCTTTGACTGTACACGTGCAGTTGGTTTGAAACCTGAGTCCTGTGTAAAATCCACCAGTACTGAAAATAAGAGGAGTCTCTTTCTTCAGGCTCCCAGTTCACAAAATACGGCTGCCGGAGGAAGTCGGATCACAAGATGGTTCATCGGAGTTACTGTGAGATGATCCAAAAGCCAAAGCCCATTCGGAGGGTGTGCAACCTCCAGGAGTGCTCCCAGCCCATGTAAGCATCACTGCCACCCACACCACTTGGCTGCAGAACCCACTACACCCAGCACTTGTCACCTGAAGGAAGGTGACTTAAACTTCACCTCCTCGCATCCTTACAGACCCCCGGGACTGTGAGGATGTGATGCTGTATTCTGCTTGTAGAAATACCATTTCTGGAACTGCTGGTTCCTATTATTTCTGAAAAAAAGTTGGATTAGAAAAGAAGCACTGTCTTGTTCCAGATATTTGTGTTCAGGCCATCTTGAGGTAATAAAAAATAGACATAAGTGCACTTTATAGCAGTTGATTTTACACAATGCAAATTAACCATGTAGGAACAAATTTGTAGAGTGCTACATAAGAAAAGCAATTTCATACAGTGTCTCAAATCCAAATCTTCCTCGAGATTTGGACATATTCCAGAATATATTTGGACATTTAAACAAAGTGAAAAATATTTCACCCTGGCTGCCCATATACATCTTGGTATGCCTGTTGTACCCTCATCTTGGCTAAACATAGTTTGTATTTTTTAGTGTTATAAGTACTTTAATTGACATTTTACAGGTGTTTTTTTGACTGGCAGCAGGTTATTCCTGTCACATGTAGGACTCATATGTTCCTTGTGTTGCTACTGCAACAGAAATGGAGTATGTTGATCCCAGATTTTATCTCTGGGGACCAAGTTTAGATTCCAGGAAGCACAGCAAATAAGTAGAACATACCACACAATATTTCCTAACTTCCTTTAAAAAATGGTTTGGAGGAGAGAAAAGTCAAGAAACTCTGCCCCATAAACTCAGCATGGGTCAGGGTTTAACATTTATTTAGTGGAAAACTGAAGCAATGACCTAACTGCATCAGGGTGCCTGGAAAGTACTGAATTCTTTCAGCTGCAAATATAATTGGACCCAGGTACCACAAAGACTCAATAGGATCCTAAATCATACTTCGATTCCTGAATGTTTCAGTCACTTCTGTTTCCATAGAATGGCAGCAGAGTTTTTTGCACTTGTACAGAGGAGAGGCAATTATTTAAGAAATTTTATGAAGCTCTGTGACACCCATTACACTAACATGCTGCTGCTTCACTGCTGGGAAAAAAAATCATCTTTTTCTCTGAAATCACTGGAGGCTTCATGGCTTTGTGCTCCACAGCATTCCTCCATAGCTCTTGAATTTCAATAGGCAACAAAGAGTAAATTGGGTTAAATTACCACTTTGCTTTTTGTTTAACTCAAGCATTAGTTAGTGTATTGCCTTATGGCCAGGATATTTCTTGACCACTTCTAAACCCAGGATTTTATGAGTATTTTTGAACAATGGCTTCAGACTCAGGGTATTTCTTCAGACTGTGTATATTTTTGGTAAAGTTTATCCTATGAATACTGTTTACATTGAACAACATTTCCTTCTTGCAGCTCCCTGAAGTCTGTAAATATTTATAGGGTGCTGTATAGCTTCACTTACTCGATTTTAACCAAGCTTCCAGTAGGCTACAAAAATCCCCTCTGGTCCTGGCTGTCCTTGTTGCCCTTAAGTTCCTAGCAATTTGTGGCTGTAATTCCCAAGTCAGTTTGGATGACTAATGAACTTTCTACTATGCCACAGAACAAACCATAGGTTTCAGTTTTCAGTGCCCAAACTGATATGCACGGCATGAACTCGGAGCCACTGATCTTCAGTGGAGTGCTGACTTCCCCCAAACCTACCACTGGTGGTGCTGAGGCCCTGATTTGCCTGAGCTCAGCATGGACAGTGCAGCTGGGACCTATTCTGATTTTTCAGAGACCTGGTCAAATAACCCTTCATGTAACTGCTTAAGTCTTTTCAGTCTTCTTTTTCCATAGCAGGATATTATTAACATCCTGTTAAAACAGTGCTTAAGAGTTACACTTCAACAGACAGTTTGAAAATTTAGGAAACTCACCTAATTTAGGAAAGAGGGAATTTTACTCAACCTCTTCTCTTTTCACTAACCCAGATGGGTTACAGGAGAGTGGGAGCCTTGCAGTAGAAGCTGTGGGAAGATTGGCTATCAGGTCCGATCTGTGCGCTGCATCCAAGCCCTGCAGGACAACACCAACCGCTCCGTGCACACCAAGTACTGCAACAACGACCGCCCAGAAGGCAGGAGGCCCTGCAACAGGGAGCTCTGCCCAGCACAGTGGAGAATAGGACCCTGGTCACAGGTCAGGCTCTTTCTGCAGGTCTCAAGCAATTCATTTCTTATAACGTAGGGAGGAAAATCTTGGTGTTTGTACTTTGCTTTCTAATCCATTCATTCTTGATCCGCTGTTTTATTTTCTTTCAAGTAAAAAAGACCTTGAAGCCTTCTGACACTGTGATTAAGGGCACTTAAGCAAGTTAGGCTCCAGCACCCATGGAATGATACATGGGATCCTTGCAGTTTGTCTCAGCATTCGTGAATGAAATTGTTTCAGAAACATGGCTATGTTTGGTAATACAACATTTTATTTTGGTGCTGTGTCATGCACATCTGCACAATTTTTATCTTCACTGGATTGAATAGGTGTCACAAGCAATGCACACTGTCAACAGATGAACATTTACTGTCTTTTATTTTCAGAATGCATTTACTGGTGTTTCTTTAATGTTCAGACCATAAGCTCTTTCTTGCAGTGTTTCACAGTTACTGGTACACCACAAAAAGCAGTGGTTCTCCCTCTTGCTTTGCTCCTGTCAGGACAGCGATGGTTCAAATACTTCACTGTGTCAGTTCAAATCAAGGGCAGTGGTTTGAAATTCAGAAGTCTGATTTCTAATCCATTGTTTCCAAAGTGTGGCTGAGGGTCTGACTGCTGCATCTCTTTTCAGTGCTCTGTCAGCTGTGGCAATGGCACTCAGGACCGCCCGGTCCTGTGCCGGACCAGGGACAATGCTATTGGACTTTGTAAAGAAAACAAACCAGAGACTGTAAGAGTTTGCAGACTACCTCCGTGTCCAAGTAAGTGTTTCTCCTCTCCTCTCCTCTCCTCTCCTCTCCTCTCCTCTCCTCTCCTCTCCTCTCCTCTCCTCTCCTCTCCTCTCCTCTCCTCTCCTCTCCTCTCCTCTCCTCTCCTCTCCTCTCCTCTCCTCTCCTCTCCTCTCCTCTCCTCTCCTCTCCTCTCCTCTCCTCTCCTCTCCTCTCCTCTCCTCTCCTCTCCTCTCCTCCCCCTCTCCTCCCCCTCTCCTCCCCCTCTCCTCCCCCTCTCCTCCCCCTCTCCTCCCCCTCTCCTCCCCCTCTCCTCCCCCTCTCCTCCCCCTCTCCTCCCCCTCTCCTCCCCCTCTCCTCCCCCTCTCCTCCCCCTCTCCTCCCCCTCTCCTCCCCCTCTCCTCCCCCTCTCCTCCCCCTCTCCTCCCCCAGGTATTACTTGCTGAAAAAAAGTTATGGTGATTGTATTTATTGGAAACGCCTTCATTGAATTTCTGCTTGTGTACTACATCTGCCTGGGGTATCAGTTCTCCATAGCCCAGTTTTGAGCAGAATTTCCAAATGTGGAGCTGTTGTGTGGCCTGTGGATGTTCTCTTCTCATGGTGGGAAGCACTAGGTGCCCCAGGACAGCATGAGAGGCTGTGATAGGCATCATCACAGTGGTGATGGCTGGATCTGTCTGTACAGCTCCCTCAGCTCCCTTGGATGAGAAGTCCAGCCTGATTCCAGCCCTGTGTCCCATGCTGGGCTTGGCAAGAGGCTGCTGTGTTGGGGCTCATCAAGGGCATGATGTACAAAGATGCCTCTTTTGCTTTCACCATCTCCCATGACAGTTCCAAGCTCTTTTTTCATTCTGCTGAGCACAAATTGTCTTCAAGGGTTTTCTGACTCAGCTTTTTTAAGCTACAGTAAATTTTCTCCTACTGAATCCAGGACATGATGCCTCTATCCTTGTTAGCTTTTCAGCTGTTTGCAAATGATATTTGTAAGATCATTTTACATATTCCTATTATTGTAATTCCTATTTTTTCTTTCATTCTTGGTATATTTCTCGGGGTAGCTTTTGATACTTAATTAGAACCAAGCTTTCCATCATGCTCAGCAGTACAAAGATTTTAAAGAGGCAGTGTAACTAAACTAGTCTGGATGGATCTTAGGACATCTGTAGTGTCCTAATGCTGCTGTGAGATGTACTGCTGGAGAACTGGCCCTCAGGCTGCCTTCAGTGTTGGGCACAAGTTGTAGAAAGTGGCACACCAGCACCTTCTGCTCAAAACTGCACAGCCTGGTCATAAGCCTTCCCATGGCTTCTTCACCATCAGAACCCACTCAATCTCTTAGCTCACCCCCATCTGACAGGTCAGCTACTTGATGATAACATTTGTTGTGTTACATTTTTATTTTTTTTTTCCCCCTCTATTCAAGGAAACGTTTCTGATCCTTCAAAGAAAACCTACATGATACAGTGGCTGTCAAGACCTGATCCAGACTACCCCATCCAGAAAATATCTTCAAGTAAAAGACCCATTTATAACTCTGCCTTTGCCCTTAAATGCATGCCACATCAAATGTGGACTTTGCCTTTTGCTCTCTTCTTCTCTCTATGCGGAAAGTTCCCTTGACTTTGCCAAGTTTAAATCTTGGGCTGAATCTTTTTTTCACACCAGGCACTTGGTGCTCGGTGTCTTTCTTCTCTGGAGCTTGCGTAGCACTGGTGGTGGAGGTCTTGAAGTGTTGGATGTGTGAAGTTGGATCTCCACAGTATGTTGCAGTCCTCTGAAAGGGAGCTGGGATCGGTTTGCTTGTTGCTTGGTGATGGTGAAAAAAGGCTCTTACTGGTTCATGATGTTCAGTTTGATAGGAAAACTGAGAACTTATTGTGAGTGTGATCACATCACAATAATGACACCTTGTAGTGCTAAAGTTCTCCTTTATCTAAAACCCCTAATCTCATAATTCTCTAGGTTCAGTTTGCTGGCAGGGTAGTCTGTTGAGTAGAAGAATTTTTTCATTCCATTTTCCTTTGCGTTGCCACCGCTTTACTCACCCTTGCTCCTCATTTTTTATCCCTGACCCTCACGTTTATGTTTGCAACCCGTGGAGGGCTCACCAGGAAAAAGAAACTTGGTTTCTGTCAGCACTTTCTGCTGCTACGAAGCTGCCTGCTCTCACCAAACTCCTGGTGATGGTTTGAAATATTTTTCCTTGAGAAACGCTGCCTTCCTTTTCACACAATTTTTGCCGGTTTTGGGTCCTTTAGAAGCAAAACCGGAGCAGAACGGGCGTGGGCCACGTTGAAGGCTGCGTGGTGGTGTTTTTCTGAACCTGGCAGAGGCAATAGGATGTTTTCATCAACTATGTCTCCAGCTGCTCGGCGTGGAGCTGTTTATACTCATTACATCTTTGGTCTTTTTTCACCATGTGCATGTCTGACTTGACTGGTATGGTTGTGTGTGTGTGTGTGTGTGTGTGTGTGCTCTATAGATGTGTCAACTGGCAAACATAACAGTGTGAACTACTACAGAATTACCTCAATTTTTATTGCTTTTTTTTTTTTTTTTTTTTTTTTGGCTTAGAAGAATTTTAGAAAAATGCCTTAATGTTGAAATGTCAATGGCATTAATTTACCAGCTCCAGCTTTAAAGATAAACAGTACACTGGTACCTTGAGTTAATCTTCATATGGAGTGTTTTTACTTGAATGATAAATATTAGGAAGTAGTCAATTTAATCTGAGGTTAATTTGCACAGTGCATATCCATATCCTCATCAAGCCAGGATTGTGACCTGACTTCCTGAAATTTAACTGCATTCTTGCTTCACCTTCTATGTTTGTGTTGGAGATTTGGCATTCACAAGTCATGAAACTGTTTGTGACAGTCAGTACCAATAGTAGAAATGTATTGACTTTAAAACTGCAGTCTTGGAGCAAATTACTACCTTATTGCATTGATCATATTCTTTGGAAAAGTGGCATTTTTGAATCTTTGGGTCGTCAACAGTGTAGCACTTCAAACTTGTCATTATCATGTGATCACATATTTAAATTTTGCTGTTAATATGATAATTTCCTGAAACATGTTAACAATTTACATGACAAGGTGAAAAAGCAAAGACATATCTGGCACTGAATACTGTTATGTAAAATAATTGGTGTTTAACTGTATAAATATATTCATGACTGTTACCTTTAAATAGACAATGTTTAGTGATGTTTCAAGAGATGGGTGGCTATAGAGAATGGTGCAATAAGGTATCTGGGCATTGTGCACTATGTCTATATGCACTTTGGTTTATCAGGGATATTTTATTAGTGTTTTGTATGTATTTAACATAATATTAAAGATGTGCCAATTCAGTTTGCTTTTCAATATTTTTTTATGAGACTAATGTGTACCAAAGTGACTGTGAAACTGATTTATTTTTTTCTTACTGATGTTTTGAAGATATACTTCCAGTCTGTCATGCATACTGCAAGTGAAAATAAATAAAAGTTCAGCAAATCTGGATACTTTGGTTTGGATAGAGGACAAAAATTTCATTCTGACATCCATAAGTCACAGAGTTTATTTATATAACTTATCAGCTGCCACTAAACATCATTACATAATGCAGTATTATTTTCATGTATTTTTAAGCTTGGCATTACATGGTTTTTATAGGAAAAAAAGGCATTTTTCTAAAGGTGCTTTTTAGTGATTGTTACAAGGCCAAGAACAGATCTGCTTTGTTGAAATGACATTTAAATGTTATACCTGTTGGCTTTTATTTTGCAAGCCATTTGGGGCAGCAAATGCAAAGCAAAATGTTCAAAGGGGACTCTACATGGTATGTAAAACTCTCTATAAAGCTCTATATGCACATGTAGTCATTTGTATAGAGTCGGGCGTGCACAGATGAACAGTTACAGCTCTTAAATACTGGTTTGAAAACGTCTCCAAAACCAAGGTACTATTCTTAGGTTCCTAAGGAAGGAATTGTTTATTTTCAGCAGCTTCTCAGTTTAGCATTTGGAAAATATGTAAATGAATTGACACATTTGAAAATTTGTTGTTTTTCTGCAACAACTGGGGCACAAATACAATGCAAGGGAGGTGTTTCCACCTTCCTCAGGCAGCACTAGCATTTGAAAGCAACAGCAAGAGTTATTTATTTCCCTGAGACTGATATGTTTGCCAATTAAACACCTATAATGCCCTGATTTCTTAACTGAGGATGAGTGGAGCAGCAACACCTGCACTTTCTGAGTTCACTTGGTATCTCTGAGTCTGCTCTGTTCTCTACTTTGCTGGAAGGTTGCTGGCTGGGTAAGTCAGTGCTCGGAGCAGGATGGTGAAATAAGTGCTCCAGCAACACCCTGACTTGAGCACAACCTCTGCCATCGGGCAGGCTCTAAGTAAAGGCAAGAATTGGAGTTACTCATCCTTTACTGTAAAAGTAGGTGGAACTGTAGTAAGAGCAAGGAGAGAGGCAGAAGTGATGTCATCTCTGTCTTGGAACTCTGCTCAGAGATGCAATGTTTTGTTCCTGCCAAGTGTTGGTCAGTCTGCCCTTCTCCTCAGCACTCTCCTCTCCAAGCCCTCTGGCTTCTCTTCCTTTCAGCATGGGCTGTGTGGTGGGGTTTGTTCCTCACTGCAGTTCCTGATAGTTCCTGGCTCCATCACTACAGCCTGAAGGCACAGGAGATGTGCAGACCCTGTACATAGGATGGGGGTCAGGCAGCTTTCTCCCCAAGGAGCCTGCTGACCCCTCACCATCCATCAGTTCATATGGTCCTTTGCCTCCTCTGAGCAGAAATCACACAGGCTTGCACAATCTCTGATTTTTGGACAGTAAAAACTGTGTGACCAGCTCTCCTTTAATGCCTTAGCCTACATTTTGTCACCTGTATTTCAGCAAGATCAGGATTTGTTGTTGCACTGCTATGATAATGCAGATGATTGTTACATCTATCATCAGCTTAAAACCTACCAATTATTCCTCCTTCCTTTAGTACAGTTTTCCAGTTTTCCAGTCAGTGCCACAAAAAACAGGGCTTCGTACTGAGTCTCCCAGACAATCCCAGTGGCACTGGCATTTGTTTTTCTGACAATATCATCTCCCTTCTAGGAGGAGGAGAAAGGCCTGAGCTGAATGCATTCCTTTTCTCTCAAGAGAGGGACATGGTCAGGCAATGCTGCTGTGGAGGTACCTAGCTGAGAAAATAGCTCCAATGGGAAATGGGTTAATTCCAAGTGTTAGATGGTACACATCGAAATAGACACCTTTATTGAGACAGTCTAGATAAATAAATAGAAATAGAAATTCATTGTGGCTGCACAGAATTCAGGGCACCACTTCAAGAACGTGAAGCCAAAAATCAGAGTGTTGTGGTCTGTATTGTGGAGGGAGCTGGTACGAGGAGTTCAGATGGGTTTTCACATCCCTTCAAATGAGCTGACTCTTAGGTTTAATATTAAGCTTGCTTCTGCCTAAAAAAAGGCTCATTTGCCAGTTTTGCCATCCTAGTTTAAATACCAAACCCTCTGCTCACTACCAAAGCTTCAGCTGTGTTACTTTTTCTGCTTAAGGTGAGGGTGCTTTTTATTTATCTGTTTCTTTCCTCTCTTTCAGAAGATCATTGCCAAGGAGACAAGTCAATGTTTTGTCGCATGGAGGTTCTGTCTCGTTACTGCTCCATTCCTGGTTACAATAAGCTGTGTTGCAAGTCCTGTAATCTGTACAGCAACATAACAGAGGACAACAATGTAACCAACCCTAACCTAAATAAGAATAATGCCATTGAGGAGGAGCTCCTGACAACCCTCACCCCTCCTATGAGAGTCTCCACCACACAGGCAGCAACCAGCCCCCCTCTTCTTCCCAAAACCCCTGCACCTCTTTCCAATGCCACTGAGGAGCACCCAGAAATCAACGCCGTGGATGTTCCCTATAAAATCCACGGGCTGGATAACGAGGTCCCGCAGCACAACATCATAACACGGAGGAGGATACCTTATGAAAGGACAAGGAATCAAAGAATTCAGGAGCTGATTGCAGAGAAAAGGAAAAAAGAGACTCTTAGGAAAATAAACTAAAACATGGAAATATGGCACAAACAACATTTTTCTCTTATAGAGATGTTACCAACATCATAGTATTGCCCATGTCCAAGAGACTAAAAATGAGGAGAAATCAAAGTGGTGCTATGGTGGAGATGCCAAATTCTAAAGCCTACTATAAATGGAAATGACAGATTGTTTCATCAGTGCTAATCCAAACACTTTCACGGGCAGGTTTACAGGGTAGAGTATTAGTGCAATATCATTACAGTGTTTCACTGAATCCAAACAAGCCCTAACACCTAGGCCAGGTTAGCAGACTTCTTGTTTATGGGCTCCTTTAAGTCTCCTATGCCTGTATAAAACTGCTTGGGAATAGTTATGAGTTACACTTAGCATGGAGGAAAACAGACCCAAGAGAAAATAAACCCCTTTCACAGGTGGTCAGCAATCCTGTGATGCTTCTGGGTGTTGCATCAACCCGGGCACTAACGCAGCCCCTGGCTCAGGAAGGTGCTCACGGATGTGCCAGCCCAAGCCTTTGGTAGAGCTGCTCCTCTGGTTACAGCCAGGCATGTGCTTACACAGCTTTCTGAACCAGGGCTGCATAAGAAAATAGATAGAAAATTCTTTGGCCATATATTTATCTGTAAATTAAAAGCTGGCAAACGTTACTTTACATATTTCCATAAATAATTTCAAAGGATTCTCCTAAATTTTTTAACAGATGCAAGATATTTAGTGGGGTAGATCTGGCCAACTTGGACTGACAACATCCTAGTCTTTCTGTTTACAATTATCCATATTTTTGATAGTCTAGGTTCCTGTAATGCAACAGCCTCAGTAATCTTTGTTGGTGCTTTTTTTTATTGGTCTAATAATTTTCTCTACCCGCATACTGTTTCAGGTAAAGATGACTCAATTCTTGGTGCTTCTTTGGTGCTTTGTTAGGAAAATGTAGGGTTTTTTCTCCCATAGGATGAGGTTATTTTCGAGGAAATAGTTTTGTATTATCTTCCTTTCCTTAGGAGAGTTTTATGGGTGCAGAAGTGAACAACTGTTTGCTGTGCCCTGACATATGGATGCACATCCACACACACACGTGTACTCATGGTACTAGGTCTGCTAGAAACTTTAAGGTATGTAACCTGACAGCCCTTTGAGTACTTACTTTACCCTCATGCTCATCATGGTTTTCATAGATCATTTTGAATTCCTGGCTGGAGATCAGAAAATTTATTGCTCTAGCACCACAGAGTCAGGGATTGTGGGCTGGCTCTTGCTGCGGGTGGCATCCGAGAAGTTCTTCTCCTGGCTTGGACTCTACCATTTGTTTCCTTCTTGCTGGTAAACCTTCTGCAGAGGTTTTCCCTGAAATACTTTTACCACTAGGTAGGTCTGATGGCTCCTAGTTCAGCTTTTCCAGTCTGAGAGTTAGATCTCTTCCTCCAGCCTGAGCTGGTCTTAGTTTCAAGCAGTGCCAGTAAAAAGCCTGTGTGTAGTCACATAATTATTACCCATGTGCTGAGTTTCCAGCAATGTTTAAGGAATTCTGTGGCCTGGCTGCTGGCAAAGAGCTTCAGGAGTATTGCAAGATGACCCTGTGACCTTGTCCTCGACCACCAGAGTGGAATGAGCTTCCCAAACAAGCCAGTGCTGAGTAAAAGGAAGCAAGAGGCTGAAGGAGCAGTGGCTGCAGCCCTGCCATGATGAAAACTCTGTCCTGAGCTGTGGCCGGCAGTGTTTGAAGGACAAGATATGCTTTAAGACAAATACTTTCTGGAGATATTAGCTGAAGTGGAGAAAGAACGTTTTCAGCTGGTGTGAGGGCACCAAAAGGCCCTTCTTACAGAGGACTGAGGTGATACCTTTGGGTGAGTATTTTGGAGCTGCTCAGATAGTACAGAGGTGGGAGTTACGTTGAAGACTGTGGAGTCTGGGAAGTGTAGTGGGCCTGGTAGAAGTCCAGAGCACTACAAAACATCTCCCAGACCAAACAGATGTGGCTGCAGATGTGAAAGCAGCAGCCAGCACAAGCAACTCAGTCATCTGTTCTGGTTTTGAGAAGCAAAACTAAAGCTCTGCAGTTTGGCAGCATTGAGCAGCAGTTGGCTGGGGCAGTGGCAGGAGTCTCTCCTCAGACTTTAACTCGTGAAACACTGAGAGTTTTCCTGCAGATGAGGCTGTTGGCTTTAGCTGCCTACAAGGGCCCTTTGCTTGCCCCAGCCCATGGCCTGGTTGCCCTTTCAGAGCCAGTAGCCTGGTGCTGGCCCGTGAGCATCGTGACGAGGGACTTGTGGCTGCCAACAGACAGGACAGGTTTTAGCAGTGGTGCAGGATCAGGACACATCTGTGCAGAGCAGAGCAGTGTAGTGATGAGCACTGGAGGGAAAAGAAACCCTCCGTGCTATTTATAAGCAAGGAAGACGTGTCTAAATCAACATCATTCCAGCTGCCTGTGCCACAGGAGACACAAGATGTAGCTGGGCTCCTAGCCTGTAGACTCAGTGAGTATTGTCACATTTCCTTTGCACAGATGTGGTCAGTGTAAGTCTCCTTTTTTTCCCCTTCACATTAGTATCCTGCTTTTAGCTCTGTGGATAATAAAAATAAACCACAAGCCTCAGCTATTTCATAGCCTAGAAGTGCATCCAAGCAACGATAAACTTAGGAAAAACCCTCACAAACTCATGGGTAGAGGGGGGGTTGGGGCTTGAAGTTATGCAAGTGAGGAGGTAGAATTATGCTGCCTGAATGGTACCAGTCTTATTCTCTGGGACTCTGGCTTCCAGGAGCCTGAGATAAAGCATTGAATAATTTCTGTGCTTCTTTAGCCTCAGGAATAGGTTTAGTCAACCAGGAGGAGATGCCCAGAGCTCAGGTGCTGTCTTACATCCAGCCTCTTCTGTCCAAAGGACTTAGAAGTGATGCCCCAGTAGCAAGTGGAGTAGTAATTCATTTGGTCCAACTTCTAGTGAACTTTCTGCAAAACATCCTGAGGAAAGGCCTCTTCCAGTGCAGGCACCCAACCTCCAAAAAGGTCTTGGTGTGCTAGACATTTCCAGCTGTGTCTCCCAGTGGCCAGGAATGCTGAAAGCTGGGCAAGGCCATTTCCCACAAGGGCTCTTTTGCTAATGGGTGGCATGGGCACTCTGGCTGAACTTGCAACATTTGTTCAAAGGAGAGGAACTTGACTGCTTTGTTCTTTCTTCAGTCAGTTTGCAATCAAAAAAAACCAAAAACACTTTTCTAGATAAGGTGCAAACTTCTGCTGCATCTTGGAGCAGGAGCAGCCTCCAAAAGGCTGGTGTGGTGCTACAGAAGATCTGGTGTTCATTAGGGACCCAATGCAATGCTTGGTGGCATCTGTGTTTAGGAAGGGCTTGGTCCCTTCTCAATCTCACCTTTTGGGAGATTTAATTTAATTCATTTCTCACTGGGTTTAACTCTATTGAATATTTCTCTAGCCATTATTTGGGGAGCACTGAAATGGTATTTGAAGGAGCAGCTTCAGTTTAAATTGTTCTGGGCAGTGAGATGCTGTTGGACACAGCCTGGTCCATCTCCTTATGGAGCACAGCCAACTGCTACCTTCTCTTTACAGTCTTGCTGTATGAGGGGAAAAAAACCAAACAACTCTTCAGATGAGGAAAGATGCCTTCTTTTCAAGCTGGCATGAGTTCTTCAGAAGGTGGTTGGTTTTTTTCTTCCAACAGTTCCCCATGATGGTGATTTCCTAAGCACAGGTACCTCACTGCTATTTGAGAACACAGAGCAGAGCTCTATTCATAAAGAAAAAACAGCTCAAGGCAATTGGTAGGGTTTTGCTCTCAGCTGGTCTTCATTTCTTGCTTTGCAGGGGAAATTTTGCTCATTTTTTGGCTGGTTCAACTTTGACTACTGTTTACTCTTTTCTACAGTCCTGTAACTGGGCAAGAGCATCATTATAATGTGTCTTCTGTTGCCCAGGTACTGCACTTTGAAACACACTAAGCAGGAAGTGGTATTTTAATATCACTTAATCCCCAGCAAATAAGCAAGCAGATTTATAGGTAAATACATTCCTGCAGAGACCAGCTCAGAGACCTGAGAGCTAAAGTAGTGTGGTCCCATTAGGTAATGAATTTTGTGATCTAACCATGCAAATACACAGCTTCTTAATTGTCATTTTTCTGTTGGTCTAAACTTAAAATCCGAGTGACAGCCCCTCATGGAGAAAAAAAAAAACAAACCTAAAAATATCTCAAACCAGTCCTGGTTACATTGGTTCCAATCTACTGCCATTTTTTTCACCAACATTCCTTTAAAAATTCTGTAGTCTATTATGAATAGCATCACTTCTTATATCATTTATCCATTCAATATTTAGAGTCTCACAACATCTCCATAGAATGCTTTCAGATATCTTGAGAATTCTAGAAATGGTGCTTTACCAGTCCTCAAAGGGTTTTATGTTTTATTTTATTACATAATGCATTTAATGTCTTATTTACTCACCTACAATGCACAGTATTAGCCATGTTCATCTGTATATCTATATGCAACTTCCATTCACTTACATATGCCTTAACAGAAATTGCAATAAATAGCCATTTCCTGTATATTAAAAATGTATATACAAATTAGAATCTTTAATTTTATAATTTATTAAATTCAAATGTCTGTGTTCTTTTGCAAAGTGTTTGACTTTTCCCTGTGCTTTTTTCATTGGAGTGATGTTATCTAGAGATGCTGGGGGAGGAAGAACCAGCACCTGCTGACTCAAAAGCAATTTAATGTTGAAAATTTAATCTTAAAGAATTGGGATACACTTGCTGCCAAAGCCCTGCATCCTGGTTACAACATCCATTATCCAAGGAGAAATATCATGAAGCCATTGGACCAAAACCTCAGCTGATAACTACATAGATATTTAATCAAAATAACTTAAACTTGCTTGAGGCTCTCATCCCTTATGCTCTGATGAAATCCATCCTGGTTCATGTATTCATCTCCTTACAAGGCTCAATTATTTGGGCTTCTATTCAGGACTGATGAGCAACTTTCACTTTGCATGTTCTATTGATAAAATAATGGCTCCTTTCCATTCAATACTTTTGCATATATTTTCTTCCCATATCCTGCTCACTCGTAGCCAGGTTCCCTTTAAAGCACAACTGAATCTCTTCCAGCTAATTCAGTTTTGTTGCTTGAGGATTTTAAAGAGCCTGCTTGTCTTGATTATTCACTTAGCACCATGCACTGCATTCAAGCCCAACCTGCTCTTTAACTGGTTAACAAACCATTTCAGCATTTTCACTATAAAAAAGACATTTGCTTTCTTAAATGCCCAGATAAGACCATGGCCAAGTCAAAACCTGGGCTTCATTTACTGTGACAATTGGTATCTGATTTTAAGCTGTGACAAGGGGTGTAGTTAATTTTGCTTTCCCAACACAAAGAATTTGCAGGTTTTTAGAGTGACCATAGGAGAGGGTCTCACAGCCAAACTCCAGACATGAGAAACATCCATAGTGGGACCAAACATATGCCCTTCCTCCCCCTGCTCTTCCTCTCCATGTCTGAAATGCCTGAAGATACCAGTTACAGCAGGCCAGCTCTTCCTCTCCTGCCCTACATCAGCTTTTTATCCCCTTTGATTCTGTTCTTCACACCTGGGCAACCCCTGGCACCCACATGGGAGCCCAGACAGATGTACAGACAGGTCCACATCCCCACAGGGCTGGCACTGGGCCCTCCAGGGGTCAAAGCTCCTGAGCATCATTCCCTGGTGTGGGTGTGATGCCAAACAGAAAGGGAAGCAGCAGAGGTTTTTTACTTAAAAATCTCCCTTATCTCTAGGGGGGAATATTGTGAGTTGTCCTCTGGGCTGTCACTGCTGACCCAACGTGTGCCTTAGCAGATTAAATCACATCTTGCATCCATCCTACCCCAGGCAGAACTTGGCTTTACCATCAGTGATGGAGAGTTTTGCTCAGGCTGCTTCACCTCTCTGGATGTTTCTGGTTGAGTTACCACTAGATGGTGGCAGGGCACAACAAGTACAGTTATGAAACAGCCACTGGACTGGGGTGAAAAATCCCTGGAGAGACGGGAAGTGAGAAGGGCTCTCTGCATCCTGGGGTTGCAGAAAGGACCTGGTGGAGTCAAACTTGCTCAGCTCAGTCCCCAGCACAGCACGGGTGTATTTGAAGATGCTGTTGTACAGCCAGCTGGGCCTTACCAGCAGCTGAGGCACAAAGCAGCAGAATGAAACCTGCAAGAGGGAAACCCAGACAGCAGCAGCAGTGGAGAAACAGAGCTGTGATCAGACTCTCCACCCGAACCACCAAAAATAGTTCAGCAATAAAGTTCTTCTCTGAGACTGCTGTTTCTTAGGGCATCTGAACACAGCCCAACTTCAGCTGATAGCATAAAGTTTAGAGGAGAGTAACACTGCAGGGGGTTCCACTGAGAGTTGTCATTAATAAAATAGCTTTGCCTGATTAAAAAAATTAGTTAAAAATACGCAACATCTATAGAAGACAAACACACCTCGGGTGAGTCAGCAGTTTGGATTCACATCCAAGTGCTCAGCAGTTTGTAATAAATCATTTATGCAGTGGAAAGAGGTCCCTTTCTGCTTGCAAGTGACTGGGATGTTCTGCAGCTGTCCATGATTAAATAATCTCTCATTCCACACAAGTCATTTACAGCAGGTTTACTCAAACTGGGGATCTGTGGGATAGACCAGGACAGCTTTCAGAATCTTTGATCTCTGGATCTAAAAGCCTGAAAAACAAAAGCTGGGCTTGCATGCAGTGGAAGTCTGCAGAGCAAAGGGGGAGATGGGGCTTTCCTGGGAGCTGGGCACCCACCCACTCTTCAGCACAGCAGGTTTGTCCTCTAAGTCTGGTCTGTTATTTTACTTGGAGAGTTGGATCAGTATCATGAGAAGGGGGGGTCAGTAGCACAAGAAGTTCAGAACCCTTCCCACATCCAGACAAGCCAGAGGGTTGGGAAAAGAGCTATGCAAGTGCAGTTCTCCTGCATCAGCATTTGTATGGTTTGCTGCTTCCCATGGTACAGAGGCGTCAGATTTTCTGAACACTGCCAGTGCCCCTGGGCCACTCATGATTCAGGTGGCCACTGCAATCAGCTTGGCATCCTGGGCTGGTGGTGACACGGGGCTTTTCCTGGGACCTGGGTTGGAGGTGGTTTTCTGTGATGGTAGCACAGGGTCTTCCCTGAGCCCTGCAGGATCAGCAGCACCCAGCTCCCCAGCCCCTTTGTGGGTGCATCCAAAAGGGATAAATCTGCATCAGCCTTTGGGTGCTTCAGGAGGGTCAGGGGCTTTGGGGGAGCCTGGATGGACATTTCTGCAATCTAAAAACAACATGGGAAAATTAATGTGCACAAAGACACAAGGTAACCTTTTGCAAAACAGTAAGAATATAAACATAAAAATATTATTTTAAAGAAATATTCTGGGCTGGATTCCCAGGGGAAGTCACCACCATGGCTTGCACTTTCTGTGACTTCAAACCACTTTAAAAGAAGGCTGCAGCAGCACTGAGCTCTTTGCCAGGCTGGCAAACCCATGGCAGTGGCATGGCCTAGAAACTCCCAGTGAAGTCTCCCTGAAGTCATTTTCTGAGCTTAATTGAAATCCCAAGGAAACTGAGTGCCCAAGTCACTCCGAGCCATTTCAAAGCTTCCCAAAAGGACTCTACCCCTGTTCCCAACAGGATGAGGAGCTCAGCTCCTGCAAACAGGCCCTGTGCTAAATGGCTGCAGTAACCCAGGTCTTGCAGCAACAGGTTCCTTGCTTGCAAAGATGAAGAAATACCCAGTAATTTCTAGAAAAATCTGTGTTCATCAATTACATTGGCTATCCAAGGAGCCACCACCAGTTACCTGTGTGAGCTGCAGTCCAGGCAACAGCAGTGGGTGCCCCATTGCCAACCCAGCTCCCTCCAGTTAATAGGAAATCAGTTTGTGAATGTTTCACAGGAGTATCCACTTAGGGCTGCTGGGCAGGAGGTTAATGGGTTGGGGGACATAATTAGAGAACACCAATCACCTGGAACCTGGCACAAAGTGCCTTCAGGTGTTTTCCTTTCCTGAGCTTTTAATGACAAACACGGAAGAGAGAAGCAGCTCTGCAGCAAGGGGTGGAGATGCTCAGGGTCGTGCTGACCCTGTCCCTGGCAAGAGCTACAGCACAGCAAAGCCAACAGGATGGCATCACCACTGCCCCCCTCCTGACCCCCCTGACATGTTTTCAAATACCAGCTGGCAGCAGCTGCCCCAGGCCTGCCCCACTCACCAGATTTGCCAGTTTACCAAAAAGCCCTGAGCAGGGGTGCAGCAGGACCGGGGGCTGGGGGCTGTCCCTGAGCTGTGCCGGTGGCTTTGGGTGCTGCAGCTCCTCTGGAGAAGGAGAGGGCAGAGCTGAGTGGTGGGGAGATGCCAAGCAGGGTGAAACTGCCAAATAAAAAGAAAAAAAAGTTTTAAAAATGGTGAATTTACAGTTCTACCAGGGGTTACTGGAAAAGCTGGATCCTGGCATCCTAACTGTCCCTTGGAGACCTCGTGATCAACAAATGAAGGGAATGGCCATCAATTTAGTGCCTTTTGGAGCCCATTTTGGCACAGTCCCCCAACAGAGGAGCTTGAAAACTGGGATTTCTCACAAACTGGGAATGTTGCTACTGCAGCCCAAGGCCCAGCTGTGTCACCACAGGCATGAGCAGAGCAGCAATGTGGCATCACGGGGCTGTCCCAGGGGTGCCACCAGGTCAGACCTGCATCCAGCTGCTGAGCTCAGCACAGCTGTCCAGCTCCCCACCACCCACAGGGATGTGCAGTTTGCCAAACCAGCCTGGAAGAGCTTTTACTCTTTGACCTTTTCTTTACAAAGTCATTACTCTGGAAAGCAAAATTATTTCTGAAGCAGCCTTGGCAGTGCTGGTGCCTGTCCAGTGGCTGCTGGCTTTGGGTAGCAGAATGATCCAAATCTGTTTAGGGTTCCCAAAGGTTAATTTATATGTTTATCTGAATATCAACAAGCTTCAAAAATGACCAGAGGAGAGCTGCCTCTTACACTTTTGCACCTCTGTAAAACTGTTTCAATTTGAGGTTTTTCCCCCAAACTGGCATAATTTAAAAAAAAAAAAAAAAAAAAAAAAAAAAAAACTATCAAGCAGGAAAACAAACAAACCTCTACAGCATTTGGATCTTAGACACTCAACCAAGCCTTGCAGAGCTAACAACTTGTGTTCTCTTCAGCAGTCTGAGCACCATGGCACTTGCTGTTTTCTTCTGCTATTAATCCCCTGGGGTTGTGGTTTTCATGCACTCAGGAATTCTGATTCACCACACTCTTGGGGGAGGATGAACACAGGAGAAACAGAGACATCCTCAGAAGCACTTGGAAGATGCCTACAGCAGTTTTGTGAAGAGATAAACAAGCATTCAAAAACTTTTTTTTTTTTTTTTTTATAATTAACATTTTTTGAGAAGCCACCTGATGAAAAGGGAACTGAACTGCTGTGGTTAAGGTAAAAAAAGACAGATTGCTGTAAATTATATGGAGTTAATTATAAGTAGTTTTTAGGTTGTGTCTAGTATTTTTAAACTTATATTTTAATCTTCATATCTTCAAGAATGTACAAAAGATTATAGAGAACAAGTAATTAATATGGGGGTTTATCTGAGTAATTCCAATAAAAGGGACTTGACTAAGTGTGGTCTGTGTCTGGTGACACCAGACATCTGGAAGAAACTTATTTCAATAGATAAAGGAGTTTGTATTGCAAACCCATATTTTTAATGTAGTTTCATAAAGAAACACCTTACCTGACCACATTTTGAGGACCTTGGTGGTCACTTTGGAGGCTCTTGAGCAGCTTTTTGCCATGGGGCCTGAGATCTTGGCAGCCCCTGGGGAGGTTGCCATGTCCCACCAGACACCACTGAAACCACACAGAGGGACGTAGGAAAGTTTTATCAGGGGCTCTGTCCTTGTTATACACCAGATAACCCAACCCCGAGTCTGAAATTCCCCTGGAGATGATGTTTTCCTAATTCAGAGGCTCTCAGGGCCAGTGCCATGGCAGGTGGGGTGGCCACAGCCTCACACAACCCTGGTTCTGCTGGCTCCATCAAACCACACAGTCTTTGAGAAGGAGACATTTCCAGCCAGGAGAAGGGACTTTCCAGGGGAAGGGAGTGGTTTCAAAGACTTATATAAAGACAATGTGTCTATGCACATCTGCACATGGGGATTTTTTTTTTTGCTAGATCAGTGATTTTCCTCATGAAGTGGTCTCCACAAGCTTTATACTAAAGCTGCTTAGAGTAGCTGGAAGCTGAGGGTTTTTTTTTTTTTCTATTAGGTGGTAATTATGGTGCCTGCAAGCAAGAGAGACAAATTTAAGCAGTTGCTTCTTACTCCTGCAGGAACTCAGCTAATCACTGTTATTAGTAAACTTAATGCATGAAGGCTGAGGGGTCATTCCAGCTAACTTCAGCTGTTTGGCATCAGAAGTTCAGACAAACAGCTCAGCCTTGCACACCTTTTCTATTTAAATGCTAAATGACAGCTCCAGAAAGCAAATAATTTCTGCTTTGAACCATACCCTGAGGGGATACAGAAGACTTCTGAGCTGTTTATTACTTTCCACTGGAGATAAAGAAAGAACCTGGATGATGGGTGTGGGCTTGGGCGACCAAATCAGCAGCCAAAGCCGGTTCCAGCCTGAACTCTGGTAACACTGAGATGATCTGCAATAACACTAAAGCGGGGATTTTTGATCTTTGCTTTTCTCTCCAGCCCTCCCAGAGGCTCAGGGCAGGTGGTGTGAGCAGCAGCAAGGTTCAGAAACAGAGCTTAAAAAGCTCCCTCCAAGGACAGCACTGGGGAAATAACAGCAGCAGGAAGATGCAGCTGCAAAATGTTCTCCTCCCCACCCAAGGTGATGCTGCAGGAGAGGCCATCAGAGGGATACAGGAGTTCTCCTGGAGCTGCCATCAGTTGGCAGCACGTTAATCAGCCAGAAAACAAAGGCAAATCCCCCCTGCCCAGAGCCCCACAAGGTCAAAGGCAGCAGAGCCGGGTGCGGGGCTGCCCTGGTGCGGTTCTGCTCGCCCAGACACCAACTGGGCTGATGCTGGGGACAGTGGGAGGGGGGATCAGAGGAATGGAGATGGGGGGTGGGAGGGATCCAAGGTGTCTGCAGTGCCTCCACAGTGGACACGTCAGGGAGAGGGGAAGGAGGAGAGCAGGTAAGGATGCTGCAAGCACCCCCTGCTCCCTCGGGCAAACCTGGCGGCGTGGCATGAAGTTGCTCACGAAATAAGGCAGAGAAAGAGCAAAAGCAGCTGGAAAAAAAATTATCTAAGGATTTGCCATTCATCAATGCAGTACGATGGCACTAGGGCTTTTCACACTCACACACACACAAACACAGCGCAGCTCAGCCCCTCCTGCAGCACGACCACCCCACGGCATTCGCGTTTCACGCGAGGAAATGAAACCAAATGTAACCAGGCAATGGAGGGAGCAGCAGGGGTTGTTGTTGTTGTTGAGCATCCCCGGGTCCGGGTGCCCGTGCGCTGTCCCAGTGCTACAGAGAGGCTGTGAGATGCGGGCTCTGGGGCAGGGCAGGCAGCCAGAGGGATATATTTAGCAACAGCAACAAAACAGGCAGCGAGATCAGCTGACGGGAGGCAGGAGCCTGGTGTTAAGACAACATCCACTCTGTACCCAGAACAGGGAGGCAGAGACAGGGAGAGCTGCAGCAGCTGAGATCCACCCGACCCCGCGCTGGGCAGCAGCACAGGTAAGGGCAGGGAGTCCCAAAAGCTGGGGTCTGAGTGAGGGCTGTGTGCCCAGAATTGCTGGGAAGGACCCAGGACAAATCCCCAGGATAAATCCCCAGGAAAATGCAGCTGGGGATGCTCCTGGTGGGGCTGGGAAGGAAGGGGGCTTCGTGTTGTCTGGGGGCTGCTGGGTGCTGGCAGCATGGGATGGTGGGTGCTGGTGGGGTTGTGGGTGATGGTGAGAAGGGGGGTACTGGTGGGGTTGTGGGTGCTGGTGGGATGGTGGGTGACAGTGACATGGTGGGTGACAGTGAGATGGTGGGTGACAATGAGATGGTGGGTGACAGTGAGAAGGTGACCTCGTCACAGAGCAGGGCCATGCCAGTGTGGTGCCCCTGGGTGAAGGGGATCACATCTGGGTTGGAACTGATCCACCCCATCGGAAGAGTTTTACAGTAAGTAGGTAATTTAATTTCCTTCTGGAGGAAGGGCACGCTGACAGGACTTAGTTAATGATTAGCACTATTTTAAGATAACACGAGGTGCCCTGTCCTGGTTCTCTGAAGCATCTGCCTGCCCTGTGACACGGGATCAGAGGAGGCCCCTGTCCTGACACTGCTGAGCTGGGATAAGAGGTGGGGTTATGGGGAGGGGAATGAGCCACCTTTTTAATGCATAAAGGGATGAGAAGAAAGGAGCAGGCAGCATAAGAAAAGGAAATGAAAAATCCATAAGGTTTAAAACAAACATCTGCTGCTCTCAGTTCAGCAAATCCCAGCGTGACTGACTTTACCTGAGATAAGAACCAGTAAAAACCAGCATCAGCTGGGGGAGGGATGGACACCCCACAAGCTCTGCCCTGGACATTGCTCTCCATACCTGATCCAGAGCTTCACAGAGAGGTGCAACTAAACCAGATTTGTTTCCAGCAATGACAAGCAAGACATTAAAATAGCTGGCAAAGCACTTTTGTGTTTAATCACACAACAAAGCCAGACTGTGTTGAGAGATTATTCACATACAAACTCCACTGGGGAGGGGAAGATTGTACAAAAAAAAAAAAAAAAAGGATCTGGGCTATGTGGTAATTTCTGCCAGAAGGGTAGATACACAAAGTACAGAGAAGAGTATTTTGAAAAAAAAAATATCAGTACAGTCAGCAAACACTGCAACAAAAAGGCTTATCTGACTAGTGGGAGCAGTCTGATGGAAATCCATCATTAAAAGGGTTGAGGATACCTATTTGGATATAAAGGACAGGAGATAAATCCCTTTGGCTCTGCATAAGCATTCAGGGAAGGACCTGCCACTCCGTAACTACACCTAAAAACCACTAACAAAGAGAAAAATGCATGTTTGCACATTACCACCCACAATTTCTAGAAGAGTTCAGCTGTAAAGTCACTTCATTTATGTGCTGCTTCCCATGGGGTAGATCAGCTCCTTTCCTGTTGATATCAGCTCTTGCCAGTTTGGACACAAGTCCAAAAGTCAGAGTCCTGCTGCAGTGAAGAGCCCAGCAGAGTGTTAAGTAAAGAGAATATTTTGGAGCAGTTTGTCCCTTGCTGCACCTGCACCCACTGCTCAGCCACCCCCCCCTCACCTTGCTTCAGAAAGGAGCTGATTTCCCTAATGAACCTGTTAATTTTTACTGCATTTAATCACTTGTCTTCTGTTGTACACAAGGGCTCCTTATGAAGCCAGGAATATAAAATTACTGCCAGCAAACTTGAAAAACACAGCTTAAGAAAGCAGGAGGTGGCTCAGGTAGCATGGACTTTACAGAAACAAGCCCAGGATTTCTCTCCCTGTCTTTCACATGCTGATCACATCTGGTCTGTTCTTTGCAGCCATGGCACCCCGGATAAGACTGAGCCTCTCAAAGCCTCTCCCAACCATACGTGAAACCCACGAGGAAGTTCTGGAAGATTCCACCAGCAACCCAAAGCCCACAGGAAGCACTGCAGCCAGCCCAGACCTGCATTCCAGTGATGATTACATCCAATCCATTTGCCACCTTGCCAGACCCACCTTCCCGGGCCTTTCTGAAAGCAACCATAGGGTTCAGGGCAGAAAGAGCTTGAAGACCCCTGAAGGTTTGTCGTGGTCTTCATCCCTTGGGGGAAAACAGCAGGAGAAGTCAAAATGTAAATTGACCAATTTCATTTCAAATGTGGTGCCCCTGGGAAAAGTGATGCCTGCAGAAGATGACTTCTGGTCCAGAGATGATCCCCTGGCCCAGATCTATGCCTGCACAGGAAAGCTCTGCTCCTCCAAGGCTTCTTTGCACAGTAAAACCTCCAGCACAGGTTACTCTCAGTGCAGCTCTTCCTCCTCCAACACTGAACCTCAGCCCCCAACCACAAATGAAAAAGCCACAGGGAAACCCAATTTGCCACCAGTGTTCAGTTTTCCAAGGCTTCCCTCCCCGAGACCATTGCAGAAAGAAGCAGTCTGCTCAGAGCTCCAGTATTTTAGAAGAGATAAGGAAGAAGTTTTAGGGAGTTCCAATGGTCAGAAAGAATCCAGCCCTGTGCTCCTGACCATTGCAGAGCCAGCACTGTGCTCATCCAGAGGGAAGGTGCTGGGAAGCCCAGCCCTGCACTGCTCTGGAAGGAGCCAGAGTTGTTTATTCAATGCAGCAGGACCTGATGAAAAAGAAGGGAAACAAAATTCTCACCATGACCAAAATGTAATGGGTGATGTCCTCACTGAGCAGAATTCCTCCCAGTGCTTCCAGGCAGCTAAAAAATCCATGATCCATAGCTGGATTTCAGAGCACAGATCTATCTGGAAAGAAGCAAAAATAAAAGCTTGTTTGCTCCCAGCCATTGCTGAAGTGTGAAGAAGTAGCTGCTCAGAATAATCCTATTCACATGATACAACCACCCTGTGCCCTACAAGCTCTCCTTGGAGCCCTTACACAAAAAACATGGCTTGGATGTGCATGCAACTCAGGCAAACCTTTGTGACCCATCATATCCCTCATTAGTGGGCAAAGGGAAAATTTAGAGTCTCATCCACTGTGGAAACAGCAATGAGTTCTTGTTTTGGAAAGGGAAGAGTTCATAGAGCAACTGCCCCCATGGACTGCCTAGAACAGCCCTGAGCACAGACAAAAAACCTGGAGAGAGTACAAACCCCATCTGCTCGGGAGGAGGAGAGATCTGCAGGAACTGCAAAGCACTGGGGGTGTCCAGCAAATGCCAAGCAGGCAGATGCTGCTCACACCTGGGTACAGAAAGGAACGTTTTGATGGATGCTTGGACAGTACAAAATGTGCTCCCTGACAGACACATTGACCAGGACACTCACTGTGCCAACACCAGGACTCCCCTGGAGAGGTCATCTGTGAGTGCA
Organism: Heliangelus exortis; assembly: GCF_036169615.1. NCBI lineage: Eukaryota > Metazoa > Chordata > Aves > Apodiformes > Trochilidae > Heliangelus > Heliangelus exortis. The sequence continues at coordinate 4,477,972 of NC_092436.1, read as the reverse complement.
GCAGCAGCAAGAAATATTTTTTTAAATCATAAGAAGTCTTTTATGAGGATTTGCTAGAGGGCAACCTGGAGACTATTGCAGCTCCTCTGGGTGGGGATTTTCCTCTTGCTTACCCTGGCACTATGCTGTTACCTTTGCTCCTGTGGCAGGAGGAGAGCCAGGAGCCTGGGTGGGCAGAGCTGTGCCTGGCCTGGAGCTGAAACAACCTGTGATGCCAGCTGAAAAACCTACACACCAGGCTGGTATTTATCTGAATGGGAAATAATCATTTCCGGGTTTCTGTTCACACCTGTGCTTCTGTGTTCTCACCTGCTGACAGTTTTTTCTTGGTGCTATGAAACTGAAACATGAAGAAACAAAAACCCCACACGTGCATGTTACAACCATCCAGCACATAACATATATGAAACTCCTGTTACTACCAGGAGTAAAACTTTTGGCACAGAAGAGAGCAGACCAGACTGTTGGTTCAGCTTCAGCTAAGACAGGAAACACCAATGGAAAGCTGCAATTAGGAAAATGCTCACAAGCAATTTCTAAACCACCCTTGAACAGACTGAATAAGAAAGCAACCTCTGCTCAGTCCCAACATGAGTGTAAATACACTCAAGGATCAAAAGCTGAGCATATCTGAGCTTCTCCTTCTCAAGCTTCTCATCTCTTACCTCAAATATTTTTTCTCCTGTTGAAACACATCAGCACTAAGGAGCTGAACTGCTTTTCCTTGCTGCTTCTGAAGTAACCACAGAGGAAGAACAAAAGTGAAAGCTCCTCCAGCATCAATTAGAGCTGATGGAGAGCTGCATCACAGAAGGTGCCAGCCTGCCCTGCCTCCACCACATCCTTCCCTTCCTTCTCAGGTGAACACTGGGCTTTAGGTGATTCTTGTCCTCATGGCCTTGCTGACATTTTTTCTCCATGTGAATATTTATGACACTGATGCCTAGCAAGTCTTGTGCCAACTGCATGTATCACTGCTTTTGACAGAGAAACAAATAAAATAATTAAATCAAGCTGCTGTTTCCATTGCTGCAGAACCATGGGTGACAATTTTCAGTGCAGGGATGGTCCATAGCACATGAACTTATGACTTGCCACCCAAACAGCCTCTCACCCCAGCAGGTCACTGACAGAGCCTGGGCCCTTTCCCCACACATTCAGTGCCTTGCAAAGCTTTTTAAGGTTTGTCAGGGTCAGGCCTTCCATTCCCAGGACCCAGGCAATTGGTCCTGTGCACCAGCAGGATTCTGTAGCTGTAGGTAAAATCCTCATCCCTGTGGCTGAGGCATGAAAGGGCCTTCCCCACCTCACTTCTTGGGGATGCTGATTCCCTGATTCAACACCTTGATTCCTGGGGACATTGCAGGAGATGGAATCAGCTCTGGGTTTGCTCAGCAGGAGGCTGCTGTGTGCCCATTGAGCAGTTGGTGGTTCAGATTTGGTGCAGCAAGGCTTGAAGGCATAAAGCTTTAGAGGAGATTGGCTGTTCCTGAAGTATATTTTTTCTTTAGGGAAAATTGAGGTTCTCCTCAAGACACTGCCCCACAGACCTAACTCCTGGGGCCACCAGGAAAAGCTCCCCCTCTTTTCCTCCATGCAAAAGAGATGCTGAGGAATCACCAGCCTGCAGAAGTCACACCCTGTTCAGAATGCTCTTAGACAAAAAAGAAAACCTTATCTAGGATTTTAGGTCATGGAGGGAGAGAAAAGCCACGCTGCCTCCATGGCCAATCTCATGGTACCTTCTGCATTTGAAGTCACTGGCAGAAAAACCTCATTTAGTGAGATCATCAGAACTGCTAAAGGGATTTGGATTAATTTGAGTGGGGAATTGGTATCCAAATCCCACTGGCAGATTCAGTCTCAGCCTTCACAAGCAATCCATGGGCTAATGTGCAATTTTGCTTGCATGGTCATGCAGCTTATTACTGCTGCAAAGAGTAAATGCGTTTGGACACAGAAAATCACAAACAGAATTTACAAACCAGAGCTGGCCAAGTAGAAAGAAACTCATCCCACTCTTCCCTCACATGCTTGCATTTTAAATGACAAAGATATTTATCAGCTCAAAGCAATAGCAAAGATGCAACCAGACCTGTACAACCCAAAGCAGCTCAGAAACTCTTCCAGCAGCTACAGCACAGAGACTTTTGTCCACCCCAGAAGAGGCCTCTCTGTGCCAGCATGGACAGCCAGGGAGACAAATGTTGATAAAAAAATAAAATATAAGCCAGTGCACTGTGGTTACAGACTGGGATAAGTAAAAAATGGGTCTCAGGGAGGGAACATAATGACCAGAAACAAGTTGGAGCAGATTTAAGGGCCGCACAAGAACAGGGAGATGCAAGAAGGTGCAAGAGGGAGGTCAGCAAAAACAGTTGATAAAAAAATGTGAACACTGAAGTTAGGATAGAGGCAGCCACTTTTGTTTTAAGAAAAAAAATCTAACTCTTAAAGCTCCAAGAGGAAACATGGTGTGTAATTAACAGGATCAGACCCAAAGAAGAACACAGGGTCCCCACTTAAAGCAGAGGCTTTGAGCATCAGGATTTCCTCATGCCCTGAAGTGTCTGCGATTGAATCATTCATTAAGGGTAAATTTTAATTAACTTTGAGCCTTCCTAGGTGGAGAGCAATGATAAACAGTGCACAATGAAGCTAAACTGCAGGGAGTGACTAAGCAGGAATCCCTTTGCTTTCAGTGCAAACCTTGTATGTCTGATCAGCAAGGTGATTAATGGGAAAGTGCTTTGTATTTGAAGCTGTAACTGTGGACAGAAGGGAGATCCAAAATCATGGCTGAAAGCTTTTCTGCTTCTATTTGAAGAGTCAGATCACTCAAGCCCAGCTCTCTGCCCTGCTCAGCAGAGCCCATGGGTGTTTTTGTGGATGGCATCACTTCTGTGGGTCACAGTTGACACCAGTGGTGACCTCTGAAGGGCCACATCATGGGCTCGTGGCCTTTCCTCATGCTCTGGGATTCTCAAGTATAATTTGCCTGGCATGAGCCAGCACTGATGAAAAATCCACACTGTGTAAATAGAGAAATAATGTCCCTGGCAATCACAGCTTTCCTGGAATTAATGCTCCTGGAGGCAACACTTCCAAGGGCTCTTGGGAGGAGCTGTAGAAAAGCTGGGCATTTTTGGAATACCATCTAGTTGCTACATAATGTTTGACCAAGTGCCATTTAAAATCAAAGGGAGCCCCTAAGTGCTTTGGAATGGGCTCGTAGAGGGAATATTTTTCTGCAGCATTCGAAGCACAGGTTTCCAAGAGCAGCTGATGAAGGAAAGCAGATTATTTATTCATTTATTTGTATGTATTTTGTCAACTGTTTTCTTGTCTTTGCTTTTAAATTAACCTTGCTGAAAGCCCTTCAGCCTGCTTTGATCTTAGCAACAACTGGGTGTTAACCACAGTGTTTTATCTGCTGCACTTCACACAACTTACAGGGACTTTTCCCCTCTGTGATCAGCAAAGTGAGGTGGCCATACGAGGTGAGAGCAGAAGAAGACAGAAAGGAGAGTGCCACATCTCAGCTGATGGTGGAATATGACACCTACAAATCAGCTGAGTTTTGCTGAATCCTTTTTTATTTTTCCCTTGGTCATATGTATATAGGAGAGAAAATGGCTTCTGGTTTATACCAGAGGTGCTGGGCTGCAAGTTTTACATCTTCCCTTCACTGGGTGGAACTTTTGGAAAATGCAGATGCCACATCTTGAGTGCCCAGGCTTAGGTCCAGACCAGGCTGTTGGAGTGAGGGGATGTGGATGGAAAATGAAAAGGAGACAATGCAGAGAGAAAGCATCAGGGCTCCTTGCTGTGCAGGGTCAGCTCCTGGAATTAATCTCTGCAGGATGTCAACAAGATAAAATTTAGCAGGATTCAAGAGAGGATTAGAAGTCCTGTGATCAGGAACACTTGTGCAATGCTAACTGGGTCAAAGAAATACAAGAGAAATTAAGCATTGTGCTTCCCTGAAGGGCTGAGCTGGTACCAGCTGGATTTAAAACACATTCCTCCCACCTCCCCTGCCCAATCTTTTTATAGCAACAAGGAAATAGAAGAATCTATTACAAAGTGTCTTCTCTTTCCTTGGAACAATAAAACATTGCCTGCTTGAGGAAGTCCCCAAGAGCCCCATGGTGACTGATCCATGCTGCAGAATGTGGTGAAACCCTCTCCTTGTAATTTTAAAGGTAGGAAATGGAAGCTTTAACTTCTCTGCTGCCTCTCTGCTTCAGACCAAATCATTTTCAAGAAATGAATGGGCTCAACAATAAATCAGCTTTAGATGACCTGTTGGGTCTCCACCCTGAAACTCTTTTCCAAGCATAATTAACCAAACTAATTATTGAACTACATGTTAGCATCAAGTAGAATATGATGGGGGCAACAGCTGAATCCAAAAGCCAACACCAGCAGCATGGCAAGGAAGTGTCAGGGGACGATGGTTTCTACCACTGAAAGGTCAGCAAAGCAAAAACCCCAGTGAAACGGGGGCTTCACTCTTCAGGTGAACAAATACACACCAGCTGCTCCATGGCATCTTTTCCAGAATTGTCTTTTTCATTAGAAAGATGCTGACAAAAATCTACAGTCTTTGCACATTTTTCTGACACGGTAAAAATACTCTTGGCACAATGTGCCAGAAGGCAAGGAGCACTGTTTGTGATGGCAAGGACAGTCAAACCCACTCCAAACTCATCAGTTCACTTGATTAAATTTCACTGTCTTCAACCAAAGGATTCTGAGATAAATGTCTTTCTAAAGCTAATGCTAGCAAAAGAAAATTACCTGGTAATCTCAGTCCTGCAGTGGAAATCTTTGGACTCTGTGCCCAAATACAAGATCTGATTCCTATGGATCAGTACAAATGACATGGGATAAAAAGAAAAACGTCAGCATTTAAATAGCATCCCATTAGGCCTGGCAGAAAATTGGGATGTCTGTTTCCTTTGAAATTTTGGTATTTGAAAATTGGTGCAGCAACAGCTGCTGCCAAAATTGCCAAGGAACCAAACCCTCCGCAGACCTCCCTCCCAAGTTCTGTAGCATCCCATGCTGTTTGATCAATTCTAGCAATTTCATTTCAAAATGAACTTCAAACTGTTTTGCAAAATTGTGTTTTCTGTTTTCCTGCTCTTCCAGGCACAGCAACACTTCATCCAATCTGTCCCAGCTTTGTCAGACTGAGACACTGTGGGGCCATAAGGACCCAGCTATCAGACAGAACTCTCTAATTAGCATTTATTAGAATTCTCTCCTTTCTCATTAACAGTATCAAGGGCAGCATTTACATGGCAGTTTGTCACACTTTCTTTTTTTTTTTTTTCTTTCTTTTTTTTCTTTTCGTTTTTTTTTTTTCCTGGAGAAGTGTTTCTTGCTTGGATCCTATTAAAGCAGGAGACCTGTAAGATTTTCCTGTTCCAAGCACTCTCATCCTGACCCACACTAACTCAGCTCCATTGTACCTCAACAGACAGCACCAACTGTACCTTTATGGATCAGGGCCTTTGCAGATATATTTAAGGAGCCACTGCAGTCAGAATCTTGGAGTATTTTTAAAATCATTATGAAAACCAAGCACTGCACCACAGGCATTTCTCCTGCTGGGGACAGAGGAGTGATCCAACTCTCTGGACAGACTGACAGCATGTGGCTCATCCTGCTGTGAGGTGATATAACCAGATGAAACAGCAGTTTTCACATTGGATGATGTGAAAGCTTAATTAAATTGTACAGCCATACCTGAGGCTCAGGACTGGACCCAGAAACGTGAACCCAGTTCAGCAGAATGGGAGTTCCCATGCTTGGTGCTGCAGGTCAGACACTTCCCTCCTGCCTGCAGTGGTTTGGGGGATCAAGACAGATCTCAGGGGAGACAAGTCTGTTCTACACACACATCTGGTAAATTCATTTTTTGTACTCCTGGAATTTCTTTTTTTCCCAGGGAAAGGCTGGTGGAGTTAATGGAAAATTTCCTGTTGGCTGTCTTGGGCCAAGCCACAAATTTCTACCTTTTTGTGATCTGCCTCCTCCCTCCCTGGCCCCTGGATGAGGGATTCCACCTACAGGAGAAAACATTACCAAGAGTAATCCCAGGACTTCCATCAGTATATTACCTAAACTTAAACCAGAAATTCTTCTAGTTTAATAAATGCAAGTGCTTAGCCCACATGAATACAGAGGTACAGCCTCTCAGAGAGCAGCTAAGGAAATATAAGCCTTCAGCTGTTTTAGTTCATCTTAAAACATTGCAAAAGGAACAAAAATTCATAAACTCATGTGTGGAGAATCTGAAAATCAATATGCAGTTGGAAAGATAAGCATGTTTGGCTAGCTCCTTTCTCTCTGGGCAATGCACTTAGATTCTAACTGAATATAATTGCTTTTATTGACTGGAAAACTCACAACTGCTCCAAGACAAAGAAACCTCCATCTTCTGGGGTGTTAACCAAGACAGATCTGTATTTCTATCCAGTTCCTTTGTGCAGTAGCCTGTAACTCATAGATGAGATGTCAGCAGCTGCTCCTCCCCAGGTGGCAGATGGTGTCCCCTGACACCAAGAACTGGGTTCCCAGCATCTCAACACACAACCACCCTGTGTAGCACCCTGGTGTGTGACTGCAGCCTGGCTCATGTCCCCAGAGAGCCCAGAAAAGTGCAGAGAAGAGCCAAACAAGAAAAGGTCACAACCTCATCAGGCAACTGAGGTGGTAGAAGCAGCAGTCACGTCCTGGGGGTTGCTGGACACAATTCCTAACATTCCCCTCTCCCACTGCTTGAGCTGGGAGAGGTGGGGAAGGGAAAGGTGGTGAAAAGAAATCCTTGTGCACCTCTAGAGTTCCCTCCATCCAGTCTGTGAGTCTGGTCAGCAAAATCAGAGCATTGCTGGGTTCAGGTCTGGGTATCACAGGTCAGAGGTCTCCTGGCCAAAAAACCAGACTATTAGCTGCTATGCTGTTTTTTGAAAATCAGTAAGTCCAGCCTCTGAAGAGCAATCAATACCATCAGCCAGTTTATTAATTAACTATTGGCACCCAAAGAGAGCAGTGTGTGCCTTGAACTAGAAAAACTAAACTAACTAGGAAAAAAATACTGTCCTCAGAACAATTAGCTGAAGCTTAAATCTTTGTGGGTCATTAAAACCCAGCAGGAGTGTATATATGGGTTTTTTTTCTGTAGTATATTACTATTTTGTAACAAACATCAGGCATTTTTAAGAGATGGATACTGTCCACTGACACAGAGTAGATTTAACCACAACAATCCTTATCCAAACAGACAGCCTGTGAGAACACCAGGCTTATTTTGGAGTAAGAGAAGATGCCCCAGAGGTCTCTATAGCTTATTTACTGCTTTCCATGCAGAGTTAGTGAACATTTAGAGAACAAGTAGTGCCTCTGGGTTAGGAGGAGAAGATGAAAGGCAAGAAAGTAACCAGAACACTCACCTTTAATGAAGTCCAGCTTCTCCCAAAAGATACAGCCTTGTGTATTCTTGCTGTTTCCACTTCTTGTTTCTCTTCCTTCCCTCTCTCTTCCTCTCTCTCTCCCAGCTCAATTCCAGATGCTTTAAGGCTCCTCTGTTCTACCCAGGTCAGTAGAAAAGAAATGCCACACAATCACTTGCACTCATTTGGGACATTCCCATCACCTCAGGCACAAACCCAGCTTTGTGCTGTCACTGAGGAGCCAGTGGCACAGGGTATGATGGACCAGTGTAACTGGGATTCTGGCCACAGTGGTTTTGCATCCAATCATATAATGCTGCAGTTATTTCACTGCAAGTTGAAGAAAGACATATTTTCTCTTACATGGCTTAGGACCACCAGACACAAACTCAGATCAATCCCTTGACAGAGATGCTTGTGTCCATAGACAATCTCTGGACAGGAATCCAGGCTCTCCATTAATTTTGGCAGTTTTGTTATGGAGAGATAGCCTAAAACCTACATGCCAGGTTAGCAGAGATTCCTTAGGAGCTCAAAAACTCTATGACACAACTGTAACTCATCTTAAAACACTACATAGATTAAACACAGCAGGAGAAACTCTATAGAATGATTTTGCCATAAAAAATGGGTCATTTTTATTCCCACCATGGCTGCTGGATTTATAAAGCCAGTACTTAATTGACATGGATGATACCAAAACAACTGCATCTACTGGAAATGGTTCATTCTTCAGCCTAGATTCCCACTAATACTCTTTAAAAAAATCATTTTACAAGCCCTGCTTTGTGGATGGCACTTTCCAGCCTCTCTTCCCTGTGGCTCTCAGTGCAGACCAAGGCTGTGTTGCACACACCATCTAGTGGCAAGACTGAAAACGTGATGATGGGAATTAAAATTCCCATAAATGATGGGATTTATCACTCTGCTGGGCACTTACAGCTGCTTTAAGACAGCAAATTTAAAAAAACACAAACAAGCTGAACACTCTGGGCATGTGGTATTCATGGAAACACTGAGCTAGGTAACTTGTGTGAAAGCAAAGTGCCAACATACTGGAGGATGTGGGGCTGAGATCCAAGTAGGAATTAAGTTAAAATATGAATTAAGACTTCAAGAACGTTTGAAACAGATATTGGATTTATTGGTCAGCTATGAGTAGGAAAATACATTGGTAAAGAAAAAGAAGACCCTGTATATAAATATAATACTAACTAGTTAAAATTTGACCAAGAAGAAAGTTCCACTGAAGAGAACAGTAAAAGCCCTTGTTTACCATCAGACCATATTCAGTTTCCCATTTATCTTATTGAAGAGCTGCCTATAGACAAATGCAACATTCTTTGAGCTTAGTGCAGATAATGTGCTGGTTTTTTGTTACATGAATGGTAAACAAGAGTTAGTCCAGTGCATTACACGTTATACAGAAGTACTGTGAATAAAGACTAAGATACTCTATTTTAGACACTACTTAAACATACCAAGACACTTAAGTATTACAGATTTATGCAACCAAAAGAAAAGAAGAGCAGTTAACATACTAAAAAACACTGTGTCTGGCTGGATGAAAAAGGCTTGCTACTTAAGCGGTTAAATGAACTTTTTTAAAGTTTTACAGTGTAATTAGTTTTGGGTTTTTTCCCCAATGGTGGCATAATTATTTTGTCTTTCATACAGGCTTTGTGTCACTGAGAGAGCAAACCATACTCTGTGTCTACTCTGAAAAAAAAAACCAACAAAAAACAAACAAACCCAACCCAAAACTGAAACAATATTGAGCTACTTGCTAAAGTTATAGCAAAAATGCAAATACACAATGTTCTTAAAGTAACTTTTGTCAAATTTAGCCAAATTTACATTTTCTTTTTTAAAAAGCTGCTAAAAGGACAAAATAATTACAACATGCACCAACTTACATACTCTTCCCTCCCCTACTTGTGTTATGTTAAAAGCAGTAACTTGTGGTATTAGTCTTGTACTCTAACCAATTCTTTCAGTTAAAGGTATATTTCAATTTACACTTTGACACCCAGGATTCTTGGTAAATGTAAATAAAACTAGACAAGATAGGACTGACTGCATTTCAAGTGAGAAAAAAAGCCTTGTCTAACCTAAATAAACCCTTTCAACCCCTAAGGATGCTCTGTGACTTGCTATATGTGCTTTTACAACAAGAACACTGAAGGTACATTATGGCAACACCCAAAACTACCTCGAATAAAGATATTTCAAATAACCATTTTAATGTTGAAAACTATGAAGCAAACATTTTGATTTTTGTGAAGACACGGTTTATTGCCTTATTCTATGTTATAGCTGGAAACTGAGACTTTTGAGTTAGATTTGTTTGACACAGGACTGTATTTTCTCTGACAGATTGCTTGACAAAGTTTAGCTCAGCTCTGTTTAGGTACCATCTGGTCTTTCCCTATATTCAAAGTACTTCTCCTTCCTTCAGCCCCCCCAGTCATAGCTGCAGTCCAGTTAAAACCCAGTGAAGTCAAAGGAGTGTCTTCAATGTGTTCTAGGGTTTTCAATTGGGACCCAAAGGACTAGAACAAAAGCTGGAGGAAAGAGTTATTTGAATGGATCCTTAGACTGTACAGTGACTGAGAAGGAACAGTTGTGTCTCCAAAAGCACAAGGGGCCATATTTCAACACGTTGTCATAAATTCAAATGTTTTTAAGACTAAGAAATACAGGAGAACACAGTGGATAAAGCTCAAACCTTTAGAATCTAACAAGTGCACTCAAGCTCCAGCATCTATTAAAGTAAATTATCCCCCTCTAAGAAATACAAAATGAGTAAGTGCTTCCCTTCCCCTTCTGTAAAGCTTTCTGGACTCTATGCAATCCAGATAATCAGAAAAGAAAAATAAAAGTTTGCTCAGTTTGACAAGCTAGACTGGCTCATCATCACTGGAAATTGTCATGATGTACATTACCAAGACATCATTAAGGAAACATGAGTAAAACACCTTTTATTCACACTTTACAAAAAAATCCCAAAAAAAACAAACAGAAAAAAATAACACTACGCATTAAGTCTACTACAGCAATACTACCAGCATTTCAATGTACTGATTATAAACTGGACATGTTTGGTGTTTACACAACTAAAACCAAAACAAAACAACCCCAAGAGATCAGGTCCCAGACAAGGATTCAAGATCAAAATTTCTCCTATTGAAATTTTAAAACGTGTATTTGACAAAACCGAGCTGTTTGCAATTTTTCCTTTCACTTAAAACAGAACGGTTTGAGCACACTTCTGTGCTTTTCATTTAAAAATTTTGAATCATTATTACCAATCCAGTCTCCTATATAAAAAATTCACAATATTTAGAAAGTTTTTTTTTTAATGCTCAGTGTCCTTTTGCTTCCCTGCCCGCAGCTGAAACAAAAGCTGTTAAGACCAAGCTCTCTACCTTTTTTTTTTTTTTTGGTTGTTTTCACATCGATTATTCAAATTGTTTTAGTTTAAGGAGATGATAAATTCTCCTGTTTCAGATACAAATAGACAAGTTAAATTTGTAAGCTGTCATATACTTGGCTTCATGACACAAATGGCACTGAGGGTACACTATAACTTTAGTCTTGCTTGACACTTTAAAATAAGACTTGGTCACTTTAAAAAAATGATCTGAAGAATTGTCTTTGGGACCTGTACTGAAAATGCATTTACTTTACACTGCTTCATCAATAGAAAATGTAAGGTTGGGGTTTTTTTTCTTCAAGGAATTATACTTTCTGAAACTGAGGAACACACTTAAACGGAAGAGAATTCACATGATAGTAATTTTGAGTGGGAAAAACAGCACTGTGCAATGACACTGAAAGAAGCAGTGCATGGGTATTAGAAGCTAGAAACTGTGTACCCATAACCTGAACATGTTCAAATAGTGTGATATTCAATGCTTCACAAAGGAAAGAAAAAGATGCCACAGCTTATACAAAAGTATCTTCATAAAATTTTCACAAGTGTTAACATTATTTAAAAAAAATAAAAGAGGATGCACAGGATCTCTCTGCATGCACAGGCAGTGCTAGTTTAGAACAAATTTAAGCAGGCACAGTGGAGATAGGACAAGTATTTAAAACAGAATGGAGAAGCTGTACACAAGTATCTCTAAATTTTACTTCAAAAGTTAAGAGATGAAAAAAATATCTGAGTGTATACACATCAGCAATAACTTTCAATCCATACAGGTCTACTTATATTCACTGCTTAGCTTATCTGTTCTATGAGAACTTGATGCTTTTCTCTTTTTTTAAATTTTTTTTTAAAATCAGAAACAGACTGTATTTAGTTATCTCTGTATGATACTAAGATTTTATAGGTTTGGATTTTAAAAGCAACGTCCTCAATTGAACATAAAAAGTAGTACAAAAGGGCTAACGAAACCCTAACAGTGCAAATCATGAGCAGAGAAAACCTGTGACAACCTCTTTTACAAGCTGGCCTTTATAACACATGAAAACAGATAAAAATTTAGCCTTAGTTTACAATACAATCATTTTCCAAATCTGATTTTTCTTTTTTTTTTTTTTAAAGTACAAAATCTCATAAATCAGGTTTTCTGTTGTTCATATACAATCAATAAAGGCTAAATTCAAATTCTATATTTTACAAACAAGTCTGAAAAAGGAGGGAGTGAAGTACGGAAGAATGTTCTGTGGATGTTCCTACTGGCCTCAAAAAAGTAGTGCTACAGATAACTGTGCAAAGAGAATACACTGTATAACAATTCCCTATTTCAAGGCATGAAAATGTCAGGTTGGAGAAAAGAAACAGAAAGGTTAATTGTAATGTACTAAAGAAAGGTGCAAATGCACCAATCGCTGTCAAACAGTATACAAAGTATCTTGGGCTCAGAATTGTGTCTGTTGATAGCACCTGGCTTTTACTATGTCTTTAGCAAATAATTAGATTTAAGATTAAGATTATTAAGAAAAAAAATCCCTGTTGGCCATACCTCACTCCTCTATATTCAGATTTTACAATTGTACAAGTTAGATTGAGGTTGCCCTCTAAAATGTACTTGACTACCTCCTGCCAGGGAGATGGATTCCATTTACAGGAGGCAGGAAAGGCAGCAAGAGCTCCAGTTGTGCAAAAAGTGAGAAGTGGTCAGAAGGGATGAGTGGATGTGGACAACCACTTATATTGTTCTCTATTAACCAATGATGATCCAAAGGTCCAAGAATGCCAAGTATGTTTAGCTGAGGTTTAGAGTAGAAGATGTAGTCAATAATACCCTGAAACAAGAGAAAAGATAAAAATCAATAATTAGTATATACTCTTGACTTGAGGTATTGCTCCAAACAGAGGGCAAGCTCAGTATTAAGTGAAATGGTACCACCTCTTCCACAGCAATCATTGATTCAGGAGCATTCAGCTTGCTCTATTCCCATACTCTGCTCAATATAGATTAGAAAAACGAAAGAAAAAGTATCACTTCTGCTCTGCTTTCATGGGTTCTAATTTCCAGCTTCCTATAAAAGCTTCATATCACATTCCTCTGCTTTTCCTCTGCTCTGGAGAGGAAAAGAGCTCTTTGTTGCCCCTGGGCAACAAAGCACTGAGAGTTTTCCAGTAGCAACATAGATTATTCCCTCACAGTTGACAGCTTAAGTGCCCCTGTTGTACTATTTCATTTAGCTTGGAGTATTAAAATACCTTCCTATTTACAGGGAAGGTTAACAGAATCCCAACTCTTGCAAATCTATTACAAGTTACTAACAAGAAAAATTTTATTTCCAGGAGACTGAAGTGTTGGGCACTCTAGTTTGCTGTTTTAAAAAGAAACTTGGTGAATTTGCAGTCAGCTACCCAAACGGATTAATTTGTTCAATCTCATGCAGCAAATCACATTAAATAATGTGCTAATTAAATAACATCAAAATGGAGAAGTTTTCCATAACTTCAGTCAACTCATTACCTTGAAGTCAAATGTGTAATTTGTATAAGGCATTAGACCATTCTCATAGGCACTCTTCAACTTAAAACCGTGTGTAATTCTTCCATTTGTTGTTCCATTTTTCCCATTACAGCTGAAGTTAGTAAGACTTTCATTGTACCTCAGTTCCTTAAAATCTTTGTGGTTTGTTTCCACTCCACCAGTGCTCAAGTACTCAACAACACCTACAAGGGAGGCACAGACACACGAGAAGGCATTAACATGGATTCAGCAGATCTCTTCTGAGTCATACACACAACCTTATGCATTATAAAACAAATCCTCTACACATCCACAGTGCAGTCAGCACTACTTTTTATTCCAATACAATGTGTATGAATATCAAGAGCAACTATCACCTAGAACAAAGTAAGACAGGCTTTGACTGGAAAAATCTAGAAGGTTAGTTAGGAACAGTCTGACTATGAGGAGATGAAAGAAGTGCAAGTAAAATTCTATAGGTGCTGGCTGCAGCTTCCTCCTCTCCAAGCTTTCAGTGTTCTTCAGTTAAAATATTTCAGAAAAAGCCAACTTTTGTGACACTACTATAGATGAAGTTAACTAAAAAGGCTGCAAAGCCTAATCGACAAGTTATTTTTGGAAGATATTTTCTTCCTTTTCATTCCTATAGTAATAACAGTGAAAATCCTTCTGAAAGATCAGACATAGCTACACCACTGCATAGGCAATAATGTCACTCACAAAAGAAACAGTTCAGGCTCTCTCCTCCTTAAATATTTTTAGTATCTTCAGCACTTATGATACCAAACCAATATATTCCCCACGTTTAACACTCCTTTAGAAAAGTGAGACTTCAAATTTAAATCATTACACACCGCAGTCTTAAAAAATAAAAAAAAATGGAACTCTTACCAGAGTCTGGTAGAGAATTGAGATCTGCACACAGTACAAGTGGAATGGTTCCAAGTTCTCCCGAAACACCAGGTTTGAGACTACGAGAAGCTTTATCAATAATGTTCTTTACCTCGGACAGGAACATCATAGTCTGAACCAGCTTCACATCAGAATAATCTGGGTCCCAATGCATATGTGCATTAGCTACAAGAACCAGCTGCTTTTCCATCCCAAGATGTGGCTTTCCAGCTAAAATTAAAAATCAGTTCTTTACCTTACATAGCCAGCAACAAAAAGCACTATTATTGAATTTTAAAAACAAGATGTTTGAGGGAAGGAAAAAATAAGATACCAGTGTAATTTGAAGAGAGTTGATGCCATTTTGTTTAAGAGGGTTATACAGCCTCTCTTACATCTACAAAGTGTTTTAGTTGATGGTTTTGAATGCTTTGTATGAATTAACAAACAGACTATCTTGTTTCATGTAATGGTATCATATCTAAGAATACTGTAAATTAATATAAATAACAGATAAGCATGACAGTGATGAAAACAAGTTCAAGAAAAAACAAGTTAAAACCCAGAAACTCGTGACTAACGCCGACTCTTTGATACCTGTATATGACTTCAAGGACAAATCACTTAAACTCAAGTCTTTGTATTTTCTAAGCAAAAAAGGTTTAAATAGGAAAAAAAATTATCATTTAAGCAGTATGACTCTTCCCCAAAAACTCTTCGGATGTCTGAGAATACAATATACAAAGTTACATTCAGCTATAGAACCAGTTTTTCTGGTTTACTATAACAAAAATCAATTTTTCCCACTTAAAATCTACAATCAATTAAAAAATTAATCTGAATAGGACTTACATGACATTTCTATCAATTCCTTTCGCAGTTCTAACAATACAGCAACTCCAATGTTGTCTTTTGTCATAACTCTGTTCAGCATAGCTTCTGAACCTTCTGAGTTTGCCATAGCAAGTTGATTGAACTCAACAGTATGTTTTTGAACCAAAGTAAATCTGAAAGAGGAACATCATACAAGTTTTTTTTCAGCAGTCAAGATACAAACTTTGTAGGCAGTTCTCCTTTTAATTAGAGCTCAAACACCTTTATGATGTGAAAATCTCAGCCAATCACATAATTTCAACAAATCCTAAGCTGAACTCAAAGGATATACTAAAAGTGTTAGGAGAACTATTTTTAAAGTTATTATAAAAGTTATTTCCAGAGAGATAGAGAAAATATAGAAAAGTTGTGCTCACTTTTAATTCTGCACCAGTGTCTAGATCAAATGCACAGGTTTAAAAGAAACTAAATCATATTTCGGAGCCAAAACAAATCTTGCACAGGTGCCCTGTGTGGACACAAAGGAGTGGAAGCACGAGGAGGAGGGGAAATTACCCCTAGAACCTAAGAGTTGTACAATATGACACAATCAGCAAGTGCTGCAGGTCTTAAATACTGAGGTTTCTTTAGAAGTGAGCAAAGATATTAAGTGCCTTATCTTCTGCCTTATCAGCAGGATGATGTATCAAAAAGTCATTATTTGAGGTCTGATTTCAGCAGTTTTGAGGCTTATCAATTCTTTCAATCAAAGAAAAAGAAAAAAATAAGACATTTGCTTCATTTTTCATTATTAACACCTAATGGTTGGGACACAATCAACAACTGCATTGTACTTTAGTGACCTCCTAAATATACACTGCTTTAATGGAATGGAATTTCAACTTCAACAAAACTTCATGGTAAAATTTTCTACTGCCAATTACACCCAGAATGATCCCTCCTGTCCAGACCACTCTTTCTGATGATAGGAATGATCCATCAGAAACACTGAATGGCTACAAAAAGGGCAACTAATGCCAAACTATTAGAGCAACAGACTGACCTGAGAAATGGTGTGAAAGAGAACAGGACACAGCAGAAGGCTTTGCAAAGCACATTAACTTACTTTTCTGTCTTGAAAAATATTGCACAACCATCGACATGTTTTCTTTCCTGTTCTGACATTGTCCTAGCTCTAGATTTTGGACTGAAGAATCCATTGTAGCCACGTTCCTTCAATTCTACCAGGAAAAAACTGTAGTACTGCTCAGTTTCAACCTCCTATAAAGTTGTAAGACAGCACAGCATGAATGTACAATTAGCAAAATACACAAGACTGGTATTATTTAGACTCTTCAGAAGTGTAAATCACTTTCAAATTAGATTTAGGGAAAAAAAAAAGTAGGAATTAAGTACATCAGAGAATGCAAATTTGAGCGATATTCCTATTTGAAGAAAATATAAATTAATTTCTGTAATCCCTAGAGTTATGATTATCTCAAGCTTTTTATTTGAAAATGTGTCAATTATAGCCCCACATACACACACAGGCACAAAGACAGCCTCACTTACATTTCTTTGATCAGCAGCTGCTGGTTCACATTCCAACTGTGTAGGCTGAAAAGCATTCTTTTGATGTCAAGCAACCAATAATGTTCTAAACACCTCTTTTTTCTTTTGTTTTCGGAAGGTTTTGAAAACAGACCATTTACTGTAAATACACTTAATACGGAGAAACCAGCAGGTGGGATGAGAAAAAGAAAAAATAGTGCATCTTTTACCTGAAGACTTATGATGTCAGCATTGCAGCTCAGGATTTCCTGCATAATGGCTTTTTTTCTGTATTCCCAGTTCAGTGCCCAAGATGGGCAGTAGCCATACAGCTGCCGGGTAGCGTATTTATCACAGAGCACGTTGTAACACATGACAGAAAACAATGCTGCAGAAGAGTAATTTTACTCACACACTGATATATTTACAACAAAATATATATATACAATTATGTTCTTCACTTTCATCTTCTAGCATTTCATTAGAAAATAAAAAACAACCCCCATCTCTTTATAGGGTCAGTGCAGTTTACTGTAGCAGACAAATTTACTTTATGCTAAGCCATGCTCTGCTCTGAAAAGCCCAGAACAAGGTAAGTCTATTTTGCACACTTGCTAGTTATACCAAAAAGGTTCAAAAGCTTTTCAAATAGATTATTTAAAATCTATCTTATTTAAAATCTACCTTAATTATTACCATGGGTAATAATTGTTTTGAAGACAACATCTGCTCTCTATAAATTTGGAAAAGGAGTGGCAATGAGACAGTTTGGGGAAATCTGGCAGCAGCATGGATTTAAGATTTTGTTTTCTTGGGACTTTTTGGTTTGTTTTTTAAACTGGTTACTGAGAACAAAAAAAGAAAGACTTTTTTTTGAAATGACACTCATGGACCTTCCTTTTTTATTTTCAACAAATGCTCAATTAAGCCTGTTATAATTCCTGTTTAACTAACTGTGGACAACAGTTTCAATTCCTCCAAGGAGCACATTAATTAAAAAAAAATTACTTCCTACTAAAAAATGGGTAATTCTGGAACATGTGCTTAAACTCAGAATTAGTTCAGCCAGCTGGTCAGCACTGTACAGATGATTGGTTAATTCAAGCACTCATTTTCTCCAGTTGATAGTAAAGATCAACAGCTTCTATAATAGGGGAAAAAAAAAATAAAAGCAAAGACTGAAATTGTTACAGTACCTGTTGGTCTTGTACGGTCTGGTTCTTGCAACATAATCCAAGACCTTGGAGGTGGCTGTTCTGTTGAAACTATGTGAACGGATTAAAGAAGAGATACAAAAAGTGATAATCAAATTTATTTTACACAGCAGAAATGTATGTTTTAAGAATGATCACTTACTTCTTTTTGCAGTACCTGCCAAATTATCAAGCAAATAGTTCAGTAGCCTTCGCGTCCCATCTGGTTCCTGGTAAAGGTTCAGAATATCCTGTGTGAGTGGATTTCCTGCAAACAGATTTTCAGAAGCACTGAATAAAATACACAGGACCATTATCAACTTACACATCAGTGTTCAGAGCTGACATCTCTGAGGAAAGATAATGCATGTGTTACAAACTACTTCAAGCTTTCAGATCTCAGGTCTTCAGTCCCACAAAGCACTAGATGTGTGAATAGCTCCGGTGAAGTGAAACCCACTCCCTCCAGGGTCTGTTTGCTCAGTGGCCTCTCCAGGGGCTGTTGTTGGATCCAAGAGTGGGGGACAGGGAGGCAGAGCCCATGAGGCCAAACACAGGAGCCACCTCTGCTTGCTTTACTTGACACAAGTGGAACATCCACCACCCATTTATTTGCAGTCAAATCTACCTGCAAGCCTGTGATCAGCCAAATGCATAAGCAAGTTGTGAAAGTTCTCATGGACAACACACACTGAAATCATCCAGTTTTGAAGGGAGAAAAACAGACTTTTGATGCTCAACACTACTTAGAAGTGTAGCATCACTCTGTGCTCCTCATTTTGTGACAATGGCTCCCCCAAGCTCCACAATTTTAAAGCTAGAATCCATGCAGCTAAGATTAAAAAAATATGGAAAGATATTTAAATTGCTGGTTGCATTAACAGTACAGTACCCTACAGCAGTACAGAGCACGTTCCCTTTCTGGTTAAATACCTAGAGTTACCTGCAGACCATTTCTTAGTTAAAGCAGCTCTGTATCCAAGCTCAAGCAATATAAAGCTTCCACTCACTCTGCAGAAAGACAAGCAAACCTCTTTATATGTGGAGTGCTCCCAACTTAGGTTGGTTTTTTGTTGTTTTTGTTTGTTTGTTTTGGGGTTTTTTTCATTGCTTTGTGGGGTTTTTTTCTTTTTCAAAATAACCCCTAAATAACAATATTTATAAACGTAGAGTAAGCAGCTACATCTAGGATTCAGCAACATCTTATAATAGAAGTCTACAGCCACTACATCTCCAAAGCAGTATCATTAAACAAAGCACAGATGCCAAAAAAAAAAAAAAAAAAAAGTAGTAATACCTTTCAGACCCAAAGTCTGTAACTGGAACAGTTTTCCCAGCTCAAAAGGTAAAACTCGTAACAGGTTGTTATTTAAATGTAGTTCCCTGTGGAAAGAGCAAGAATCATATACAGCTGAAAACAGCAACATTTGTCTTCAGGAGTACAGTATGTGAAGTTTAACTAAAAGTGAAACAACATAGCAGTGAACCACAATATTGAAAAACTGAAAGACTAAACAGGAATAGTTAGGGAAATCCTGCAGGTCTCAAACACACACAAACAGACAAAATACATATTATGTTAAAGTACAGAGGAAAGTAGCTATTTAGCAAGTTTACCTTAAAAAGTCAGAGATTTTGTAGATGTTAGCAATAATTAAATACTTTCATAGACAAAACAATAACAGCTCTGACAAACCAGACCATGAAACAGCTCAGTTATGAGTAAAGCCCAGAAAAAGGGAAATTATATCCCAGAATACAAATAAACAAAAAATCCAGGACTGGGTTGGTTGAGCTGGAAGAATGGCACAGCAGTACATTTTTTCTCTTGGATGAAACAATTACTTTCTCTGATGATCCTTGCTCTGCAGAACCTACCCCCTCTACACAGCAAAGGGGATCACAGCAAATCCCACCAGTTCTGTCAAGCAAATCAAGAGAATCCATTTTACAGCAGAGCTTTCCAAGACAACATGTTACAGTGTTTCATTTTTTCCTCCTCTTTCCACAAAGATCAGAACTCTCATTGCTCTGACACCTTCTTCTTCAAGTACCTGCAGTAAAAAAGGAGCTGCAAGGAGCCTGAGGCAAGCTTTGCTATACAGACCAAAGCCAGAGCTCCAGATGTGGGAGCTGAAAGACCTGTTATCAATTCTCAAGTGTGTGAGCACAAATGATTCCTGGGGCTCAGGCTATCAGCAATGCCCAGTGCTGAATTCCTGTTAGTCTGAACAGCTTCCCAGAAGCTATGGGAAGTGTCTGCAGCCAGAGCCAGCCTGAAACATGAAACTCCAGCACAGCTGAGACCTGCAGAGTGTTGTAATATATGATGCACTTAGGGGTTTTTCTTCACTCTCACCCCCATAGAAAGAAATTCTGGATGAGCTGCAATTCTTGAGGACAGAAAGCACACAGTGGATTAATGCACTGGCTTTTCAAGCCTGGAGATCTGGATTCATGTGTTATGTTTAAGTGACAAGCAGAAAACTAGTGTGATCCTAGACCTTGACTACACATTTCACATTTACAAGATTTGGCCTTCTCTACTCAGAAGAGATTTAGGGCTTGGAAGAACTGAAACTTCATAGAAACAGCCAGAATTAATTGGGAAAAGTGTTAGAAACAAGGCATAACAGGTTTTGACACTACTTTTCATGACTACTCAGTCATCAAAACAAACTCCCTGTCATGAACACCACCTTTACAGCAATATTTAAAAATGAAAAACACTGATGAAAATAAAAGGAGGCTAATGAATACAAAAGATGAGATTGTGCCATTAAATTTAGGATTGCCAGCTCACAATACCTGCAGAGTGGATAAAGGAAGAAATCTGTTACCAATAACTGCTTGCAACTGAAATACTAACACAAAACTTCCTTTAGAACAGGCTACTTCACAGTGGAAAACAACCACACAACACACAATGAAACAGAGCTGCCAATTATGCCTAGAAATCAAGGTCCCTTTGCTCAGCCTTGGAGAGGTTGAGACTTCAACTGCTTTGGAATTTGAGCTATTAGTACCTTTAATCATTACATTAATCCTCCACAACAGAGTGGACTGCAGAAAATGCAAGGACTGGTATTTCTATGTGCAAACTTCCTTTGCTTCTAGTTTCATTAAAGCTATGCTGGCACTACATTTCTCTATTGTCTTCTTTAATTTTAATAACATTCTTTTTAGACTCAGTATTTTCTGGATTGGAGAAAGCTCCATAAAGGTTTTAAAAATTAAAAGAAATGAAGGCAGTTACTGGTAACTGTCAAATAAACCTAAGATAAGGCTCTTCCTTTGGGTTAAGGGTAAAAGAATATTGCCTCTAAACATCTACTCTTACATAAATACATCATGGTTTATGTAAGTGGTTTTACCAAGTGAAATGCTGCAGCCTTAATTATAATCTAAATAAGCATCACTATTCATGTTTCACTTGCAAAAGGAAGAATCATTCCATGTAAACTTTGCACATATTGTTACTCTAAAACTGAGGAAAGAAAAAGGTGTGTTTAGAACATTTTTTCTCCTTCCCATTTTGCACAGGAATTCAGTTTTAAGATACCAAAAGTGGGGGTCTGGTATTAGACAAATTGTAGTTTTTGGAAAATTAGCATAAAAAGAACTACTGTAAAGAATAATCACTAAAGTGAATTAAGAGGAAAAAATGAAGTTAACACGATTATGAATGTTTAATTTTACCTTTTTCCTACCTTACTAGGTGTTAAAAGCAACTTTTTTGTGTATCATTACTTCTTAAAAGAAGACACCCCATACAGATTTGTAATAGAGTGTGGAAGGAGATGTGTAAGAGAGGAAACTGGACTTGGAAAAATATAAAATGGGTGACTGCTATCAAACAAAGCACTTCTGAAGCTCATTCTGTGCTGTCACACATCAATCAGGAGATCACAGAAAAGCCATCACTGCCATAGCTGCAGAGATCATACCAAGTATTCAGCGAGACAGATAAAAAGGTGTGAGAAACTGGGAATCCCTTTATGCTTTTCATTTACTAGAACATAAGAATTCAGCTGAAATTTGAACTACAAACATAAGGAGAACAATTTTAACTCCTGTTGAGATGTACACACCTGAGTGACACCATGTTTCCGAGCTCTGCTGGTAAACTGCGGATTTTATTCGAGGACAGGTCCAGATAAACCAGATTGTGAAGCTTGGCAATGTCTGAAGGAATTCGGGATAAGGAATTGTCACTGAGATGCAAAGCTGTCAAGTGGGTCAGTGTCCACAATGATGAACTCAAGCTTCTCACTTTCCCTGTGAAAGGAAGGTACAGAAGAAAACAGAAGATTTAAACCGTACAGGTTTGGCGATACTTCTGCATTTTATAAGCGTGTGTGTAGGACTTTAAGGGGAGTTTAGTTTGGGTTTTGTTGTGGCTTTTATTATTATTAAATGAAAATTCCATTAATCACTGATTCTATAGATCAAAAATTTCAGCGATGCATAAGAAAACATAAGGCACTGCCAGAGATGATGAGTGTTTTTTCCAATCCCTACTTAAGGTTTCACCATCTGTCTTTCTCGAGCTCCCTACAAGACATTTACTAACTGACCATGAATTCAATAATTAACCAAGGTGTAAAAAACAGTCCTGAGATGAAAGAGGCTTCTTTGGTTTTTCCCTTCTTTTTGTGCAACATCTTTCAAACCAAAAATCTTTATTCTATGGCATTTATCCAACCAAGAACAGATAGAAGCACTATATTTAGGATGACTAAAATGCTCTGTTGAAAACATGGATTTCCATCTGGCTTTCAACTAAAAGCTGCATAAACTATTGCCAGATATTTTAAAAAACTGTATGATTTTTGTATAAACTGAAGGGTGGAAACATGGATTTGTGTGACAGAATCAAGATTTTTACATTGCTGCATGCAAGGAATGTGAGATATCATCAGAAAGTCTCAAAACATTTTTTCTCTCCAAGATCTTTTTTTCCCCCCAGGCTGCTTTTCCATTTAAAGAAGTCATCTCACTGCTCCAAAAGCATTAGAAGAAAACCCACACCAGTTTCTCCAAGGCAAAAAAGTTACATGTGACAGCCTTTTAAAAACCCCACCATGACTCACCAATATTAAGAACAATCTCATTAATACTACACAAAAGGCTTAATAAATGTATATTTACAGTGAGCTGTAAGAAAGTGAGTGGCATAGAAAAGCAATGAAAAAGCTCAGTGATTTAAATGACAGCAGCTGAAAATGCTTTTCGTGGTTTTTCTGTATTAGCTGACCAAGTATTTCATGAGAAAATGACAGCGTGAACATTAATAAAACAAAACCAGTCACATTTTATTTTGCAAGGCAAATGCTAACAGATCTTAAAGAATTAATGTTACTGTAATGCTCATTAAGAAATCTTTTGAAAGGTTTTAAATACAAATCAATAGTTCTTTGCAATTTTAACACCGAATTAACACCTCTTCCCCTACTCCCCATTGCAAACAGGTGACTGTGATCAAAGAAACCCTTGTGGCTGCTGCAAGGATTCCCCATCAAGGTCCCTCATCCACTCCCTTCCCCTCTCTTGGCTGGAATCAATCTCTAGTGAGATTATCAGACATGAAAGGAAAGAGCCATCACTTAATGCATTTTCTATGCAGAGGCAGCAGATGTCCAGTGGATATCCAAGCCTAATGCTGATACATAATGCTGATTCCTGAAGCAGCACTTAACTAGGTTTCTGCATCTGTAACCTTCAAGTAAAGGATGTTATTCACATGCTAAAGCATGTGGCACTTGAAGCAAGACACAGATTCACTGATCTGGATGGAAAGACTCTTAACAATTCTAAGAACTCTATTTGTATTTGCCCTTCCATCAATTTCTCTATTGTGGTCATGTAGAAATAACCCCTTAACAGTTTTTGCAGTCTCTTGAAGAAACTTCATATTTAAGCAAATATTTGTCCTAAATTTACACCACCATAAATATTTTAAATTCTTAAAATATTTGGCTTGAACTTCCTTATAAACACACTTCATGAAGCCAAATAAGAATTCACTCTACAAACCACGAGAGACCAGTGTCCCACACCAGTTGAAATTAATGTTTATGAATTATGAGCATTTTTTTATTTCTAATAAAAGATCCAAAAGGCATAGAGCACCTCAAAGCTAGCAGCTTTGCAATTCCTGGAGGATTTTTTTTTTTTTTTAAATCTCAAGAGCCGACTGAAGATTTACAACTGTTTTTAAACTCTAAACTTCTACTTCAATAGAAACTATAATGTCATGGATTAACACATCATTGTTATATTACTTAAAGTAAGAGCATATGTCATATCATATAATCCCAACTTCACCCCCTTCTTGTTGAAAATTTGATCTTAAATCCAAACTCTCACTCACCCTCTCTTCTCAAAACACAAAGAGCTCACATCCACGTCCTAATCTTCCCAACTTTATTACATGTTAGGATTCCCCACCTGCCTCAACTTACCTCTCCTACAGCTCCCTGTGTTATCACAACCCAGCACCCCTCCTGACACTGCCATCTTGCTGGGCTGGCTCACTTCAAGTCAGGTAACTCCACTCTGGATTTCTTGCTCAAGCACATACTGTGTAGATTACTCTTAACTTACAATGAGTTCATAACTCAGGACCACTCCTCAGTGTCTTACCACTTATTTCCAACTCTGCCCAGTGTGATTTCTTCCCGTTGGCTGCCTCCTCTGAGGACATAATTGTGTACATCCTCCGTGGATCAGGTGGATCGTACTTTTCCTTGGGCATTCCTGTTGAAACAAAAAGCCAAGTAATTAAGATACATATACTGAAAAGTCTTTAAAACATGATTCCTGTTTCAGCTGAATTTTGTGTTGAACATTCTCTCCAAATACTTTTCAAATCTTCAGATAAAGATAACCTGTGTCCATTCACAAACCTCACTATGGTTTATAGCAGGGAAAGACTGCTATGAAATAAAAGAACACAGATTCTTGATGCTTCCAGCAGGGCAGCCAACAGCCTTCCAAGTCTGTGTCTTCCAAAATCAATCCACTCTACTGCAGGCTCATGGTTCTTCAACAATGAACCCTCAAAAAGCAGTCATCGCCACTACTAAGTTCCCCCTTGTACAAACTATAAAGAAACTATTTTCTTATAACCCTGACAATCTATCAGTTCCTTCCCACAAGGAACTCTCCTTTTAACCCAAATCTTATCCTAGTCTTTTCCATCTCAATATATTGGAGGTGAGGTAGAAATTTCTATCACTTTCTTCAGCTAGGCATTTAATGTTGAAATTTAACTCCATTTCTGTTCTTTTTTTCATGGCATTCGTGACAACTTTACCAGAAACACTCCTTAATTTCTTATCTCTTTTTACCATACCAAATTATGGGCCATGAGAGAGAGTAGTGTCAAAAATTCCCCTCCAAAAAACCTCCTTCCAGCTTTCCTGTACTTCCAACATACTTGTACTATTCACTAAAAAGAAGAGGAAGAAAAAAATAAACCCAGCACATTCCTGGCTCCATACTAAGCCCTGTGCCATAACTCTCCCTGTACTCTGTTCCAAGAGAAATACATCTTTAAGAATTTAAGAGGAAAATCAGCTTACATATATTTTAAATAAATCAATACTATATCAACTTGCAAAATGGCTCCATGTTTTCAATTTACATAGGACTTCCAATATAAAACACATTTATCACAAGTAAGATTAATGTTTTTGCATGACCTGACACATATCTAAGAGCTTTTACAGCAACGATTTGACTGTCTTGAAACTGTCAAAATACACAAACAAGGTATGAAATTATTTGTAAGAAACAGAGAAATCACACAATGCTGGCTCAAATCACATTTACAAACACATTACACACAATATTATGAAGTTATAAGCAAAATTTGTTGTAACTATAATAGAATACTACCCAAAAAACACAAATTAAAGAAGCTATACTGGTCAAAATCATCAGCACACCTACCAGCTCTTTAAGGCTAATTTTTTTTCATGTTTCTGGACAAAGTGAAAAGAAACAGAACTGTTGTAACTATATAGATAATAAAGAAGGAATCACTGTTAGCAAATTAGACTATCAGCCATACTTATAATTATCTGTTTATTGAATTTACAGGAAAATGTTTACTCCACACATTAAACAAGCAACAGAAAAGCCTCACAAACTTTTAGCTAATTGTGCATCTTAATTAAAATAAAGCTTTGAGGCACCACATGCTTACTTTAATGCAACAGCTCTTTAGTAATTCATGCTCCTCCTTCCCTTTCCCACTCCTACTACTGGTCAAAACCAGATTTCTGCAGTGAAAAGAAATTCCCCTTTAAAAAGTGAATTGTGGGTAAAGGGGTGAGATTATAAATAGCAGCTGGGGGGGGGGGGAGCTCCTTAAAGAATGAAAGCACTTGAATACCCAGGGTACTGGAATCACCTAGTGTAACACTTTCTTCTTCAAACTGAGCTAACTAGAGGAGATAAGACTGGATTAAAACCTAAAGAAAGGTAAAAAATTGGCACTCTTATAACAATACAACCAGTGCAGTAATACATGGCAAAGTAGTGTATAGAGCATCTATACTGCAATTGCCTGTATTTAATTATATATAAGTCACAAAGACCAATGCCAGGCAGGAATGCTTCAGTTTGTGAGGAAACATTTACCTTCCTCAGCCATTTGATGTTCTTGCTTCCTGCAGCTCCCTGAATTAATAAATAGGTTCCAATTTTTCAATAAATGAAGCAGGTATGCTAGAGACAGAAATCTCATTCAGCACAGGAACACGACTGCTCCCCAGAGCACTCTCAATCACACGCACTAATTAACAGCCTTGCTGGTACCAGCAGCACAGAGCTCCTCACTACCAGCCCAGGATGACACACTTTTCCAGTGGGTTTTGTTAACGTGTGCTAAAACAACCAGTGATTTAAGATTTTGAGGTTTTAACACTGGATCCTGGTGATCCCACACTCCCAGTCCATCTGTGGCACCTCGTTAAAATTCCCGCTCTTTGTGGTTTTCCCTTTCTCACTGCTGCATTTCCCCATGTACAGTTCTCTGCTGTTTATGATTACCAGGAGAAGAACAAACAAACAAACCCAAACACACACACAAAAACCCCAAACAAACAGCAAAAGCTTGAGAGCTGAAGGAGCTGCTGCTCACCAGTAGCATCACTGACCCTGTCCGCACCAGAACACCAAGGATTCTGTCACACCAAGTGCTTTATCCATCAAGATTTCTCAGGATCTGACAGCATGGCTAAATTTGGGTCATATTTCACAGACCATTATAATGCACAAATGCAATACCTTGAACTGCATTTCAAAACTTCACAGCTTGGAGTAGCCCAAGAACACCAGCCTCTTTTACAAATTACTGTCTCTCCTCCTGTCTCCACCTCAAGAAATCCAAACCAGGAGACTGCTGAGCTGCCTGAGTTAGCCATAAAAGCTGAGGTAAACCTGAGATTAAGTGATACAGTTTTGTTAGACCAAAGCAATTTTAAGTCATAAAATGGTGTTGAATAACCTTAAAGCCATTGATAGTGCCTGCTTTAAACTACCATGATGATAATTTTCAAATGATCTTACACCACCTGTAATTTTGTAATTTTCAGCTGCACCAACACAGATGTGGGAAAGCACCACAGAATATAAGGCTGTTATCTTATGCAATAAAGTACCAGGTAAAGGAGAAAATCTTTATAAACAAAGGTAAGACATGGATGCCCGGAACACAACCCAAACTATATAAATTTAATGAAAAGGACATTTAAATATGATTGAATGCAAATGAAATTGTTTACTATCTTGTACCAAGGGTATTAAAATTGTTATTTAAACAGCTGTAAAAACAGAAGAACTTCAGAGTTCAAGAGGAACATGGCTGCCCATTCCCACTTGATGTCCCAACACAGAATTAATGCCACTTCCCCCAAAGAAACTGAGCTAAATGAAGCTGATGAGGTCAGCACTGCCAAAAGTCTGACATAAGGAATGAGACTTCAGTGTAGAAGCTTTAAGGCCTTGTTTGTAGAGAGGGTACCAAGAGAAAGGCAGGAGAGCACAGCAAGGGAGAGCTGGAGCAGAAGAAAGTCTTCAGAGAAAGGCACAGGGCAAGGATGATGAGGATTAAAAACAGAATAAAAAGCCTGAAGGCTGTAAAGTCAAGGGAGGACAACCTGTTAAAAGAGGAGCTAACAAAACCAGCTAACAGAGCAGGTGGATGATGGAGTACTGGTTCTGGATTCCCCCAGAGCAGATCACTTTGAGGCAAAGCCAAGTGTTGCAAAATGATTGCTGTCAAGTGATCAACAGCCCAGTCAGGGCTTGCTTTGGAGAACTGGCCTGGACAAGGGACTGGGAGATCACCAGCAGCCCTGCAAGTGTGTGTGCTGTGCTGTGCTGCTCTGCTCCCCAGGAGCACCTATAGCCCTGGCACCTATAGCCTCAGTGAGTATGGAGTTAAGCAGACCTGGTGATCTAGAGAAGAAAGAGTTGGGAGTTGCCTGGAGGCCACATTTTAACTACACTGGTAGCTGTAGAAGAATGAAAAGGGCTCAAACCATTGCCAAGAAGACCCTGGAAGTGGAAGTGTCCCAGACTACAGGCACCTGTAAGGTGTAAGTCAGACTGTCAGTCAGTTAATGCTCCAAATGACTGTGAAGTACCAATAAATAAAGTCTCTACAGTGAGGAGAAGATAGTCTGGGGAAACTGCTTTGAGTCACAGGGTAAGAAAGACTGACTTTTTTCCTGTCCTTCTCTTCTGCCATTATAATGAAACTGGTGGGTAGAACAATTTAATCAAAATAGCTGTGGGAGCCATTTTCTTGAGAGCAAGCAGTAAGGAGCTCGTGGCACTTTTGGAAAAAAAACAAAGCCAAAAAAAAAAAGGGAAAGCAAAAAAACCAAACCAAACAAAACCCAACCACCAACAGAAAATACTACTGTTCTTTGTTTCCTGAAATGCTTTCTATAATACCACAGACAAATTAACTATTTCAAAACCAAATGTATCAGACAACCTCTGTATGCTAAGCTTACCACCAATCCTTTATAGCATTAACCTCAACACAAATACCCACACCAAATTTGCTATAAACCATCTGAACCACCTGCTTCTTTCATAAAAAAATAAAAAAATCAGGCAATGAAAATTTGCCTTCTAAAACTTCATAGTAAACAAGAAACAAATGAGAGCAGCATGGGTTAATGTTCAGACAACTTTGATCTAATCAACAATTCTGAAATAGCTATTTTAACACTTAATAAGCAGCATCTACAAATCCCTTTTACAGATATGAAATACTTTTGGAAATACCTCAAGATCACATTACAAAGCTCCTTCTAAAACTTCCTGAGAGATGTTGCCGACTTCTGTTGACTTTTTTTCCCCTTCATGTGGAAACAACAATAAACTGATGTAGCTCAGAGGATAACTAGAAGGTGGGAGTAAAGTAGAATCACCTTGATCAAGTACCAAACTACATAAGCTTCTTGCTATCTCAATTAAGAACAGTGAACAAACTATATAAACCCAGACCTCAAAGTCTTAACTATCAAGACACTTTAAG
The DNA here is from genome assembly GCF_036169615.1 of Heliangelus exortis. NCBI lineage: Eukaryota > Metazoa > Chordata > Aves > Apodiformes > Trochilidae > Heliangelus > Heliangelus exortis. Next base: position 4,448,556 of record NC_092436.1, on the reverse strand, counting down.
TAATTTTCCATTTATTAAAATAGTATAGTATTACATACCAATTAAGTAACTTCTGCATGGCAGAAGAAAACAATCTTTAAGTACTCCCTATTAATTATAAACCATTAAGTTGCTCAAAGATTTAGTGAGAAAATTATAGAACATATGTTTTTTTACCTACCTCCAAACCCTAACACTAGAAACATACCAGATCATTCCTGTGTAACCTCCTGACTTTGACCTTGATGCTCTTTTCCATGTAATTCAAAATTTTATTTTGCTTTTGGAAATTGGCTTCCAATTACTTTCCCTACAAATCTATATATTTCTTACATGGACTGCTATGTCTTGAATCCCAAGTTAATGTAGGATCCCCCTCACACCCCAACGCCAGCCACTTGGTCACAATGTGTGAAGCAGAACCAAGCTGGACCTACTGCAGTCCCTTCCTCCCCAGGACCATCCATTTCCACTCCACTTTTGCACCAGCACTGACTTTTGTCTGACAACAAAAGGAGCTGGTGAAGAGAATTAAACTGTCCAAAAGCTAAGGTGGAGAAGGAGGGGGAAAAAAAATTAAATCTGAGGAAGCCAAGCTTCCTGCATTCTTATTCCTGTATAGTAGCACTGAAAGTGTGGCTTTGCAGCTCAGCTGTTTACAGGACTGAAACCAGAACAATATTATTGCCCTTCTGGTGGCACCTACCCAAAATCTTTTCTTGCACAGCAGGAAGCAGATCTTGCAACCCTCACCCATGCATCAGTTAAATAGTAACACTGAACAAAGTCTGAAACCCTAACTGAAGGCAAAGTACACTGGTTTTTAGATAACTTCAAGTTGTAGCAATTCTAGCAATGTACAGGCTAGTCTGAAATGGTGACCTGTACCTAAAGGGTTAATCTCTACTGCTCATTCTATTAGAATGAACAGAAATTACCCACTTTAGACTTCAAACAAAGACCCTCTTCAAAGAGAAGAGAAATACATCTAAACACTACTATGCTTTGGAAAAAAAATCCTTTAGCTAATTTCAGAGTCCTATTTCAATTTTCACCATAAAACTTAAGTTTTGCTCATTCCCACTCAAAAACACACAACCCATTCTCTAAACAAGTGCCTTTCCAAGATGAATCAAGCTTCCTGCTTTTACCTTCCTTTCACTGGTGCCATTTTACTCAGCAAGATACAAATTTCTACAGGAACATAATTCCCTTTCAGCTTACAGTACAGGCAAATAAAGCAACAACCCCGTGTAAACATCCCTGCTCGGGATGACAAGGTGCAGCTCTGTCTTCTCCTCACAGAAAAGCAACAAAACTTCCAACAGGCAACAGAAGCTTCAACAGTCCCTATAGAATTTCCACTCCTGAATTGATGAAATGAGAAAATAACTCTATGTATGCTCAGTCTGCATCAAGCATAGGCAACAACCTAGACAGTGATTCGAATCCTGAAAAATGATGGAAAAAATATTCATAGGCAAGATACCACAATGAGTTGAGGAAGCAACTATCCAACATATCCCAGCTAAATCTCAAGTATCACAAGAAGCAGATTCAATGTACTTCAGGTAAGTTTGTATAAAAAAATTATTTGGGCACCCTCCACCCTGACATAAACTATAAAATTAGACCTTTTTTCTGTATGCCTAGAGTGTTCCTATGAAATATTTGAAATTTCATGTCACTCATTTCTATCAATGTCTTAACTCAAAACATACTAAACTTAAATCTGATTGTTTAAAAAAATAAATCTTAACATACACCTAGTTCTGGATTTCCCAAACACAAGCAGGTATACATCACCATATGAAAGGACACCTCATAATGTTATGAAATATTGCTTCTGGTTAGATTTTGCTACAATACATCACCGTGCAAGTGTATAAACCAAAGTTCAAAAATGCAAGTGGAAGCCACCACCTAAAAGAAAATAATTTTGAAAGAAATGAAGCTTCCTTCAAGTAGAGGAATCCATACTGAAGCACATTGGTACCAAAATTACAGTATTTCAACGCTGAATAAAAGAAATGTGAGGACTTCCCTATCTACTGAAATACAACCTTACATTTAACTTTGTAGGTGTGAACAGGATTGTTCTATTCAAATATACACAAAGAAAACATCAATGTTGCAAGAAAGTATTTTTTTCTATCAATATTTTTTTAGTAAATATCAATTCTGTTGTGTAAACACCTAATATTTGTTGGTTAGTGCAAACATTCTCGGAATTTCATTTTCAAAATATTGTTCAACTACTTTTAGCTTTAAGGTAAGCACATAGTATTGAAAAAAAATAAGACTAGGAAAAACCCAATTGGGAAATTAGCTAAAGGGTAACACCTGGATTTTTCAGAATACATGCTGTGAATTAAAGACTTCCTTTTACCTAGGTGTGTGGAAAGATGGCACATAACAGCTGTGTGAACAGGCAGAAATGAAGCAGCAGAACAAACCCTGAAACACTCCTTACCCCCAAGAGATGCAACTATAAAGTATGGGAAAGTGTCAAGATCCTTTTAACCCAATTTATAGCTTAACGTTGGAATAATCTAAATTTAAAAAAATAAAAATGTTGTTGAGTCAACATAAAGTCAATTGATTCATTCCAAGTGCTTTTTCACTTGGTAGGATCAGTTTACAGGCTGTTAGTATGTTAAGATTAAATGGCTTCATCAGGGAAATTATACTCCTTCAACATATTTTCAGGACTTCTAAAACTAGAATTTTACATGGCTGCCAATACAAAACCACAAGTTACCCTTCCTCTTTTTCAGAATCAGTTGTAATGCATGCTCACATCCCAGTGAATTCTCTACATAATAATAAATACAAGGGGCTGATTAAGTCAATACACATCAGTTCATGTGAGTGTATCTGGAATAAGACTAACCAGATAAATTCTTTGATTTTGCATATATAAATCCTACTACAGAAAGCTCAGAAGTTGCAAATGCTTTACTATTCTTTTTTAAAAATCTACAAAGATGTAAAAGTTGTGCAAAACCCTTTAACTAGCTGAAGCTGACTAAAGCAAGACATAAACCTCCTGAAACTTAAAAAAGCAAAGCATTCAAGCTCAGACCAAATGGGCCATAAAAGCCAAAGGATGTTTTTGCTGGTTTCAAACCAGGAAGGTTTGATCAGACTACACAGCTGCATAGCACCAATCAGACATTTTAAGCCCAAAACCCCAGTATATTCGTATTTTTAAGAAATGATATAATTCAGTATTGACCTCTAGGTATTTTATATTTAAGACTTCTTTGTCCTTAACTACTTGTTTATAGAAATGCAAACAGCCTGATTACTGGATGTGGGGAAGAAGTAGGAAGTGGCCATTTTCCAATTTCCCCTCCTGCCCAAGCTGCCAGCTCTCCACTTGCAAGCCCAATTTCCTGCTGTACATGGAAAACCTAAACCTTGGAAGGTGTGAAAAACTGTTCTACCACAGATTCACTAGTGCAAAGAAGCAATTTTCACTTCCATGTTCAGTTGCTATAAAGACCAGTTCAGGGTCAAAAGAGAACTCTTAACATGTTCAGAAAACAAGAGACACCTGAGTAGAGGTCCCTGACTGCTTTATCTTCTAGAAGATCCATCCTAAAGATAGATCCATTTTCTCTGACATGGTAAAGGATTCAAATTCCCACCCCTTATGCTTCACAACATCTAATTATTAGAAATCCTATGCCCAAATGTTCTCAGTGTAGCAAAGACACAGTCCAGATTATTAGAGTAGTTATTAATTACCAGCAACTGTGTGTAATTATGCCCAAAGTAAAAGGCTGCTGTATACAAAACAAACATTAATGCAAAACCAAACTGCAAAGCAAAGGCTGACCTTTAACTGGTATCCCTAGAAACACTTGGGCTAGCTAATGAGTACTGCACAACATTCAGAATTCTGCATTTTCTATTTTAGCATGTTCTGAAATGCCAATACATTAAAAGATCAGTCAGGTTCACTAATTACTTCAAGAATTTACTTGCATTACATAATTATATAGTATTTGAGTAAGATGGAACCTAAAAGATCAACATTAAGAGTTCCATCATAAACCGTGAAGCTAAATGGTTTTAAAATGCAGACAGGCAGTAAGACCAAGGCTTAAAAGCACTGTTTCACCTACAAACATCTTCAGAAAGCTAATGAGAATAGTTTTACACTCCAAAACATTAATACAATACCAACTCTCACCCCATGGGTTGTGTCCAACAAGCATGTTTGACAATTTAGTTAGAATTCTTCACGATACATGGAACACTAATTCTTGTTTAGAGACTGCACAACTCATCTTGGTCTAACTCAGTAAGCTTTTCTAAATACTGGCATTTATACTAAACATTTCTTACCACATTTTCCTTTATGCATCTTAAGAATACTTAACATGTTTCTGTCGTTTTGTGGGTGAAAACATGAAGTCCCTGCACAAAACATTATTCTTAGCCCTGCATCAGAATTCAGGAGTAAAATTAAGTTTGGATACAAGCTCACTTTCAGCATGCCTGCTATAGATCTGAACAAGCCTTACAAGAGATGTCAGTATCTAAATCCCCAAATCTTTGCCTTCCTAAAGAAAACCATTTCTAGATAGACAAGTGCCTGCTTAATATTAGTTGCTAAACTAAATGAAGTTCAGGATATTACAGAAATTGTCCATGCAGTTCATGTTCTACCCATCTAGCCACATCCTGACAAAACCAACCAGATTATTCATAGATTGTTTTTACTTCAAATTAAACCAACAAGCCTGAGAATGTTGTTCCACGACCTTGCTCTTGTGTGGCAAAGCCAACTCAACATTTCTTTCTTGTCCCCATGTTCCACCTCATCACCCCCCTCTGTCACGTTGGTGCCACCGTTTGCAAGACAAAGCTTAAAACCAACAATGACACCCAGCTAAGAGAGTGGGGTTTATTTATTGCTGGTGGTTTTAAGACAAAATAAAGTATCACTACTCCAGCCATGTCACTGTTTTCAGCATTACTCCAACAGCAGCTGTAGATTATGTGGAGTTAATGAGCTACCAGAGCAGCAGCTTTCCAAGCTCTGCCACTGGCAAAAAGTCCTGACAGATTACAGCAGAATAAACCATGGGGTCAGCTAGCCTGTTGCTCCCTACACAGAAAGCATCTATGCCATGACTGGCAATTACTGTATGATCAGTTCTCACATCTCCAGAGGTGGATCCCCCATCAGCAAAGCAAGGTTTCCTTCCTACTTTTAATTATTCTTCACACAGATCACTTGTTCCTAAAAACTCTTGTCTCTGAAAGTACCCAAACATTTACAGAGCAACTGTGGTTAAGGCAGCACTGAAATTAATCTGAGTTCACAGAACTGTTGGGTGTACAACTGTTAGAACTTCTCAAAAAGCGTATTAGAAAGTGTGGATGGTCAGTTTTGCACAAAACACATTAATACTTTTGTTTAGCCCTCACAATGCTCTCTGCTTGTGCTGACAGGTGATACACACCAGACTGTGCACACTCAGACCCAGCTGTCCATTAGTTTGGAGCCTTCCTATCTCTGTAGGTGTCAGTACAATGTGTTGGTTTTGTTCCAAAAAGCAAACAAAAGGATCTGTCTGTGAAGTGCAGGCAGTGCTTCCAACTTTTTTTCTGATCCCTAACTCTGCAAACTGATCTCTGCTCTTTGGAGCACCACTGCAGTCAGATCACTCATCAATAAACTCCAAAATAATTCAAGCAGTCAAGCTGCACAGATTATTTGTACTATGCAGTATTCTCACTGATGATACACTTCATAGTCTCCTAACTATAGCAAGATGCTACATCCTAATGACATGAACTATCACTCAGTTTGCTTTAGCATGTTCTAGAAACCCCCAGTCCTCAAACTGGAACTGCTGCCTTGCAGAAGATCTGAAAGGAGGCCTTGAAGATACTGATATTATAAAATATCTTTACAACATCGTTAGGAAAGTCTTAAGGTAGGAGGCCACTTAACTTGCAAAATCATCAGAAATATGATCTCAGACAAAAGAGCCATCACAATACCCAGGCTGTGATCACAGCTGGAGGGCAGCCTCCATAACACACCTGGAGGCTTTCCCAGTCTTAAAAAAAAAAGTTTTCCTGCAGAGCTCCATTATAGCATAAATTGGAATACTAGCTGCAAGTATTTTAGCTCTAAAGTAAACAGCTATGTACACATTTTCTGCTCCTCATCCCTCCTTGATTCCTTCCCTTAAAAAAAAGCCCTCTGAGGCATTCACAAAAGGATTCATGTTGCAGTCTTACAAAAGAAAAAATTGAGTTCTTGCCAACTTTAGGTTGCTTTTTTTTTTAAATAAGCATCATCTTGGAAGTGTAATTAGAGGCTCAAAAAAGCACATGTTAAGCATTTAAGCACCTTTTTCTATGGGATCTGCCTGAGCATTTGTAAACTCTTCCAAGACTTAACTGCTGAAACCACTGAATGTAGAAACTGAGGGCAGGTCCCCAAACTTATGCCAAGCTCCCCTGTTGAGTGGACTTCTACAACCCAATTTCAATGCAGAAGCATAAATTACATCTCTTAATACAATGATAATAATCTTGCAGGATACTGTACAATAATGACACTTCCAAGTGTGAAGCACCAGCTCTGAAGAGGAAACACAAAACAGATGAAACCCTGCAGTGACTCAGTTTGAGCAATTCATGTATAAAGCTTTTAAAATTACACCATGAAGAAGTCTAAATTTAGACCAGATTCAGTAAAGCCAGGATTCTGACACCATAAGTACTATAAAAATCTCAATATACACATTAAAAAGAAAAAAACAGTTAAATTGTATGCACCAGGGCAACAGCCAACCTCCATCTCACCCAACTAGAATTAAAAGTGAGGGGTAGGGTTTGTTGAGATTATTCCTGTGGGGTTTCAATGTCAGTGGTAGCACTTCAAGCTCATCATCCACAATTTTAACCTTTGAATATCGTGTAATTCTTCTAGAAAAAAAAAAAACCAACCAACTCTGTGGAAATAAGTGGCAATTCTTTCAGTTATTCAGTTATTTCAGTGTATTCTCTCAGTTCTGAAGATTGAAAGGCATCTTCATTCACAAAGATACTGTCTGTGTCCAACCTTCACTTAATGTGTTGCTATTTTGGCCAAGGATGTGCCCTATGGGAAGGATTTGTTTGGTTTGCTCAACCTTGGGATCATATAACCCCATTTTAAAGCCAGTGGTTTCTATCATGAGCAATCCACTTGCTTAGCTAACATCTAGTAAAGCCTGATCTTAATGATTTTTACTTAATTTTGCCTAATTCAACCTGTGACTCTTTGTAAAACGTTTTCCAGTCTTCAAATATAAAATGTCAGAAGTATTTACCTGCTCATGCAGTATTACAGTCTCATCTAGCTTTTTATTTCAGTTCTTCCTCTAAAATTCAAGCAAAGTAAACAGCCTGAACATATCAGGCACGTATTCAGAGTTCAACTTCAAAATGCAAACAGAAAAGAGGTGCATGGTAGTATCCTTTTTATAAATGTACTGATCCAAGAGATTCAGGTGAACAGTGAATAAAGAGTTAATCCAAATGCGAAGGACTCCATTTCAGTAATAGCATGAGTAAACCCCCACAGAAGGCTTCATTGCTAGCAGCAAACTCCACAGAGTCCAGATGAACCAGCAGGAAGAACAGAGGGCGGATAATCCTGTAAAATTACCCCAGTGGAAATGTTGATAAATTCCCAATTACGAGACCTGCTCTAGAATGAAAAAAAAAAATGCAAGATACAATACAATTACCAGTCAACACTTGCACATCTTTGTATTTAAGCCAGACAAATACCGCAGGTATTTCTTAATCCCTTGAATTTTGAATTAGTTACCCATTGTGGTGAAATCTAGATTAAGAAAATAAGCCCCAGAAATCAAATGAAAACCCAGAAGATCTGCTACCCTAGTTACAAAGCAAATACCCATCTGTGAAGCTGCATTTTCAGTAATACAATTTTCTACACATTTGTGGAAATAGATAGATGTTAAAAAACAAACAAAAAACAGCATACACATCAAAACCTGTATTTTTCTAAAGGTATTTTTTACATTATTCAAAGCAAGGTAGGTCTGATATGAACATTTTGTGTTTGGGGGAAACTGCAGATAAAACACATGCCCACAATATAAACGCCTATCGCAACAACAGGTGTATCGATCCATACTTTTCCAAAGCCTCGTCTGATCCCAGGCTTAAAATTCTCTTAACAATGAGAACGGAGACAGACAAGCAGCCCTCAGCCACCCCCCCACACCTGAGGGGCGCAGCACCTCTGCCCCCCATTCGGGTGGGTGGGGGGCGGCCCCTGCCACACCTGTCCTCACACAGACACCACCCCTCCCTTTAATCAGCTCAATTATGGGGTAATTAATTGCGGCTGAGCCGCCTGAAGGCTCCGGGCTCCTCTGCCCCCTCAGCCGGGGCCGCCATCCCCCCCGCCCCAATTCCCCTCTGTTTATCCCTGCATGCGTCTGTCCCGCCGCCTCACGTGCCAGCGCCGGGCCCGCCCCCCGCGCTCTCCCATTGGCTGCAGGAGCTGTCAATCACAGCCCACAACCGCCTCGCCGTTTCCCTCCGCCGGTACGGGCAAGGGCCGCTCCGGGCCCCGGCGCCAGCGAGGCCGCGGCTCCCGCTGCCGGCGGGGCGGGCAGCTGCTGGCAGCTCCTTCCGGAGTAGGGTGGGCGCTGAGCTGACAGGCAGCCCCTGCCGGCCCTACCGTGTGCTGCCAGGGAGGCAGAGCGGCCTCCGGGGAGGCAGAGGCACGGGGAAGCCGTGCTTGGAGGGTGGACGGGCAATTACCAGGTTGATGTCATTTCCCTCTGCCTTTGTTTAATTATTTTAAACTCAATTGCACAGCGAAGGAAAAAAAAATAATAAATAAAACAACGCAACCAACAACCGAACACAACAACAACAACAACAAAAAAAAAACTTCAGGCTTCCAGATGCCATTGTACTAATTTCTCTTAATTGCCTTCCCGATGCAAATGAACCCGGGCTCCCTACGCGGCGCCGCCCGGCCCAGCTCCCCCAAACGCTGGGTGGGTGTTTATCGGCCTCCGGCCGGGGCAAGTTCCCGGCGGCGGAGCCCCCGTTCCCCTCCGATCCCAGCTATTTCCTACCCCCTTACCAGGGCCGCGGAGCCTCCCCGGGGCGTCCCCGCAGCAACAACCGCCCAGGGCCCAGCGCTTCCTCCAGCGCCAAACTACAACCCCCCCCCTGTACTCCCCCCCAATCCCGGAGCCCCCTCACACTCAGAGGGGCCTCGCCCCCCTCCCCAAAACCCCCCCCAAACACTAAAGGCGGGGGGAGCCCCCACCACACTCAGAGGGGTACTCGCCCCCCCTGAATACCGCCGCTCCCCTCCCCCATAGCAGCCACCCCCCCCCCCCCCTCCGAAGTGCTGCCCCCCCGAGCGAGAGCCCCCCCTCCAGGCCAGGCGCCACGGGCACCCCCCATGGCGGGGCCGCCCCTACCTGTGGCTGCAGCATCCCCGTCCCCCCGCCGCCCTCGCTCCGCCGCCTGCCTGGCTCTTTGTTTCCTGCCGCGGGCCGGACGGGAGAGCGGCTCCCCCCCGCCTCCTCCTCACACTCATTGAAAGCAAACAAGCATCATGGCGGCGCTGGCGGCGGCGGCTGCGGGCGGGCCGGCCCTCCTCCTCCCTCCTCCTCCTCCTCCTCCTCCTCCTCCTCTCCCTCCTCCTTTCCCCTCTCCCCCCGCCCTGCCTGCCCAGGCAGCCCGCACTCCGCGCAGGCTCCGCGGAGAGGAGAGCGGGGAGGGGGAGTCAGGAGCCCAGGGCGAATTCTGGGGTGCCCGCGGGTGGGGGGATTAGAAGGGCCGGGGGGCTGCGGTGGAGCTGGGGAAGGGGTTGGGGGCCGGGGGGGTGATGGGAGGTGGGGGAAGGAGTTTGGAGGGGTGCTTGGGGGTACCCCTGTAGGGATGGGGGGTGAGGGAGAGGAGGGGTGAAGGAGGCAGAAAAACGGGTGAGAGTAAAGTGTCAGCTGTGAGGTAAAACACGAAACGGGTAGGAATGGTGTATCCCAGGGAAGTGGTTTCTATCAGGAGTCTAATGGAAACAGCCACTCGTTTGAAAAATAACTTCACATTCTTCTGCAAAAGACCGAGTCAGGAGCTTGAACTTGCAGCATATGTGCTCTGCCAAGTGTGGAGGGTGTGCTGAACATCGTTGTGTTTGTCTTTAAATAGCAAAATAGCTCCTCGGATGCTTTGCTACGACATCTGCATCAACGGTGTTTACCATGAAATGGCCACCAGCACTGCCGCCAGCAGCTGTGTGAAACTGGGGTTATTCCTGGCATTATTGTCTCCCTTGAGCCAATTAATGGATATTTGGATAAGTACAGCACATTAATGTCAAGTGTTGTTACCACTGCCACCGTGTAACAAGACTTCACTTTAAGATAAGAGGGTCTAGGTGAAGGTATGGTGGGAAGTGCCATCCGTGGTGTAGTATTGGCCAAACTTGTAAATAATTACTTCAAAATGAAGGATTTCCTCTGATTTTCAGGGAGTTGAATTGTTGAGCCATTGGTGATGTGGCAGCAAACATGCGTGTGGTATGCAACATCTCACTGACAGGAACAATAAAGAAAAAAACATTATCTCAGACACAGAACCCTATTTCTGAACTGGGAAAGCTAAAAAAAAAAAAATAATTGAAGCCTCATCTGGTTTGGTATAACTGGAAAAGTGGCTGGAAATAAATGGCACTCACACTATTGTGCAACAAGGCATTCTCTTTAACATAATTTAAAGGAGATTGGTACCCAGTCATGCTTTTGAGGAGCACCAACAACCTCAGAGCAAAGATGACCCTGGGACACGATGTACCAAACCTGGTGGCAGATTGTCCTCCTCTGGAAGGCTGAGCCCTTTGGCACTTTGTTAGAAACAATCCTGCTACACTTCAGATTTCTCTTCAGCCTTATCACATCACGTATCTCAAAACCTCTCAGATGATAAACTATCTCCTCACCACATGGCACAGTCTTGTGCTAGATGTACTGGAGCCAGTTCCATTATGGGATGCAGGATGAGCTCTGTATCTGCTTCCCAGGCTCTGGAGAACTGACAATCATTCAGCACTAACTTGAGTCCCTCTCCATATCATCCTCCTGTGCTGTGTCTCTTCTCTCCGATAACCAGCTGTCCTGCACATTCTTCAGTTAATACTTTCTAGGTCAGATACGGCCTCAATAGACTGTATCATTTTGCCCAGAGCTAATTCTCCAAAAGCAGTAGGAAAGTCTTTGAATGCATTGCAGGATTTTTCCAGGAATTGCTGCTCAGCAAAGAAATTCAGCTGATCACAGCCACACAAAAAATGCTTGCAGGGAAACTTCATTCCTTGGGGATGGATGCTGGGGAAATATTAGAGAAGACTTGCAAAGGTCTGCTGGTGAGGGCCTTCACTGCTGCAAGTGGAAAACAAATGACAGAAAATACCTGTAATTTTAAAATAACTGAGATAGCAAAAAAGAGCCTTAGAGGAAATAATTTGAAAGCAGTTTAAAAAAAAATGTGAATATTATTGCCCATTATATAGACTAATAGGAGATCACAGCAGTTCGGATGATTTCAAGTTAATCAACTTTATGGTAACTTTACAGATTATTTATAAAAAACAGGAATATTTGAGCAGTCTAAAGTTATGGCCTCTTATGTCAATTTTTTTTCTTTGAACTGCCAGCTTGCTGTGTGGTTTGAAACAACAGAATGAAGTAAAAACAGGTATGTAGGTTGGGTTTTTTTTAGCAACTGTTATGCTCCACTGAATTTCCTGTGCAGAAGGGCTGTTGCTCATCTGTACGTATGATTAACTTTTGCTCCCTGAAAGTGTTATCAGAGCTGTAACCAGGCAAACAGTGGAGCAGATGGCCAGTGCCAGTATTGGTGTTTCTGGTCTGGGTGCTTAATGAGATCTGAGAGTGTAATAGGAGCCTCTTTCATTTTCTGTCTCACATGGCAGATATACTTCATCCAAGTGCTCTTGTTGCTCAAGGTCACAGATTCATCAATCAAAAGAGAGCCCTTCCCATTAATCTTTTACCCATTAATATTTTACCTGGATGTATTTCCATGTGTCCTGTGTTTGGGACAGTACAGCTATGAAAGACAACCAGGTTAGAGCACAAATTAGTCATTTTTCTAGAGCACATTCCAGTCATTTTTAGTCATTAGTCACTTTTTAAAACAGTGTTAAGTTTACTGTAATCTGGGAGTAAGTTTTCATCCACTACTCCAAACCAAAAATACCTAAGGCTTTAGTTGGGCCACGTCTCACTTGTGACACACAACCATGTCCTACAACTTTGCTGACCTTATCCATGGAGACACGTGTATTTTCACTGAGTAGTTTAAGAACTCTTAGCATCCCTGTCCTCTCCCCTCTTTGCACATCCATTCAAGGCAGGAGCTGTGCCTGGGAAGACCCGGTGAGGGCCACTTGGTCCATCTTAGCAACACTTGCTGATGTTCTAAGGCCCTGTTGCCTCTGAGCTGAGAGAGGGATGTGAAACTTGTGGTAGGAGTTATTTTTGTGGCTGAGCTATGGTACTTTTTGCTTTGTTTAAATCACCAAATTTGGTGCTTCTGTACTCTCTGGAAATGTCTAGATACAGATGTACAGTAGAGGCTTGTTTACTTTTAAATTCTTAGTAATAAAAGATATATCCTTCATCTACAGCTCATACATGATGGGTGAGCTGAAGCAGTATCACCCTGTCCTGAGAGACAGCAGGTACAGAGCTGTCATGGCTTGTGGAAACTCCTGTGTCTGGGCTTACAGGAGAGGTGAGCAAGGCAAGGATCAGTCCTCTCTGCTCCCACACACTTTCTGTGCCCAGGGAATGTGAAAAAAGCAATGTAACTGGAGGCAAGAAATGAGGCAGGGGAGAAAAGCAGAGTGATGGGAAAGCACGGGAGGTAATGAGAAAAGAAGGGAGTAACTGGGAGGAGGACAGGGAACCTGAGTTGCTGGGCACAGCTTAATTATGTTCTACATTTTCAACATATCCAGGTAGAGAGACATGGATCTGAACTGCAGGATAGTTTCCTTGGCTGTTGAGATCATTGGGATCACTGCTCTGAGCATGGGATATTTCTAGAATGGCAGGTACTCTGAAAAATGAGGACCTGGAGCACTTACATTGTACATCTGAAATCATCTCATGCTTAATGATTTCAGCCTTCAGTTTTATGGCCTCTTCTCCATCTACCAAGTGAATGTAAGAGCATCTTCTGTCACAGTTGGATAGTAAAGATAAATCTTTGATGTTTATTGAGCATTAAAACTACAGTGAAAGGCCCATAGAAAAAGCATTGAGGCAATTAATATTCCTTCTTTCCTCTTCATGGAATGAAATTCAGTGATTTCCAGAAGGCTTGTATATAAAAAGATAATTGAAAACTCCTCTTATGCATATCCACAACAGAGCTGAATTAAAGAATTTTAATCCTGGGATGGCACAGTTTGTAGGTAAGCACTTCGCAGCCTTGGCATTACTTTAATTTTGTAACACAAAAATGGTCTAAGTGCTTCAAATGAAGTTGAATATCATCAAAAGTTTTTTTTCTAGAAATATCTGCATTTAGTATGAAGAACTCCATAGAATTTGTAACTCCTTTTTGCTAGTTATGGATGCTACTGCTTAACTCTGCCACCATCTGAGATGCTTGTATGCCATGCTTAGGTAACTGTTATGGATATTTAGATACTTAATATGTTATCAGGATTGTAACAGTTTAAAATGTATATTGAACCCTGTTCTCTACCTCAAGCTTCCAGGTTTTTAGAGCATTTAGTCATTAATATTTTCTAGTGTGTGTCTTTGTGCTATACTGCAGTAAAGTAACAGATCTAAGAATATCATAATGCTTACTTGTCCTAATCAAATATTAAAATCTCAACACTGTTAAGAAGTTGGAATAATGCACCATGATGTACTTTTCCTCATTGTAATTTTTTAGGTACAGACTGATTCTTACAAATTTTTGTCTCTAGAATCACCTCTGCGGTTCATAGTTACTTTTCTCCAGAAGATCAACATCTTTTCCTATTTAAACTAAATTAATGATGCAAAATGTTAAAGGTATGACCTGCATGCATTCAGTACTCTGGCAGAGGTACTGATTGCATTACAAGCACCACAACAGGAGCACAAGGCTTTGCCTTTCATGGCAGGAGCTTTTATGTATGTGACTGAATAGTGAAAATTGATATGAAATACTTGATGCCCAGTTATGGAGTCACAACTGAGAGGTTAAATGCTAAATAATGGCATTATTGATGTAAGATGGAAGGATTCTCATTAGTGGGAAGACAGCTGCTCAACCTACCCATCCAGCTTTTTGGTCCTTTCTACCATATCCTCTTTTCTTTGTACTCATTTTTGATGGGTTTTTCCCCTTCATCTGTCAGCATCGTATTTTTTATCTTTATCCATTGTTGCTTGCAAGGGTTTTTTTCTAACAACAGAAACATATTTACTTGCAAGCTGATCCCATCTGTGCTCCTGCCTTGTAAAGCTTCCCCCTGCCGTGGCTCTGCATGTCTGATTTGGTTTCATAGGACTGTGAGGAAGCTCCAGCCTTCAGGAGTGCCAGGATTTCACACCACGGATCAGGCAGGCAGGGTACTGCCACTTGGGCATGGTTGTTTGTTTGTTTTTTAAAAAACAGAGGATGTGCAGTTTTTCTTGAGTGAGAAAGTGCAATAATACTGTAATCATTTGGCACCTGATAGTTCACTGAGATGGGAGATTGCTGAACTTGTAACTTAATTGGGTCTCTTATGCTTGCACGGTTTTCTGCTCATGAACCAGAATACATGGGGACCATAACTCAAATGTTCACTAAGCTGTCCCAGCTGCAGTCTCACACCTTGCAAATTAAATAGGATCAGGGCTCAAAAGAGAGAACTGAGGAGACCTGTGTCCTAGAGGAAATTACCATGAATTACAAAGTGATGGTTTCTCTCTTAATAAAAAATGAACTAATGCTCCAGTGTGACACTGTGGACCTCTTCAGCTTATGAAGGTGCTATCTTGGAGGAAATATATATGTTAATCCAGCTGTCATGCATAAATTCTTATTTGGGGTCTGATCTCATTCCCATTGAAGTAGAGATGGACTCAATCTACTTAAATTTCTCCGTGCAGTTTCACAGCTTTCCACTATCTTCATCTGTTGTATCACATTACTCTGTGTGGGTAGAGTTGCCACATTCCACCCATGACACAACTGTTTCAGTGGCAAGTGAAGTGATCTGTGCATATGGTATATGCAGTCTTTACACAAACCTTATGCTTTCAGCCAGCCAGCTCTGGAGCTGGGGGAAGTTATGGAAACTTCTTGAGTATAAAGTCCATTTGTTGCAATATTAGAAGACGTGGCAAACTTTGTTTATTGTTCCCATGGCCCTACATTTGATGTTTGTGAGACAGAATGAGTGATTATGGTTTATTTTTTGTAAATTCTTAACTCAGTTTAGTTACTTTGAGTAACAATAAAATGGTTACATGACACTTTAGAATCAATCTCCATTATTTTCTTATTTCTTGCATCAAACCATAGGCACAAATAGTACCTTTATAAGAGTAAATTACTTCATACAGCTATACGTAGTCTTCCTTTTGTTACCTGTTACATATTTCCAAGATGATAAATGTCCTCATTGCTAAATGTTTTGTGCAGATCATTATTTATCTGAAGAGTTTTGGCTAAGGACAGTCTCTAGTGGAGGAAAAAAGCTCCATTGAATTTACAAAGGACAATTTAATGATGAGGTTATTGTATTTATTTTCCCCTTATATATTGTTTTATTATTTATTTGATCTTTTTCCTTGATAGTTAAAAAAAAAACAACAAAAAACAAAGTGACAGAATTAATTTACCTAGTAGTTAAGTGTGGATATTTCTCTATTATCTGAACTGAGAAAATACTTCCCTTAGAAAACCAGGTTTGCAGAGAGAGGGGGACAGCATAGTATTGAGTGAAACACAAATACAGCTCAAATAATTAAATACTGAAACTCAGCAGCTTCTCATGGAGCTACATTTTAGATCACTTCCCTGCTGCAGAGCCAGGTCCATTGCTCTGGGACACCTCAGGGTAGGATTCATCTTTATAAACGTGGGCAAATATTGTGTGTCCATGAGCTGCTCACCACAGGCTGCCCCTTGCAGTCAGAGGAAGCTTGCAGTGTGTATCCCTGGGGCTGTAATTCGTTTTTTTGCAGGCTTTGAGGGCAGGAATTGGAGCTGAGAGTATGGAACAGGGAGAGGTTTGTTTCCAAGTACTGGGAGACCTTGGTGAGCTGAAAAAACACGGGGTGTTCACTGCTGCAGAGGGAGGGGGTGGACTCAGTGTCTATAACCAGGCTGGCACTTGCTCCAAAAAAAAAAAAAAAAAAAAAAGATGAAAATCATTGCCTGCTTCCTCACTGCAGGTGACAGGAAGAGAATTTGTCCAACGTTTACAGCTCGTGCTTGGTGTGGTGCATTAAGGGGTTTTCAGTCCTTCCAAAATGTTAGGCACTTTGGATAAATGCCTTCAGTCAGGGCAAAATGCCAGGTTGAATGAGCCACTGATCTGACCTGCTGGTTTTTCCTCATTGTCCACAAATGTTGGGCTGCGAGTCTAAAAAAAAAAAAAAATAAAATGGATAAAAAGTTGTAGGACGAAAAATTAAAATGTTTGAGCCTAATGCAGCAGCCTCAGGCTAAGTCACGTTTCCAAGAGCATGGCTTTCAATATCAAGCCTACTCCTGAGGAACTGGCAAATGCTCAACAAGCACAACACAGAGACAACTGGCAGCCTGAGTCATTTTCACATGTGATTGTTGAATGTGACAGATTGAGAATAGCAAGGAGTACGAGTTCATGCTATGAGAGTGAAGTAACCCAGCATCCGCTCACTGGCTCGGGTCTAGGGATAGATGTGGGGTGCTGTGGCAGAGAAATGCCATAGAGGTTTTGGAAAGAAAAAAAATGGGTTTAGCACACATGCTATGTTCTTCCTTTGCTCATTTTTATTTCACCGTAGATGGTTTCTTTCTTCAGTTTATGGCAGATGGAAAATAAAAGCAGAGCCAATTGAAATATATTTGTAAAGCCTGAGTTGCCATTAACTTATTGCCCTTTTTGCATTTTGTTTGAATACCTTCTGCTCTTCTACTTTACACAGACTCTGATTTTTATTGCTTGGTAGTTGCTGCTCTAACATGCTGGCTGAACAGAAAGGGTTTCATAGCAAAGGTGCTTATAGAAAGGATCATTTCCAACCCACTCCAGTGGAAGTTTGCTGCAATCAAACCTTCTGTGGCAGTTGATTGAACTATTATATCTGATTAAATTATTGATTAAATTTAGCCATGCTTTATTTACCTCCATGTTCTTGGAAAAAAGTAACATCTTTCCCAATTTCTTGAGCATAAATGCTCAATGTATGGTCCCTGCCAGCAGGACTGAGCACACTGGGTCTTTGAGACAAATCTGAGCTGGTGTTTGAAGTTTGCTGTTCAGCTTTGTAATGTTGCATGTGTGAATTTAATTCATGTGTGAATTTAATTCATTTAACCTTTGCGAAACAGGGTGCTTGGTTATTTAGTTAGAGGTGTTTCAAGGGTGTTGGATGAGGGGCACTGTGGAACAGTGATACCAGTGACACATTGCAGAAGAAGCAATCCCTGGGAGTCCTTTGGCTGAAGTGGATGGGGAGTGCCTAGATTTACTCCACTGCTCTCCAGTTTATTTTGCAAATAATCATGGGTAATACATTAACACAAGAAGAGCTTAGATCTTTGCTGCCTAATGTGCTGGACAAGCTCTGTTTGCTCACCACAGCAACGTGAAAAGATTAAATGCATCCTTTGTATTTGTCAGCTCTGGGTTATTTTTGCCAATCTTAGGTGATTTGTAGTTGCTGGTTTGGAGTCAATGACCTGGTGGGGATGTGTGAAAGTGAAGTGACCTGTACAGAAATCTGTCTATTTAAAACTGTAGTTATTTGGTGACTCTTTTGCTGTTGTTTGCCACAATGGCTGGAACAGCACCAGTCGGTGATGTGCCAGTGAGTGATGACAGATGCCAGGAGAGTGCATAGGACTTGGGTGTGTGGAGCTGCTGTTGCTATTTTCTCTGTCTTGGTACCTCCCCATTCACCCAGGGATGTGACGTTCCCATGAAACTGCTCCAGCCTGGGCACCTTTCACTTTGTCTCCTAATTCTCTACGCGATGCTGCTCTTTATTGAACATAATTCAACATCTGAAACTCTCCCTTTGCCAATCTCTGGGGCTGTTCCTGCCGTGGCTGCAGCTGCTCCCCATGTGCTGGGGCAGGGGCAGGGGCAGGACAGGGGCTGCCAGGCTGCCTGGGCTGCGGGGGGGCCCTCTGGTGCCAGACCCCACTGCGGAGCCTGCCCTAGCAAATACTGGACAGCAGGTGGTAGCACATGTTCATTTCATCCCTTTTTTTTTTTTTTTTTTTTTCCTAAAAAAAAAAAAAAAAAAAAAAAAAAAAAGATTTGGGCTTTGCAAAGCTTCGGTTTATTTTATAAAAATGAGGGGGGGTGGGGAAATGATGGCTTCCAGAGAGGATGAGCATCTGGCTTGCTACCAAGTTGTTCTGGTTTTCCATGAAAGTGAAAGCCTCTCCCTTCCACTCTGAGTGTTTTGGAGACACTTTTCCTCCATAAACTCCTTCTCTGTGTTACCAGAAAAGCTTGTCTTGGCTTGACCCTCTAATCCCATGTGGATAATTTCTCTGCAGAAGCATGCAGGTAGTGCTGAGCAAGCAGGGTGCCCGGGCTGGGAAAGGGAGCCAGCTCCCACAGACAGCATGTACCTGCCCAGGAACTCCAAATTCAACCAGTTACATCAGCTCACGGTGCTGCTGAGAGGAAACAGCTCTTCCAGCCCAAAATGCTCCCAAAAGGTGCAGTGATAGCCAGGGCAGAGCTTCAAACAGACAGGGTCTGGGCACTCATTTGAGTCTGCCCTCCAGCTGGCAGATAAAATGTACAGAGCCTCTTCCCTGTGAGCTGGACCTCAACAGGAGCAATGTCAAATGTTTTGGACAAATATTCTTGTGAGTTTTGTGATGAGGTGGTGTTTTGTATAGGCCTGGTGTGAACGTTTGCATAGGGCTGGAGAAAGCTGCAGACATGGTTTTGAGGCATTCAGCCCAGTTAATCTGTGTCCAATAATACATTCATCTCATGATTCATTTAGTACAGACACTCTGTTTACTGCTTGCTTTGGAAATACTCCAGCTCCAATAAAGGTGCAGACTTGTTTGGTTGTTGTTTTTTTTTTAATAACTGGACTTTCATCATTAACTTAGGTGTTATGACAATTGATTGAAGCCTGAAAAAGAGAGCAGTGGCCTAAATGAAATGAAGGATCTAACCTCAGGTTTCTCGTTTGGCTGGGTTTGTAATTGCTTTCAGACTGCCCTTAAAAGTGCCCACATCTGGACAATAACATCTGCAGTTTGGCCACTGGGATAGCAACTGAGTTCTTACCTTGTCAGACCAATGTGTACCAAGAGACTTAACCCTCCTACATGGGATGTATGTTTAGGTGTGGCTGGTCGTGTAAAAAATTATACATCTATTGTATTTTTATACAGTTAGAGCTGTGAGAGCAGAAATGCCAACATTTTATGGTATTGGGAATGGATGCTGTCACATCACATGAACCAACTTCACTCTGCTTATTCTGAACTTACTTTCAGGACTGAACTATAAGCCTTCTGTAATTAAATTACTTGAGGTTTTATGTATTGCTTCTGACAAGGCAGAACTTGAGTCCTTCGGCAGCAGGCTGGGATCCTGTTGCCAAATTAAATACAGAAAAAGTCCAACTTAAATGTAGAAAAAGTACCAGTTCTCCAAGGAGCTAGACAGACTTCCAGGTCTTCCAAATGTTTGTTCTATGGGGTTTAAATTAACTCTCAATACACTGCAGTCCCTGGGTCATCTGTTTTTAAGTACAAACCTGTCTCAGGCAGGTGCTTATTACAATATGTGGCAATATTACCTTTACTTTCATTAAACTTTTACCAGTGAAACCTCATTAAGTCTCATCTGGGTAATCTACAAGATGAATTATCACTGCAATTCTGCTTTCCAGAGTAGTAATTGAGCCAAACTCTAACTTTTCTAAAAGAGTGGATATGAATTTTGTGTCCCAGTCAGCTGGTAAATCCCATGATAAAAGTTAATAGCAGGATCCATCAGTTAAGTTGCACATTTTTCAGGGGGTTTTAATAAAGTTTACTGAAAAAAACCTGACTAGCTTGTAAAGCATTCTATGAAAGACACATTTGAAGTGGAGGAGAAGGGGGGTTGCTGCTGCTGATTTATTTGTTCTTGTCAATGTAGAAGTAGCAGCTGATATGAAGTTACTGGTCAAACTTTGCCAGATTCTGACGTGTGATTGCAACATGCTGCTTCTGAAGGGTGGTGCTTGAAGAAAGATCAGCATTTCTAAGTTAAATTCCCTTCAGGATAGGATGATAGGGAAGCTTTGGGAACAAATCCTAGTGTAGACTGGGTGTCCTGCCAGTAACCTTCACTGCAGTGACGTGGGAGGAACCACCCCTTGTAGGAGTGCAGATGGCTCACACTATTAGAGATGTCCCCAACAGACTGGTCAGCTCTTTCTTATTCAATTTCAGGACAACAAGAAACATGCTGTTAATTGCAGATGGAACATGGATGTGCAGGGTGGTGTCCAGGTCTGAAAAGAGGACTTGAAACCTGAGTCTCCTCTCCCTCTCCTCATGTAATGTGTCCCTTGTAATGTGTCTTTTATGGCTTCAAATAGAAGCCTGAGTTGTGAATAAACACCAGCATGAAGGTAGAACTGGGTCAATCCTGGCTTTCCTTAGA
Source organism: Heliangelus exortis (assembly GCF_036169615.1). Taxonomy (NCBI): domain Eukaryota; kingdom Metazoa; phylum Chordata; class Aves; order Apodiformes; family Trochilidae; genus Heliangelus; species Heliangelus exortis. Next base: position 4,427,642 of record NC_092436.1, on the reverse strand, counting down.
GGCATATAGTATTTTAATATATTTTAATATTATTTTAAGTTGCATCTTAAAAAAAAATAAAAAAAATAAAAAGGCTGCATTCAGGAACAGAGGCACTGAAAGCCCAGCTGAGCTCAGATCTGGTTTTCTGTGTTTGGGACCTGTTTGAACCCACTTGGTGGTGGTTCACATGGTGCAATACTACACCCTGTCCCTTGACTGCCATTTGCCACAGAGGGATGCTTCACTTCATTTTGGCAAACAACACGGTGCTGATACCATTACTGATGGGTGAGCAGGTTGAAGGCTGCCTCCTTTGCTGGCTTAGCAGAGCTGAACATCAGTTCTGGCTCCTGCAGCTCCAGCTTTTTGCTGGGAATGTAACAGGTTGAGTTCTCTGGCTGCTGGCCAAGCAGCCCATATCTCACATACAGTGTCCTGCTCTTAGATATAGATGGAGGCTAAGAAGAACATTAGTAATCAGAGCAACTCCACCCTATATTGTGAAGATGTAGTATCCTGCTGGGAGATTCCCATGGAAAACTCCAGTAAACCTGATAAGAATCCATCGAGTGATCTTTGATGTCTGAAGGTTCCAGCTGAAAAACATTTAACCTAAGGAAATGGTAAATCTGATGTGTTCCCAAGTGGAACTGAACAAGACAAAGCTGACAATATATTTATGAGCTTTGCTGTAGATTTGTGGGATTAGAATGGTCCAGCCAGAAGGAAAAGGTTTTCCCTTCTGAGGGGATTCTGTTGCCAGTAACCCTCCAGAGGCCAGACCCTGTAAGGCTTGTTTTGTTAGAAAAAAACTTCTTATCCAGATTCAGGCCAAGTCTGTGTTTTTCTCAAATTAAACAGCTTTTCTGTAAGTGCTTGTGGTGTTTAGGTGGTGCTTGTGGAGGTCAGAACAATTCCAGGGATTTTATACTGTGCATTTTTCTAGTGTACATCCCTGGAAGTTTTACACTGTCCCTGGAGGTTTGTAGGGCTGCTGAGGAGCACTCTGGTCCTGCTGTAAACTGGATCTCACCACTGCAGAGCTGAATGAAGAAAATTTTAATATAGTGCAGCAGGTGAAGTAACCTTCTGGCTCAACACCCTGGAAGAGTTGGAAGAGAAGGAGGAGCAGCCCAGGCTGCAGATGTCAGGGGGAGCAGAGGCAATTAGCATGCAGGAATCTGCTCCAGACCCCAGCAGTAATAAAGTCAAGCTGCAAAAATAGCCTTTTTTTGATGGGAGAGTTCAGGAATTCTGTCAGTTTTCAGGAAAGGCCAGACTGCAGCCTCAGTCCTCCTTAGTGCAGGACTGGCTGAATTCAAATGAGATTTATCAAACCACCTCTTAAGGTCAAATAAAAAAGAAGCAGAAAGTCCAAGGTAAAAGGGCATATTTTTAGAAGAAATTATTTCTTTAAGCATCAGTTCCAGTAACTTTGTTAGTGACGCACTATTACTTGATGCATCATAGGGTGTGTTTGGTGTATTACACTATATTATATGGTGTAAAATTGTTCTCATTTGGCAGGAGAAATATTTGATGGTATTTTGAGGGGCCTGTAGGTTGTTGTCCATAAAAGACCTTTGTCCATCAAATGCTGTACTGATACGTATTGGAAAGCTGATGTTCCATATAACCAAGTTATTGGGTAAAAAAGAAAAAGTCATTTCTGGTTGTAACTCTGACTCTGTGTGATTAATAGTATAGCAAACTGCTTTTGTTTGTTTGTCTTCTTATGAAAGATCAGCAATTTAAAAGGATTGCTTCATATTTTTAAGTGCACCAAAATATAAAAAAAGTTGTATAAGATATCCTTATAATTTTAATCCTTAGAATTTTATATATAATTTCTGCCCACTCCATGGTGTCTGAGCCACACTGTTGCTCACAGAGGTGACTGAATTGATGCAGATATTTTCCCTCCTACATCACTGGTAACAGCTGAACACACAAACCCAACCTTTCCCCATTAGAACTGATGCGTTGCCTCCTGTGTAGCTTGGTAACATATAGCAAGTAGATTTGAAAATTATACAGGGAACAATTGTCATTTTTGCCTGCTTTGTAACCCAAACCACAGAACTGATCAGGAAGTTTCTGTATCAGCCCAAATGCTCCAGTCCAGCTGCCAGCTGTGGGGTAAAAATAGCTGAGCTTCAGTGGGCATAACTGCACCCAGCAAGCAAGGGGAGGTTGGGTGCTCCCAGCAGTGGTAGAGCTCTGCTTTGAACAAAGAGCAGCACTGAACACCAGCTCAAAGTCATCACTGGTTTTGTCTTTGCCCATTTAAGTCTCTTTGCTCCCTCTAATCAATAGCTGCCCTTACAGCATCATTTCAATTGATTGAAACAGTGATAACTCTGTTACAGGTGGTCCTTGTGCACTTATCAGTGTTGGAAAGGCACTGGAATGTGCTGTCTCTCTTTGGCACCATTCCCCAAACCAGAACAACTCCAAGGGACTAGTTCCAAGCATCTACAAGAAAGTACCCTGGATGCTCATCCCTGGAAGAGAGTGGAGAAGCTGAATCAGAGAACAAGGAATTTAAAGAGAAAATACATAAAATTACTTTCACTGTTTGCCTTTTAGAAACCAGGTTTCCTGTGCCTTTTGCAAAGTGGCAGGGGACAAATGCCCAGTCTGATAATTCATGCAATGTCCTGAGGATACTGGAGGCTCATTTCCAGTAACCAGAAACAGCTGCAGGACTGGGGCTGGTGAGCTCTGTGGTTTGGCTCCACTCACAGTGAGGCACTGCAGGACATGATGCTCCTTGAAAAGTTGAGCTGGACTCTGCCAGCAACCAAGCAGAATGCTACACAGAGCACCTGAGTTTCTACAGTTGTGCCATTGCTTGTGAGAAATGGAAAGGAAAAGCAACTCTGTTATCACAGCTGCCTTTGTGGGGAAGTTGGGTGGGTTTTAGGACCCTGTTGCAAGCATTTCTTCTTCCTGATGTCAATTCCTAAATTATTCTTGTGTTTCTGCCTCTCTTGAAAATAAGATGATTTGGGAGTTATTACCTGCTTTTCAGTCTTTCCTTGGGTTTTTAATAAATATTTGAGGTGTTTTGATTCATGCATGTGCAAACTCACCTGCCAGGGCTTCTGTAAACCAGCACCTCCCTCTTCTGTTGCCATCCTCTTGTACCTCTCTCTCCTGCACCATGCTTGCTCCAAAAGTGGTACAGCCCTTTCCCCTTGCCATCCAACAAATGGATGGGTTTCCACTTTGTCATTCCCTAGATTTTTTCTGGTGGGAATACAAATTATACTAATTTTTCAGGTGTTGATTACAAAAGAGAATAAAGACATTTACAGCTCTGTCTTCTAGACCACTGAAGAGTTGTTAAAAATTTGTGAGCTGCTGATTGAACTCCACTAGAAAATGTTACTTTGCATGCTGGAAGTCTTCTAAAACCTTCCTGCTCTCCCTCTCAGAAGAGCAGACAACTTATCTCATGGACTTATGCAATTCTTCTGCATCACCACTGAGGCCCTCAGGAAATGAGCTGGCAATGCCCCAGCCAAGGGCAGAGCTAATGCTGTGCAAACCCCACTGCATCTCACTGTGGTTTGCCCAGTGGAAACTGCAGTGAGATAAATCAACTTCATTTCATATCAGCTGGAATTCCTGCAGTGTGTGATTTTATTCTGATAACATTAGGTACTCATCTTAGATTTTAACAGTTGCTTTCCCAGTGCTTGGAGTGGAGACCTCAACATATACAAGAAGGGATCACAGCTCAAGGTTAGCACTTGCTAAGATCCTGCAGAAGAATAACCTGAAAGAGATTTGAAGCTATTTATTTAAGTACTTGGAAAGGATAATAATACATACATGCAGAGTTCTTCAATTAAACAAGTCACTTGTCTATCAGATGATCTATTTTCTGTCCCATGTTACTACAGCAGTCAGCAGTGTCAGTGCTTATGGAAAATGTGCTAAACGGTGCCTGCACAGAAAACTAAACATCACCTCCTTGGAGCCATCAGTGGAAACCTCCACTCTCTATCAAGCTGCCTGGATTTTAAAAAAGTGATATAGTGCTTTTTTTTTTTCCTCTAGCCTCTGAACGACCTTCCATTTTTCAGATTTGTATTTGTATCTGCAGGTGGCATCTGATCCAGAAGACAAGTTAATTGAAAGCCGACTTTAATCATAAAATGTGGGAAATAGCTGGAGGGTGAAATATCAGGCTGGGATTATGAGACCAAAGCTGTGTTTTATAAAGGAAAACCTTGTGCCTGGCAATTGTCCTTGTAATGTTGCAAGAGCCAGGGGCATTGAATTAATTCCCAATACAGCTGAGTTCTAATTATCCAAATAGATCGGGGGACCCAGCGGCGATATATCCCCCACTAAAGCTCCCAAAGGCACTTCAAAGCAGGATGTCAGTGTTCCCTGAGATGCTGTTGTGTGTGCAGCCACTGCTGGTGGCACCTCAGCCAGCATCCTCATACCCCAATGGGACACTAAGTGATGGGTGGGTTTGTTGTTCTTAAATAAAGATGGGACATCCACTTGTTTGAATATTGCAATTAGGAGAGCATGGCTCATGCTGAGATAATGGAGAAAAGGGTACAAAAAGAAACCAGAAAAATGAGATTTCTGTAGAGAAGCTTGCAATCTCTAGCCAGCTTTCCATGTATTTTGAAGGAGCTACATTCCCAAAAGGATGAAATCTATAGTTTGACTTCTGGAGGTTTATCTGTCGCTTGCTGATGGTGTTTCAGTTTTCCTTCTTTCACCTCTCTTGCTGCTATGAGGAGAAGTCCACGGAGAAGGCAGAGCACACCTGTCAGCAGGGTTTTCCAGGCTTATCCCTGCTGGATGCACACACAGGTGTCAGAGTCACCAATGTTCCTGTCAGCAGAACAGAGGGAAAATGCAGGGAGGGGTTGCTGGGAGGTAGATGGAAAAGAAAAAAGGAAACTTCCTAATACTTACGGGCAGGTCTGTGCTGGGGTTGCTCACTGACTGCTCTTAAGGTATAAAATCCCTGGGCCTCTGGAATTTAACATGACATTATTGCTAAAGTAGTCAGTCGGTGACAGACTTGAAAGATTTAATGCAGGGTAGAGCCTGAGAGTGGCTCATATGACTCCACATATTTTGTTCCATTAGCAGCTTTCTGCTTGGAGAGCAATCTTAATCATCTTCTTCCTTAAAACCCATTAATTGTCTCCCAGACAGGTTGTCCAGGCCGAGTCATGGTCTGGTGGGTTGCTCTGATTTATTCATGGCAAATGGTCAGTATCTCAGATTCAGGTGGATGCCAGGATGAGCCCAGCTCCTGCAGCCAGGTTGCCCGTGCAAACACTTTTGTTACTCAGAGAAAGGCTGGGGCAGCAACTGAGGTCTGAAGGCAAACTGCCCTCCTGACATTCTCAGTGCAGAACAAGTTCAAATGCAGCTTTAGGTTATCACAGGCATTTATTTTAATTTGACAGAATAGGGTGTGGTATTTCAGGCCATGGGTGGAACATGGATCTTTGGGTGTTTTCCTGATTTATGATTGGAAATACTTAAAAAGCAATTTCTGTTTTGCAGAAGAATAGCTATGTCATCTTCCTGTGAATAACACAGGGTGTTCACATCTCCATGGCAATTGGATGTGATAAAATAAACAGATGTTCTGAGGTTCTTCTACGAGAAAAGTCCTGGAAAGATTTGAGGTTTAGCACTCCTAACACACATATACCCCCTGGCCCTCACATTTTGTAAAAATAACAAGGTCTGCCTTGGAGCACACTACAACTCATGGGAGAAGCAAATACAAATCTGAAGAGAACTATGGGTGGAAAAAAATTCATTAACTTTTTTTTTTAAATTTTGGAGAAGATTTTAGAAACAAGGCACTTGACTCAACATGCCTGCCCTGTATGAATCTGTCTGAATCCTGTCTTCAGCTTTCATTTCATATCCTAATTCCATTCCTCTTTTAGAAATTAACAGAAGTATCTCTTAAATTCCTCTTTCACTGCCTCAGTCCTTTGCTCTCCCCTGGCTGCAGCACAGTGGTACCTCAAGGAATACCCTAAATCCCCTCCTGCCCAACTCAAGCCTGTTATATGGCTTTTACTGGTGTGGGTTCGGGGACACACATACACGTACCCCAGCCTCCCAGTTCCAGGGAGCTGTGAGGACCCACACCAGTCAAATAAATTTGAGCCTTTATTTGAACAAATGTCAGAATGTGCTGACCTTCCCAGCACAGCTGCAGAGCCCTCCTGCCCCAGCCACCTCCCAGAGGGACTTTTGGATCTGGGAAGATGCCGGAGAGATTTTGAGTTGCATTTGCTACATAGTCAGCAGTGATGAAGAGGAGAGGAGGGTTGCTGTCTGAGCCAATTTGTTCTTTTTGATATTTCCCTGGTATTTAAAAGCCCAACACAAGAGTATGGCTGACTGAGAGCTCCACACTGCTTTCAGCCTGGCAGAAATGCTGCTTTCCCAAAAGGCTTCAGGCTGTAAACAGATGAAGCAAAGGAGTGGAAAGGGAGCATGGAACCCACCCTGGCAGGTCTCTGGCTCTTCTGGAGGAGCACCAAAGCCTCCCAGCTGCCAGCCCAGCAGCTCATCCACAGCTTTTCTTACCTTTTTTTTTTTTTTTTTTCATTCTTAAGTGCATTTGATGGAGTGCAGTGTCTGGAAGTCCCCAGATCTGGTAAGAGTCTCTATGATGTGCAGTTGAGGATTGCAGTGAAAATAGAGTATTTTTTTGAGACTTAGCCCAGCCCCAGCAATAAGCCTGGGGGAAGAACGGTTCAGAGTCTGCTCTCTACATCCCTGCCAAAGTGGCTGCTGACACACAGGGCGTCCAGTAGTTTTGGGAGTTGTCAGATTTGCTCTCACTCCATAGAAATTGTAGACAGGAGAGAATTTCATCCTTGAAGAACAATTGAAAGAGGTATTGAAAGTACATTTTCCACACTTTCCATCTTTCTAGTACCCTTTAATTTAAGATGCATTGTTCCAAGTTGGGTTTTTTTCTGAAATAATTACAAGGTTTTGGAGTTTATCATCTTCCTGGATGACAGCCGTACCTGGAAAAAAAGCAGTGAATAAAAGCAGTGTTAGCAGTTAGCCCTGGGCTGGTTCCCAGTGTGATCCAAGCTCTATTCTGGAGCTCAGCTGTTTGCAGTTGGCAGTCCATTTATTTAAAAGCTGCTAAAACACTCAAATATTTTTTCCTTAGGATTTCAGTGAATTTGAATGTAATTAGTTTCTGCATTTCTAGCAAGCAGTTAAATTATTTTTGTCCCACATTTGCTAACAAAGCTCTCAAGATGAAAAGCTCTTTTCCTGCCACAACAAAGAAATTATAATATTTTGTTCTTAAAACATCAGTGTGCATCTGAGGGTCAGAAAGCATTTTGCAAAGGTGGATGAATGTAAGTGTTGGTAGGTATACATATAAACAAGCATATATATTTATATATAAGTGTGTGTATGTATATATATATATATACCATCTGTCACAGGCATTTCTATCACAATTTCTTGTATCTAACTGCAGCCACAGCTGGTTCCGGCTGGGGTGAAAGCTGACCCTCACCAAGGAAATGTGTTACCTTCCAGACCTCTGGATTCTTTAGAGCTGGTTTCAAAAGTTTGAAATCACTCATTCAGTCTCTTTTCTCCTCTACCCCCATAAGAGAAGAAAGACTGGGGATTTTTTGAATATGCTTTTTGCTAAAAAATCCCAAGCGAGCAAACAAAACCCCCAATCTCCAGTTGGCTGGAAGATTTATGAGGGTGAGCTGGGGGGAGTTGATTTTCTTGAATGGTTTCAATTTCATTTCTAAGCCGAAAGAAAACAAATTTTGAAACTTCCATTTTTTTATTAAATGTAATACTGTTCTCTAGCCAGCCTTAAGTCTTAAAAAACAAAACAAAACAAAACATACAACAAAACCAAACAAAAGCCAATTGGGTCTTGGGTGCCAAGGAAAATCCTGTCTGAGGAGCTATGAGAGCAGTGGGCTCCACACCGGAGCAGTGATGTGAGGAAAGGTCAAGGCAGGGTTCCTGCAGAGATGTTTTCCTCTCCAGGAAAACTTGGTGGGAGGCCCAAAAGCCCTGGATCTCTTCCCTTTATCCAACCAATAATTCAGACTCTCAGTCCCCAGCCAAGTGCCTGTCCCTCCTGCAAGTCCTCTGGCCCCTGTATCAGGGGCTGGTTCCCCCTTGGTTGTCTGAGCAGTTGTTGGCCAAGCCTCTTCACGTGGGCTTGGGAGATTTATCTTCTCCTGCATTTACCCTCACACTCCCTGCCACTCTCTCCCCCCACCCTGGCCAAACCTGGCTTGCCCTCTTTTATTTTTTTCTGTCCTCTGAGATGCTCCTTCTGCTCCAGCACATGAGAAATGTGACCACAGAGGTGTTGAGCAGCCTGCCTTGACTCCACTGCTTCCACTCCTTCAGCCAGCAAGCATCAGCCTCCTTTTCTGTATGACAGGGAAAGTCCCATGATTCTGCCTGATGTCAAATGACAAAGTGTAGGACTCAGAGAGAAAATTATTTCCAGTTGCTTTCCAGAAAGTGAAATGAACTCAACCCTGAGCATCCCGGATGGCCTGGATATGCCCATCCCCTGGCAGATGAAGTCACCTCATGGAGTGGTCAATGCCACAAAACTCCCAGAGTGAGAAGATAACGAGATAAATGTCTGAAATTACGAAAGCAGCAGAGTCAGTTCAGAGGTTTAGGCCTAGGAGCAGCTGTGGGTCTGGAAATACAACAGGTCTTTTTCAAAATATACTGTGAGATCCTTTGCCAAACACGTATGCTTAGTCACCTTTCAACAAAAAACAGCCTTTTTAATTAAAAAGGGAGCAAATTCCATAATTATGAACCACTGACTGTCAGTAGGAGAAGAAACATTTGTCCTGTGTTAACTAAAATTTCAGAAGGATATTATTTCCCCAAAATTCCTCCTTTTTACGGGCTGTAGCTTTATTAATACTACAAATGCAACAATTTGTAGCAATATAAATATCCACCACATTTTATTCAAAATGAGCAGTACACCTGGCTTTCAATAGCCATGGATGTAAGCCGTGGAAGAGAAATCTTCATGATGTGCAGTGAAACTTTCATGCAATGCAGTGCAATCACTGGAAGTTATGCCATTAACTTTGCTATAGCCAGCTTTTCCCTTCTGTTCACTTCCAGCTCCCATTCCTTTTTCCAAACATGGGGACAATATCTGTCCCCTGTTGTCACCCAGACCTAAACCAGGTTGGCCAGGCCACCCCTTCCTTTCCATCCACAGATTTACCATCTTCCCCAAACCTGCACCACCACCATTTGCTTTCTTCCCTGTTGCTTTTCTGCAGCCAAATGCAACCCCAAGTGGTCTCCAGGCCAGTTGCCTGGGTTGCCTCCAGATGCAGTCAGGTCTGGGGTCTGAGGCTCCATCTGCACCATGCAGAGCTCAGCATCATTATTTTGCTGTCTGAGTGACACAAATGAGGCTGCCTGGAGCTTGGTAATGACACAGCCACTGATTTACTGAGGGGGACAGGAGGACCTGAAGCTGTACCACAGCATCAGCTGGTGCAGGATGCATTTCCCCATCCCTTGGCAGTATCACAGCCCCTCCTCCCTCCCTCAGCTGCTCCCTCCCTCCCCTCCTTTTCCCCTACATGCAACTGGTTGTAGAACAAGACCTGACTCACCCCGAGCTGCCTTCACTCTCTATAGTTTGACAGTTATGAACTATACATTTGGGACTTAGAGCTTCCAGCAATGCTGGCTTTACCAAACTGCAGTAGCTAAAAAGAGCCCTCTCTCTTCTTCAGGAGAGTCACCACCTTCCAGGGCATTTCCTGAAATGGAGAAAAAGACAAACACTTCATCAAGAAAACACAGGTTAGAAATATTGACTAGGTTGGAAAACAAGTAGTTGTGTCTGATCCTCATTGCTGGGCACATTTCTGGCATAGCAACAGAAACTGACCCAAATGACTGATAGCATCAGTGAAGATGTTCATTGCCTAGAGTCTAGGAGAGCCTACAGACTTCTGGATTCTAGCACAAGTTGCTACATAGGCACAAAATGCCTGGCTTGGGTATTTTATTTAGCTTGGTTTGTTTTCCAGTTTCCACTTTGGGTCTTGGAACTGGCCTGGTTTTCACATCTGAGGCTCACAAAAGGTCTGTAGATCAGTGCTAGACATGAGGGAAGATGCAGGAGATGGCTGGCTGGGAAAGCAATGCCTCCAGAGTCCAAAGGGTAATTATTTATGCACCCAAAATGCCACTGGCTGGAGCAGTGATTGGAACAACAGGCCAGAGCACTGAGAGCTGTTTCATGGTGAGGAAATGGGACTCCTCCAACAAGTGTTGCACTCACAGGTGGAATTTCTAAAGTAAATGGAGCCTCAGCTCTGCCTCTTGTCTCAGGGCCCTGACACAGAGACCACTGCAGGCAGTGGGAATCCTTCCATCAATTTAAACACACTTAGGATAGAATCTGAGGTACAGAAACACTAGATCTTATGCACAGAAAAAAAAAAATCAGAAAAATTCTGTTGGCTGCAGTTGTTACCATCTTGCATGTTTGTGGATTTGTCGGGCTGGGCACATAGTTAGAAGAAAGGACTACATTCCCCCCCCCAGGAGAATTAATTCCCCTTATTTCCATCTGACCAAATCACCAACCCCAACAAACATCTTGACACCAGACTCTCTTCTAAGATGTTTGCTAATCTGCCACGGAAATGAGACAAAAAAGGGCCAAATTCCATTGCTAAACTGGTGAGGGTGGACTGCGCACATCAGGGGCAAAAATCTGCTTAAAGAACTCCAGATAAGTCAGTCTTGCCCACAGATATCTCTTAGCTGGAAATACACTCATCTGGCTGGGGCTTAGGAGGCTTCCTCCAGTTTGGCCAACAGCCCACTGGGTGATCTGGGCAAGTCACCTTTGCCCTGGGTGGCTCATTGGAAGCACTTGAATTACTCTCTAATGAGATGTTCCTGGCAGTCCAGATGCTTCACAGATACTGGTTTTGTTTTTTTCCTTCACACTCCTGGGCACTCTGTAGAGAAATCTTACATAACAGAGACTCTGGAAGCACAGTCAAGTCAGAAGTAAATCCTAATGTTGGAGTCTCTCCAAGCCTTTTCCCACAAACTTCTGCTGACAGATCTTTTGCTTGCGCCGAGTTTTACTCCCACTTAACCTGCTTTTCTACATCAGTTGGGAGAAATGGTTTCTTGCTGAAAAAAAAGAGTTCAAATATGATGAAATAATGACAGTGCTGGTGAAGCAGCCCTTAGTCAGAGACCTGAGCTGGTCATTACTCATGGGGAGTACAGTGTGGGTACATTTCCTTGCTTGGCATCAAGCTGAGTAGCTACACAGCCAGGGTGTCTTCACTGCAATTAATGCAGGTTCACCTGTTTGTGTTAGACTTGGATTTGTCCCAGCATTTATGTCTGGGACAGATCCAGTCACTTTTTTTTTTTCTCTTTACTTGGGTTTTGGCAAACGACAAGCAGTAGAAATATTAATCTGAAATGTGTATTTGAAACCTTTGATGGCCTTGGGCCACTGAGAAGCTGCGATTAATTTTAATCCTTTAAATGTCTGAATGCAAATCCAGAAATCTGAATTAATATATTTTGCTGGCATCTCTAAAGGATTGCAAAACAGGAAATTAAGAGCACAATAACTTAAACAAAAGCTTATGAAGAAGTAATGGCAGGGGAATGGGCAATGAGTCAGAAGGCTGAGCTGTTCAGAGAAGCCTCTTAAGAGCCGGGTACCAGTTCAGTGGGATTTGGGGACTCATTGCCCCCTCAGTTTCTGGAAAATTCCAGCCTAAAGCAGTTGTTTATGTCTTATTGCAGCTTTATATCTTCATACTGAAAAGACTTAAGAAAATAAGCTTTCTCTGACCTTATGCTAAGTGCCCTTGCTTGTGGGCATCCCTCAAGTCCACTGTCTGTAGCAGAGGCCCTGACTGGTGCTGCATGGCAGGAGAAGAGACACTCTCCCTCAACATGCCAGAGAGATGCTATGGTTTAATTATTTCTAATTACTGGTACCAAGCAGCAGCCTGAAAAAATGCAAGATGTAAAATGTATCCGGGGGTTTTGATCCTGTAAATTCTGGTTATGCATTGCAAATTGATCTCCAGTGTCATTTGTCATAGAAAAAAGTGACATAAATATTATTATAAACATGACAGTTACCCTTCTAAATTACTTACAAAGATTTAATTGGTGATAGATGTTTCCATGAGGAGCAGGTGTCATGAGTGAGTACAGTCATACAAGCAATAAATAACAAGTCATAAAAGACCAAGTCTGTAACAATAGATTAATCATCATTAACCCTCTCTGGAATATTTGTAATTGGAATCAGATCATTAATTCTCTGCCTACAACCAGCAAGAGGTTAACCAGCCACTTTTATGACTGAGCTACACCTCTGGAGGTGGTTTGCCTCCTGATCCTCTTTGCAATCCTGTGGGGCTGGGAATGACGTTGCTCCAAACTCTGTGAACTGGTGCTGCTGGCCCAGTGCACTGGGTTGGGCTCCTTCGTGGCTACCAGGGGCAGGGGGTGTCATCCTGCTAATGGGATTCTAAAAATACCCAAAATATTCACTAGCCTGTGAGCTAGGTAGGTCCAGAGGGAACGAGTCTGGGAGCTGCTAATGCCTCCTTTTCTCATGCTGCCAGTCTCCACCATCAGCAGTTGTCTGGGATTCTGTCTGAGCCTCTGAGCTGAGGAATTGTGTGTGTGTGAGGGTGTGTTTGAGTGTGTGTGAGTGTGAGACTCTGTGTGTGTGACTGTGTGTGTGTGTGAGTGTGTTTGTGTGTGTTTGAGTGTGTGTGTGTGAGACTGAGTGTGAGACTGTGTGACTGTGTGTGTGTGAGACTGTGTGAGAGACTGTGTGTGTGACTGTGTGTGTGTTTGTGTGTGTTTGAGTGTGTGTGAGTGTGAAACTGAGTGTGAGACTGTGTGACTGAGTGTGTGTGTGAGACTGTGAGACTGTGTGTGTGTGACTGTGTGTGTTTGAGTGTGTGAGTGTGAAACTGAGTGTGAGACTGTGTGTGATTCTGTGTGTGTGAGTGTGTGTGAGACTGCGTGTGACTGTGTGTGTGTTTGAGTGTGTGTGAGTGTGAAACTGAGTGTGAGACTGTGTGTTTGAGTGTGAGTGTGAGACTGTGTGTGACTGTGTGTGACTGTGTGTTTGTGTGTTTGAGTGTGTGTGTGTGTGTGAAACTGTGTGAGACTGTGTGTGTGTGATTGTGTGTTTGAGTGTGTGTGTGTGTGAGACTGTGTGTGTGTGTGACTGTGTGTGTGTGACTCTGTGTGTGTGACTCTGTGTGTGTGTGTGTCTGTGTCTGTGTGTGTGTGTGTGTGTGTGTGTGTCAGCCACTGCCAGAAACTCAGCATCTGGAATCGATTGTGCCACAGTCATCCTGAGCTGAGCTGGAAGCCAAAAGATCTTCAGGCTGTATGGGTGCATTTTTTTCCTCCACGCTTGTGGGATTTTTAAAGCACAGAGCAAAGTCAAAAAAATCCAATTCCCAGCATCTCTAATCCTCATATGTTGACTTCGCATTCTTTGGGTTTAAGGCTCAAATTGAGCCTTGCACTGGAAATGGGGAAAGCTCCCTCCTCCTGCCCTTCGAAACAGCACCCATCAGTCCCTGGCACACAGCACCCACAAAGCCCCTGGGCAAATGCTGGCCCTGCCTCGTTGCTGCCAGGGAAGGGTGTGCAGCTGCATTTCACCTCTTTGCACCACCCAGGTAGCAGTGAAAGGACCACAAAGCAGGCTGAAAACAGCCTCTCCGGAACCCCGCATCTATCTCTGTGACAGGCAGCATCCCTGGGCTGTCAGCCTCTTTGTGAATGTACACAGGGAAGAAAGATGGAGAGCAGAGGGGGGAAGAAAGCAGAAAGGGTGTGTTGTGGGCTGCCAGTATGCAGATCTTCAGAAAGCAGGTGTGGGACTGCTCTGGGTTACCCTGGAGACCCTGCAAACCCTTGGCTGCCTCCGGGGAGCTGCCAGTACATGAGGGTTTTTACTCCTTTGGCATTGCTGAGCTCGGTTTTGCTCTATTTTAGAGAGAAGTTTTTCTCTGAGGTTTTCAGAGGCTGCAACACAACATCTCTGTGCTGCAGGAGGCAGGAGCCAGAGGATGGATTCAACCTCTGTGCCTGGACAACAGGGCACTGGGAGAGGAGCTGGAGCATCACCCTGCTATTGCTCAGTCTGTGATACCTGTAAAGCTAGAGAAAAGCTGCCACCTTCATGGCAAGGGTGTACAGGAGCATAAATGTAGAAATAAATCATTCACCCTTTGCCCCAGCCCTCTCCTGGATAATGCCACAACATGTGGTGCAGTTAGTTGGGATTTTTGCCTGTTAGAGGCTGCTCCAGAGCTGCCCTGCTCAGATGGTGAGAAATCCCCTGATTCCCAGCCTGAACTGGTCTGTGGTCAGTTAACCTCATCTGTTCTCCTGCTCAAATTGCTCTTGAATAGCACTTCTCCCTCACAGGCATTATCTTTCCAAGAGTTTATGGAAAGCAATCAGTATCCACCCTCACTCATGTAGACTGAAGATGTCATTTCTCAAAACCTGTCTTTGAGGAACTCCCCACATGACGTGGACAGTTAAGAGTTCTTTTTTCTGCTGCTGGTTTGGTATTACCTTTTTCAACGAAAAATTGATGTTTTCTCTTTTTCTTGGAAAACTGCTTAACCAACAGTTCCTTATTAATACCCATTTCATCCATTTTGTTTGATTTTCCTGGTGATAGGTAACCAAAGGCTTTACTGGAGCTTTTACCTGGTAGCTGAGATCTCCCATATTCCTGTTGCTGAGAAACCCTCATATCAAGGAAATATCCTGTTAGAGTAACCAGTGTTACCCTTGGGAACTTGCACTATGGGTTTATCCTGTTTTTCTACATCTATATATGAAATGAGACTTCAGGTGCACTCAGGTTCTATAATGACTATTCCATATATAATTATGGAACAATTAATTATAGAATTATGCAATGATTAAAGTTAAAGGAGAGATTTGAAGGAAATAGATACAATCATCTTCTGGAAGACAGATAAAATATCAAGAAATGAGGTTTGGAGCAAAATGAAAATAATGTGTTGTTAACTTTAAGAAAATCCTCCATTCCAAACAAACAAAAAACCACTCAAACTGGTTTGATAGATGACACTTAGAAGACTTTGGGTCTTGACAGGGTAAATGAAACTGTAGATCTAGTGAGGGACACCCTCCTCTAAAATCCTTTATTTCTGCCTTTTTCATACCTTCTGGTCAACTTTCCTCCCCCCCTCTCTCAAGCTGCCAAGCTGGATGGTTTGGTGCCAACTGGTGAAGAGTAAAGAAGACTTCTGCAACAAAACAACATCAATGCTTTTCTTTCAAAAAACACTAAAATAAGCAGCAGGAGGCCTTGCCCATGTATGATGTGCTTTTGGGGGTGGAGGGGACTTGACCTGCTCATCCTTGGTCAGAGCCACCTTGTGCCTGAGAGCTGGAAGAGGTTCAGACCCAAGCCCCAGGAACCACCTTGGGTTCAATGTGGGACTTGGAGAGCTCAACCCAGTTTTGCCAATCTAGATCTCCAAGTAGTGGGTTAAATAGTGTAAGTTAATAGTTAAATAGTACAATTTAATAGTTAAATACTATAAGTTAAGAACATCTTCTAACTGTCTTGCTGCTTTCTGTGCCAGTCACTTTGGACATCTCCCAAAGCAAGTCACCTGAAGCCACGTGAAGCTTGACCAGCACAGGAAACCCAAGCAGCTTTTCCCCTGTAGATACAAACCAAGGTTTGCTCAGGTGTCTTCATGGGTACCACTCTTATGTTCACCCTCACGTGACTAATGAGGAGCAGGGAGTGCCTGGTGTCAGGCTGGATGTCATTCTTTTACAGGAGTGCAGGGGAGGGCAGTTCTGAAGACAGGTCTGAAACTGACTGATTGTCCTGTGGCTTTGCCCTGTGACTGTATCCAAACCTCCAGATTAGGGGTAAAATTGTGCTGTGGTTTCCCAGGATAGATCAGCTAAGACTGAATATTCTAAGTGTCATAAGAAACTGAAAGTTTCTTAGTGATCAGTGTTTAAACAGAAAACAAATAAATAAATCCCAGTGCACTCTGAAATGGTGCAGACTTTCATTGTGTATGAATCTTGACAATGCACATTATGTCTACATTCAGCAACAAATCTGTTATCTCCTGGCCTCAAAGACATGCCACATATGCAAGTTACAGCAAACCAGCTGCTACAAAAAGGAGATGTGTAAGTAGTTACCATAAAAAAAAAAAATCCACAAACCTAAATAAATGTGAACTACAATAATGTCTCACTGCTCACCACAACAGAGGGAGTAAATCTGGTTGAGAAGGGAAATGATGCAAAGCACTAATCTCCAAATCCAGAACATCCCAGCAAGACCTCCCACAGCAACAAAAAGAATTACAAACACAGGGGAAAAAAGGACAGGGCAGACAACATTACCTGGACTGCATGATCAGATCTAGAATCTCAGAGTGTTATGACAAAATTTTATGATTAAACCACATTCCCTCTTCCACTGCCACTGGTGGCACTGCCATGGGGTAATTCCAGCATCACTACTCTGAGCCTGTGTTTACCATGGACTGATAGCACCACACAAAGTGAGGTCTGATAGACAGGGTCTTCAGTTCATTACCACTGGTCTACAAATATGTGAAAAAGAAACTGCCACATAGCATTTTCTCCTGTCTAAATATCTACCACGTTTGATATTGCTCAGCTCTTTACAATATAAAATGAAGAGCTCATGAAAATGCTGGCGAAAAGCTCCCCAATTCCCCAAAGAACCAAAACCAGGAACAACTTATTCTGAAAGTTCATCCTCAGCAGCCAAACTCTGATCCAACACAGATGTAGTAGAATATGGTAGATGGAGAAGATTATAATTTTATATGTTGTTTCTCTTGCTTTATCATTCTCTAAATTTTTATGGGCTTGCAACATCTTGCTCCATGTATGAATGTAATACATATGTAAATGAATACTATTGTGCAAAGTCTTTTTCTGATATGAATAATGGGATGTTTTCATCCCAGAGTTAGAAGTACTAAACTGCACGCTTTTGACTTCTGAGTATTATCCTATTTCCTGATAATAAAAGTAAGCAAGCCCAGTTCATTGTTCCCCATTTAACAAAGGAAATCAATGTTTATTTTGTGTGTCTGAAAACTACAAACTCAATTAAAGAAATGATCGATGAAATACTGAGCCCAGGAGCTTGTCCACAGACTTAATCACACATGTGGGAGAAACCCCCCTGGAAGATTGATTATGTTGCCCATCAAAAATGATGCCAAAACCTCTTAACTTCAACAGGAACAAGAACAGGCCAAATTTCCAAGTGTTCAGCCGGCCTCTCCAAGCAAAGGGTTGGCAAGAAAATCCCAGCATCTGCTGCAGGATCCTATTTTCTGCTGTGTCTACACAATTGCTCCTTCCACACCAGGCCACATCTACGAGGACCTCCTGCTGCACAGGGCAGCCAGCTGGACCAGGGTGCCTGGTGGTGCTTAGCTTGGGTCCCCCAAAGTATTAATTTATTCTTTTGATATTAATTTAACTGAACTTGAGCAATATACAAGAGTGGGCAAAGGTCTTCAGTGAAAATGCCCAGTCCTGCCTTGTAACACTGAAAGATGATGACAATCTGCAGAGTGTTTTTTGTGTATTTCCCATTCACAACTACAGCAAGTTTCAAAAATCCTGAATGTCAGTTATTTAAAAATATCAGTAACAAATTTTAACAGGCTCCACCCTTGCAGTTTTATGTCTGATTTTTAACACACAAAAACCAGAAGTCTTTTTGCTGGGACAGAGTGCATATTCAACTTCAGCATTGGTAAAGCTGAAGTCAGTGACACAATTTTTCAGTTGTTTATTTTCAGTGTAATTTAGACACAGCCACTGTCAGACAGAAAGGGACATGAGGATGGGCAAAAAACCCCACAGGGTGTTATAACCCACGGGGCTGGCCTGTCCCACTCCTCTACTACTGATGACTTGTGCAATTTGATGGTCAAACCTAATGAAACTACACAACATACTCTGTTTTTCAATTTCATAGACAGTGATGTAACTCCAAAACAAGCAGTGATTAATGAAATATCATTCGTCCCACCCAATGCAAGAAATGTCACACTGCTCCAAGCTTGGCTCTTGGACTGAAAATGTGCCTCTAGATGAGCTGCTGTTCCTGTCAGAGGCATGGCAGATGCCCCACAATTTCCATGGAACGTTGTAGGGATCCTCGAGGTACATCTGGAAGTTGATTCAAGTGGTTACAGTTGGGTAACTGGTTCCTTGCTCAATATCCTAGGTTTTGTGTTTTTTTATAAACCAGCAGATTGGGTTATCTCATGCAAAGCCACAGCTGGGAAGGAAGTATCAGAAGAGAAATTATATGGATTTGGGAATGTCTGTCTTTGTGACTCTGTCATGTCTCATGCACCAAAGACTCTCTCATGTCTTACAACTGACTGCTCTGAGTAGGGTGCAAGACAAAATATATAAACCAGGATATGTCTCAGTAAAGCTTCCTCTAAATTAGCTCATACTGAAGGAGTGAGAGATGACAAAGAAAAGGAGAAATCTGAAGAAAGGCACAAGCAAAGCTGCTGCTTGAAACGTGTCCACTGCCACGGTCACACAAATGAACAGTGATTGCTTTAGACAACCTCCTGCATCTGTAACTTGAAATGCCAGAGAGCAGTTCTGCCCTACAGCCTTTTACTTTTTCTTCCCTTAAGAGGGCAAGGGGAGATCTTTCTGTCAGCCAGTGAAATTACTCTTCTACCATGATGCTAACTCCAGTATTTCCACATGTACCAACCTCTCAAACTGGTTCGTAGCGAGGGCTGTGGCGGTAGAAATCCCTCCAAGCCTTGATGCTATTTTGGGGATTTATTAAGACAATTCCATGGGGCAAAAGACAGTACTGAATTGCTCAAAGCAACCCACAGCCCCCAAGGGCCTGCAGCAAGCCTCCTCCTTTGCCTGGCCACTGTGGTGCCAAGCACAGACAGGAACTGGGGAGAACGGGGCTGAAATGCACAAGATGGATCTCCCTGCTGGTGACATAGCTTTTTTTTTTTTTTTTTTTCAGTTAATTTAACTACAGGAATTGTTTGCTGAGGAGAGAGTTGGGCTCTAATCCCTTTTTTTACCAAAAAGTGGCAATTATTTCTTCACCTGTGGGATCTTTGTCTTCTCTCCCTCCAGGCTATAAAGCAAACATTTATGTTCTGGTATTCCTCCAGAGTGCATCATAATGGCATGACAAATACAAGAGAGATATCTTGGATTTGATAAACCCCCATGTACTGAAGGCAGGAAAAGTAAAAAAAAAAAAGTAAAGCCCAAGGAAAGCTGAAACTGAAAAGGAATTTCTTCAATGTCTTAATCTTTGTAGAAACAGTTTATCATTTTTGCTCAGAGGTGGTGAGCTGGCAAGCAGAAGGATCACTATCAAAGTAACCAAAATAATGCCTGAACTGCAAGCAATAACCTGGGGCACACCAAAAATCCAAACTGAGCCTTGAGGTCCACTGTTAATAAATCCTCATATCCCAATGCTGCATTATACATACAGGGTTATGTACATCTCTAAACCACACGTTAGGAGTCTGAAGGCTTTTCTGTCCCCCATTAAGTTTAATCCACTCTCCCCTTAACAGAGGTTGATTTTCTTAGTTGTTCTCCAGCTGGCATAATGAAAAATACTGTAGTAAGGAAGAAAATGGTGCTGTGGCTCCTGCTTATAATCAAAACCAGATTGTGGCAGAGCCCTGAGGACTGGTTGGGGGAGGTGGAAGCAAGGGGCTCCCTGGCTCTGCTCACAAGTATGATTCAAGAAGTCATTTCCAGGGTAAACACATAAATCTGGCCTTCTTGAACTGAATCCAAACAATCAGAAGTATCTTTCTTGCTTTATACAAAATGTCTCTGCTACTACCCAGGAAATAAAAGGAGTGGATGAAAACAAACACTCGTTGGTGGAAGCTGAAAAAGCAAAATATTCAGTGTAAATGTTCAGATGGCCACTGAGGAACTTTGCTGAGAGGCTGAGGCTGTGGCTGGTGATCCTGATAACTTCCCTACCTCACTCCTGGCATCCCGGGTGCTCTGATGTTGTTGCTCAGAGAATTTTAGAATGGATGACCCAGTAAGCAGAAAAACAGATGGGGAAAAAAATAGAAAACATTTAACAATTCTTCCCCTCCAGAAAATATGGTTTAGCTAACGTGCAAGTCTGGATTTGGACAGAAAGCAGAACCTGCTACCTTGTCCTGTTTTCATCAGTGTGTACCTGGGAAAGTTTAAGACTGGCTCAGTTGCACAGTGAAGATCAAGAAGAAAACTCTTTTTCTGAGGGTCAAAACCGCTGTATAATCAGCAGTGTCAGATTAAAAAAACAATTCTGACAGATTTAGCATTGCAAATGAAGGCTGTTGAACTGTCATAATGCTGGCTCCCCACCCCTAAAATCTGTCTCTATGTTGAAGAAGTCATTATCTGCTACAATTAGTGTCTGGTAAGATGGGTCACCCTGCTGTGAACATGGGGTCTGTAGGAGAAGCTTTTCAGCCCTAGCGCTATTGTCTGCTACCTTATTGAAAAAGTGGATCCTTGGTATCTTAAAGATATTTTCTGCAAAGGGAGTGGTCATCTTAAGAGTTCCAGCTACACACCAGGTATTACAGAGGGGAGAGTGGTCATTCCCATCTTGAATACAACTTCTTCCTGCATGAGCTCAGCTGTATTTGTCACTAGGACGCACATGATCGCATCACTTGACTGAGTTTCTACGCACCAGGGCAGAGGCAGACAGCAGAGTGAGTAGTTAGAAAGGAATTACTTTTTTTCTGTCAGTCCTTTCACTAGAGAGAACATTTAGAGACGTTGTTGGCGTAGTCATGTGAAGTGTTTTCCAGACTAGATTTCATCAGAATGCTTTAAGAAAGAGTTGGGGACAAAAATGTAATATTTAAATTATTTTCTGAGGAACAGATGAATTCAGCCTTGCTGTAGAGCTGGAGTTACTCTTAGCAAGAGTGGAATAAAGCCCAACACATTTTGTAGAGACAGATCCTCTGTTTCAGAGAAAAAGTCACTGGTAGGGACTGCACATTAGAAATCTTTCATGGCCATTCATGGGCAGCTTTGATGTTTTAGTGAGGGTTTATTTCCCAGTTCCCCAAGGAAAACCTTCCTGCCTTAACTGCTCTCTTCATGTGCATAATTTGAAATCGTGGCTACCAAGGGCTGAAAGTGCTGCTGAATTAATTGCTTTTAGAGGCTCAGAACTGAAATGTCCAAGTTGCTTTTAGAGCTAAAGGAAAATGCCCCAAGCTTAGTTCTGGGGTTCACATTGGAGACCCCTCTGAGCAGAAAGCAGACTTGAGAGGTATTTCATGTCCTCTAAGGAGTACTTTCTGCTTTCATAGAACTCTCTCTAGAGGTCAGGGAATCAGCTGTTCAGAGCCTGTTTTGAACAGTTTTCAGACTGGGAGCTCCAGCATCTTGACTCGTGGGATTGTGCTTCAAAGGGAAGCTGTGTGTGAGGGGGGCTATATTGCAAAATTAGGCTTTGTATCTACATCCATGGATTCTTACTGCCTATTATTTCAAATTGCTCTTCCAATTCCAAAAAGAGTGACTGCTGAAACACTGCATCCAGCTGCTAACAGCTGGGGTGCTGGGAATATAATGCATGTGCTAAGCCATTTTCTTGGAAGCTTTTTACATCTCAAAATACGGGCTGAAGAAGGAAATAATTTTCACTGGAGATACCTTCCTTTTGTCAGCTTCCTCTCCCAACAGTGTTCTTCTGATGTCTCACTCAGTGGAAGGAAGCAGAAAGCCTGGCTGCAAACAGTGAGGATGCTGCTTTACCACAAAAGATCTGGCAAACTGTGCTGTGGGTTTAGTTTCATTTTGAGCAGTCCAGGATCAAAAGACCAGATTCTGTCTTCTCCTGAATCAAAATATGGAAAGCAGAGGAACCTAACTATTTCCATACATGAGGCTAGAAGTGAGTGAAGACAACAAAATCTTATCAGACAGAAAAGCTTCATTCACTTGGCTGCAATTAGCATCAGAAACTGTCTGAATACTGGAATAACTGAACGTTAATTTCTGGAAAAGTTTATGACTCCTCAGAGGTACAATGAGTATCTCATCAGATTATTCACACAGGGAAAAAGCATATTCTAATTCACTATTCTGGTATTATAGCACTTTGAAATTTATTCTGTACACTCCATTTGCCCCAAATATTGTACTGCAAATAGTGGAAAAGAACATTTTCAGAAACTTACAGGCTCAACTTTACCTTACAGTATTATTCTAAGAATTATGTCCATATAAAACATAATTAATTGGCAAGCAATACATTGATAGAAAAAGGAAAATATAATAATACTGCTGGATAATTTATTACTGTCCTAGTGGCACCATAAAAGCTTGGTTAGCTTAGGGTACATAATTTACTTTTTTAAAAAATCTCCATCTGTGTAATATCTTTTGTTAAATATGAACCAAATTTGGTAGAAAGGACTGTATTTTTGCATGCCAGAAAAGGATGAGTTTCCTGTTAATTTTGGAGACATGGCTTTTAATTTTCTGCCCAGTGAACTGAACTCAGATCCACGAAAAGACATTACTGAAACCTCCTCTAAATTCTCAATAAAAGCTATTTATTAGAGATGATTCTTTAATATAAGGGAAACGAGAACTGGATATAGCTTACTCAGGGGATATTTCTTGGTTCTTTCTGTTGCCAAAAGGCTACCAAAGAAGGAAAAATTTTTATTGCACTTTAATACTGTTTCACTAGCAATGTGTATGACAGGACAGTAAAAAGATGTAAAGAGGAGAAGGGTACTGGATTTGCTCCTTTATTTTTTTATCCCACAAGCAGGAATATTTATTTAGCACTTTATTTATCTCCTCTGCAGATGCTTTGCCTTGTTAAAACCAAACAAAAGGCTGGGTTGTGGGTGCTGTAAATGGCCCAACCTACATACATCTCTGCTCATGAAATTCCATGTGCACAAATCTGAGATCCCAGGCTATAAAACACAGCCCATTCCCTAACCTACCAAATGCACATATGGATATTCTGCCCTCAGCATCACACCTTTGTGCTTTGAAACTTCCAGCAATAAGGACTTGCTTGCTTAGGAATTTTCCTAGCTGCCTATCTCAGGAAAATGGTCAGAGATGAGTGTAAACAGACACACAAGTACTGGCTGGAAGTTATCAGTGGGAAGGGGCTCCCTGAGGCCAGCAGGAAGCTTTGGGTAAAGCAAGTGACCCCCCAGCCAGGAGCTGATAAGAAACAATAAAACCCAAGGAACCACCAGACTGAACAGGAAAAAAAAAATAGGCTCCAGCTTCATCCTCACCTATTTTGGTCTCCACCTGTAAACTGCTCTCAGCTGGTGAAGGTCAGGTAAATCACCCTCTTGTAGGGCTGAACTTCTCTTACTACTGGGTAACACTTGGCTGTATTTTAGTGCTGTAGTATTTATCACACACCCCCCCTCAAACTGTACCTGATGGGTTATCTGTGTGAAGGAGCAGTGGGTTTTGTATGTGTTGATGGATCAATTTGAAGTGTGAGGAAGCTCCAGCTGGTTCATTTTTAGCAGTCAAGTGGAGACTGAGTGGGCTCAAGGCAATAAATAAATAAGTTGGGCTTTACACCAGTAACAGAGGAGGATTAGATTTCAATTTGGCATCTTGTTAGTCAAGAAAATAACTGAAATAGTATTTATTCCTGTTTGTGAAAATTTCTAAGAGCTCTGTCACTAGGAAGAAAGATGTGTTCTATTCAGAGTTGGACTTTTCTCATCTCTCTGGGTATATCCAGGTAGGATGTAACAGTTGAATCCCAGGCTATTTGTGCTTTGCTGGATTTTTCTGCCTGGAAATATTTGATAGGCTCTATATTAAAGATATTTTTTTAGTTTTGAAATGACTGCCTCAACACCTCTTATCCCCCTTTGCCTTATTAAGAGAAAGGCTGAGAGAAAAGAAGTGAGGAAAACTGAAAGTTAAAAACATTCTGGGGGGTTGCCCAGAGAGGAGAGGAAGATGTTGGAAGCCTTCTGTAGTGTCATTATTGGTGCATTGAAATAGTTATATTAATTCCATTAAGTAGTTAGTATTTCTTTAAAAGTTGTAAATGCATCCACAACTTCTCAAGGAAGAATTTGCACTTAGGAACAGAGCTCTGCAAGATATCAGAAGCAGCCTTAGCAAAAACTTCATTTGCTTCAGGATGAAGAAATCTCATTGTGTACCTGACTTGTTGCAGCTGATGAGGATGGACTGGACTGAAGGTAAGGAGCAATCACTTAAACTATATGTGTGTGAAGAAAGTTTGTTTAGAAACAGCCTCCCAGAAGAAGGAAAAAGCCCTGTCCTATTCAGAGAGAGTGCAGGCTGCCCTGGTGTGATTTAGGTGGGAAGCTGTGAGTTCCTGCCAGGTGAGGACAGCTCAGCCTCGTGCTCTTGAGTCTCAGTGATGATGTCCTGGCCTTGAAACCATTCCCAAAGTGTGACCCTGTGCTGCTGGAGCTTCTGTCTGCTAGTAAGGTGCAGAAAGGTGATCCTGATATTCTCAAAGTCACTGAGCAGCTATTATTTTTTCAGAAGAGGAAAGGGTTTAGTGCTAGTGCTTTAATCAGGGTCTTTGCATCAAATGGCAGATGGTGTGCAGTGGTTGCTGTTCTTGCAGAGGGTGCTACGTGGTGTCAGCAGCACATTCAGGGAGCAAACCAAGCTATTGCCCTCACCCTGCAGAAGGAATTAGCAGCCTTGTGGATGGATGTCACTGAGCTCAGAGCTCAACAAAAGAATCTGATAATTGTTTGCAATGTTAATGCAATGATTTGGTTGGAGCAAGACCATAAGCCCACTGGACCCTCTTCTTGTTTACATGAATACTCCTGGAGAGCTTCTGGGCTACCCAGGTACAACAGGAGAGACTCTGAGCTATTTAACATCATTGCTGTGCAGCATTCCAGCTCCTGGGTCAGAGGAGCAGTCCTGGTCCTGAGCTTTGCTCTCATGCTGGCTCTTTCTTCCAAGACTCTGCAAAAGCAGTGAGGATGAGCTGCCTGTGGTACCTGTCTGCCCAGTGTGGTCAGGGCAATAGTGGTGGCATTTGCAACAGCAGAGGCAGCAATAAAGCTTGCACTGAGCCTAAGTGGGTTTCTCCAATGTCCTTCAACAAGCCTGCAAATTGGGGGATGTAAAAACACAAGTAACTGGATAACATTTTGTTGCCCTTCATACAGCTGGGTTCAGTTGTTGACAACAGGACTTGGGAGAAAGCAGATGGTTCTGCAGTCCAGAAGTCTGGAATTCATTAGTGGAAATTTACAGACGTAGGTTGTTGGTTTTTTTTCTTTTTTATTATTATTATTATTATTTTTATTCCTTGGCTTCGCTACAAGAAGTCAAAGCAAACAGCTGAAAATTCATAGTAAGGGTGTGAAAGAATTTCTTTGCTCTCTTTCATGAAATAAGTGACTGGGTAGAAAATCAAACACTTGCAAATTTCTTTTTCCTGGTTTATCTGTGAGAGCAAACCCTTACTGAGAAGAGCTCTTAAGAGCTTCTCTGGAATTCACATTTATTTGGAGAACACCAACATGATACTTACTCCTAAAGCCTGCAGTTGTGCAAACCTCCTAAAGGAAAAGGGAGGAGATGGGAGCAGTAATGTTAGTTTATTCACTCAAGAGCTCAAACTATGTAGTTTTCCCAACAATGATCATTTTCTCTTCTGAAAAACCACACAGGAACCCTGCACAGAAATACAAACTGCATGGTGAATGTTAACCAGGGACATCCTGAGTAGAGATAGGAGCAAAGTTCTTTAATAATGTGTCCTGGCATGTGGTGCCATGTCTTATAAAAGGTGGAGTTTTGTGCTTGCACTTTTTATTGAATAAGTTTGATTCCTGGATTAGAGTGCAGCATTTTGCTAATGCAACTGCCTGGAAAAAAGCTGAAATTGGATTTATTTTGTGGCGACTGAAAAAAAATGTTTCCATCAGTGCTGCAGGCATCCTGACTGGGCACTAGACCTGGCAGAAAACTCTTAGCCAGATTCTGCCTTTAGCTTCCTTTTCAGAGTCTCATCTCTGTTTCTTCTACTTTGTAGGCTTTTAATCCATTCCCACCATTTCTATTTGTTGCTTCAGGCTCCTTCTGTTTGGGGCAGCAATGGCATTATCCCAGCTCCTGGCAAACCATTTCTGGAGAGTTTTCCTTGATGTCCTATGCCCCAAGCCTGCCCCAGGAGCCACCCTTACCTGTCATGTTACTTCCCAGTAGTCTTCAGACAACAAATATTTCCTATTTTGCTACCTCTGATGTTCAGAGGTGGGAGAGGCTGAGCTCTGGTCCAACAGCTTTCTGACCAACACAAATGACACTAACAAATAACAAGGCTTTAGAGAGCTGCCTTTTCTATAAGCAAAGGGGGGTGGAAAGAGAAGACATGTGTGAAACATCTGCTAAAATAATTCAGCAAATGCTGTGGATCTGCTGCAAAGGATATTTCAACATGAGCTTCTGGGAGCTGTGTTGCTTGTGAGCACTGAGGTGATTTACGTGAACCTTCAGCCTGCAAAATCTTTTAAGCCCTAGGTAAATACAGAATAACAAAACTACCTTGCCTGGGAGTGTTAGGTAAACTCCTTTGGGATTGGGAGACTTGGTTGCTTGACAAAAATTCCCATTACTGCTTCTCATTCTTAGTCCTCTTGGATTTCCAAGCTGAGTTAGGTGTCATCCTCCCATGCAGACATGAAGGGAATGGATTCAGTGTCATTGCAGCCTGAAAGCAGAAGTCATGTCATGTAAAAGCTTTGCCCATATCCCAACGGGAAGATCATAGAATCACAGAATTGGCTGGGTTGGAAGGGACCTCAGAGATCATCAAGTCCAACCCTTGATCCACTCCCCCCGTGGTTCCCAGCCCATGGCACTGAGTGCCACATCCAGGCTCTTTTGAAATATCTCCAGGGATGGAGAATCCACCCCTTCCCTGGGCAGCCCATTCCAATGCCTGATCACCCTCTCAGTAAAGAAATTCTTTCTAATATCCAACCTAAACCTCCCCTGGCACAACTTGAGACCTCTTGTGCCCTCTTGTCTTGCTGAGAGTTGCCTGGGAAAAGAGCCCAACCCCCCCCTGGCTCCAACCTCCTTTCAGGGAGTTGTAGAGAGTGATGAGGTCTCCCCTGAGCCTCCTCTTCTCCAGCCTCAACACCCCCAGCTCCCTCAGCCTCTCTTCATAGGATCTGTGCTCGAGTCCCTTCCCCAGCCCAGTTGCCTCCTTTGGACCTGCTCCAGCACCTCAATCTCCTTCCTGAACTGAGGGGCCCAGAACTGGACACAGGACTCAAGCTGTGGCCTCACCAGCACTGATGACTCTTGCCAGTTGGAGCTAAGGACTGAGCTAACCCTTCTTTTCTAATCTATAATGTTTTTCACTTAACATCTGTGTTCCCTGCTCCACAGCAGCTGGTAAACAATGTGACTCAGAGAAAATGAAACTGTGACTCTTTATTTTTTCTTTCTGTAAACTGGAATGTGGAATTGCTGCAGATGAAAATTCTCTGTTTCTTGGAAAAGGCAAAGACTCTTTTAGCTGGGATTTCCCAGCTCAAAAAGCTGACACTTCACACAAAGGACACTTCAGAGTCCCAGTTCAAAAAGCAAATGACACTTCAGAGAGATCACTGCAAAGTCAAAGTAGCAAAATGCTGGCCCTTAAATGTCAAAGGTGCTGGTGCTTGCTTGGTGACCTAAGTCTTCTCTACAAGCAGTGCGTTCAGGTCCCAGCATGGAAATTCTAGTTCCAACCCCTGGCAGATGCAATACAGGTGTGAAGCTGTTCCTTCTGCCTGCTTTTAGTGCTGCTTGTTGCAAATGAACTCAGAAGATGCGTGATATAAACTAGAATGGATCCTTACTTGAAAATTTCTCATAACCTTGTGATGGTTTTAGCACACACAAGGTACAACTGCATTCATTTGTGTTGCTTAGAAGTAATTTGAATTTTTCATGGATTCATAAATTCATATACTCCAGTTAAATGTAACCCATTTAGTGCCTTGAACTCAACACTTACCTGTGTTTGAATTCATTTCATGTCACCAAACTGTATTTTAACAACACCTGTGAGGCCAAGCTCTGGATTGCCCATATGGCATTCAGATGCTCTCTTAGGCAATGCCACGTGGGTAGTTGTAGAGGAATCATTTTAAACACTGCAATGGTTAAAAAACTTTAGCACTATTTTCCCCCAAAACACAGGCAGAACCTTCATGACTTGGAAAGCCAAAAGAGAGTTGTAACCATCCCATCTGCCTGGTGCTAAGTGCCTTGATGTGGAGTTGATGTCCTGCAGGACAATCGTTTCTGGAGGTGGAAATAAGTCTGGTGCAGACAGCTGTGCAAATAAGGGGTTGAGCTGTTGTGGTTTTGAGTTGGCCAGCTAGTTTTGGTCAACTGAACTGAAAACTTGTGTTTGCTGTCAAAATGTCCAGCTTAAATGAAATGTTTGGTATCTGATTTGAAACAAAATGTTATGATTGGAGGGCAGTATTTTTTCAGAGTGAAACCACTTCATTTTAAGATGGAACTAAAATATAAAAAAATGAAACATCTACTCCCTTTTTGTTGTTTTCTGGCTTCTATTTAAGCATGGTTTATGGCATTTTTCTTCAAATAAGCTGCCAAAAGAACAAGATCATAAACTGTTACAAGAACATCTTAAGCTGTAGCTATGATATGTGTAAAGCATCAAAAAAAGGAAAAATATAGAGACTGTAAGCAAGAGCAGATACCAACACAATAGCTGTGACTCCAAGACTGAAAATATCCCATTTGTGAGAGGAGTTTCCTTCAATTATTAATCAGTTGCTGGACAAAAGCATCATATCTATCATAACCATTAACATATTTACTAAAGTTAGTTTATATCTGGTCACCTGTGGAGTTTCAGTGGCATTTGGGCATGAGTTATTTTACTCTCAGTAAAGTACTTACACACTTCCTACTTGTTTCAATAAATAGTAACACAGCAACTTCCATGTTAAATTCACCAGTCCTAAAAATTACTGCTGTATCCTGAATCTGGCTCCCGTAGGGTATTTATTAAGAAAATCTCAGAAGAAAAGGGGGAGGAGGGGTAATGTTTAAGTTCCCAGTATGTAATCTTTTGATGTCCATCTTGATTGTAGAAGGAAGTGATAGGGACAGCAGATTTAAATGTGTGAGGTAAGGCCAGATGCATCTTGTTACACAGGCAGCTCTTAGAAAAATTTAGTTTTGTTTTCTTTTAGCCTAGAACTGCTGATAACTGGAGCTGTGTGGAAACAACTCCCAGCATCTTGCTTCCCTCCAGTTGTTGCTGTAGCACCAATGGGCTGAGAAAATTAATCCAGCACTAAAACTAGGTAGCTTTAAAAAAGTCTAGGTACTTTTCCAAACGTTATTTTTTTCTGCCTGACACTTCCCATTAACTTATTTGCAGCTCCTGGTCTGAGAAATTTACATCAAAAACTTGGGAGACTGTTTTAATGCTATTTAAAACACAATGCTCTATATGAATTATTCCTAAATGTGCCCTTTTTTTTTTTTTTTTTTTTTTTAAGTATTTCAACCTAGTTAGCTAGCTGGGTTGGTTTTACATCATACATACATCATGACAATTGTGACATTGAGTTAAAACCATGGTTACTTAGTTCTCAGTGACAAGTATAACATGGCTTCACATTTACTTCTCTTATCACACAATTTTTAGGATACCAAAGTGAACTGTCTGACAGTGATGACTGATGATTAACTCCCCCCTCTTCTCAAATGAAAAGCTGTTTATTATTATGTATTTTTAAACAGAAAATGCCAGCTTCTTAGTCCTAGATGGATTCTAGGTGACCAGCTAGCTGGCACCTGCTGAGAGAACCATCAGGATAGTGACCATGGCTTCCTCTCCTTGGAACTTCTCAGCAGAAGAAAGGTGTTGATGTCTTCACTGCTGTGGGGCTGAGATGGATGGAGATGGTCCCAGCCTTTCCTATGGAGCTGTGTCCTGTCCTGAAGGACACGGGCACTATGCTGTGCACAGCTTGACCTCCTTCAGATGCCAGCAAGGCCAGGCCCTTATATTTGTTTTTTTCTGTTGGTGAAGTTCAGATTCAGTGGAATGACTCCTGGTTCATAGCAGTCACCGTTATCAGACTGGGAAGAAATTGATGAGAAATTTGTATCAAATCTCTTGAGAGAATAACTATACCCCATTTTGTAAAAATTGAAGTGGTGGTGTTGAGAGGGCTCAGCTTTTCTCAATTTTTAAAATATTTTTAGTGGGAGTAATTTGTAAAAAATGCAGAAGTGCAGGAATCTAGCTGAGGAGGATGATGATCTGCAATGTAAAATGGCTGCTTTTGGTCTCTCAACTTTTTATATTTTGAAGCAAAAAAAACCTCCTCAAGGTTTTTTTCCTAGGAACACTTTCCTAGTGTTCATCTTGTCCAGTTTCTTGTTTCTTTCTTATATATTTATATATATACAAACCTAGAATAATGAATTTTCATTATTAATATAAGAACTTGTGCTGTGTATTCTAGTATGAGTACTTTTAGTTCTCAGGAAATGTAGTAGTGACTAAACCAGCAGTCCAAAAAGGGTAATTGAAAAGGAACTTTATAACCCAGCTATAAATCATGGAAATGCTGGACTTGGAAGGGCTTTCTTTTGGTGATCCATTCTCTCTGCCCCATGCACAGATCACTTTTAGTGATGCCTCACAGGACAGGGTCTATGGCAGCAGTGTCACCAGTGAAAGGGTCACAAACCAGCTTTTGCAGCCCATTCTGTGGCATGGCTGCTTCTCCACATTTTTTCACAATACATATCACAGATTTTCCTTTTTGCAGTTCACATCCACAGCTACTTTTCCCTGCTTCTGTTTGCTACTAAGTGTTTCAGTCCTTTTATTCCCTGGGACAAATGAATTTATTGAAACTCCTCAGTAGGAAATTCAGTCCCCTTTGGTGTCTAGCATGGAAAAAACGAGGTATATAGAGGGGTATCTGAACCTCTTGAATATATCAGTAGTTTGAAATCTCTTAGAATGCTGCTGGCTGGTTTTGAGGGCAAATCACAAGTGCTGTACAAACTAGTACCTGCATTAGGCTCAGAAAGAGCCTAAGCATAAATCCTTCTTCTTTCCAACCACATCCTAAATGATTTCCAGTGCTCCTTGCCTTTGTCTAATGGTGCCCCAGGCAACTTCCTTGTTACCTGTCCCTAAAAGAAGGATACAGTACTCTCCATACTGTACCCTACTGTCTCCCACTTTTATTTTTGATCACTTATGAAAAGACAGGGAAAAAAGGAAGAAGTAGCTGAGCAAAAATTCCTGATCCCTGAAATATCCCTCAGATTTGTGCTCAGACTTCCATGGGAAGCTGTAACTACTGAATTCCCTGGTACTTTAATACAAGCAATGCTACTGAACATGTGGGGCTGAGAATAGGAACCTCCCCCTTTGCTTGGGCTGGACTGGGGAAATCAAGATCAGAGGTTGCTTCAGAGGAAGAGTAAAGTAATCTAAACAGACAAGACAAACTGGAATGGGGTGTCAAAATGAACTGCCTGATGTCACATGGCAGCTCAGTGACAGAGCTCAGTGACAATGGTGTCAAATCATGGGCCTGTTTGGTCTTATTCTGGGGGGAAAGAAAAATATTTTAAATCTAGGTTTTAAAAATTCAGACAGTAATTTTCTTTTCATAAACTGCCACAAAAATCTAAAACACAACAAACTAGGTTTTGTGTAGTTGAAGTGCCATTTTTTAAAAATTATTTTTATCCTTCATTCAACCTCTCCATTGAAACCGATGAAGTTTGAAAGGAACACTATCTTATGTAAAAATAATTACCAACAAAAAGCAATGCAAAAGAGAAGGAGCCCTTAAGTTCAAACTGAAGATGCTGAGTGCTTGAGTTTCTGTAACTCCATGTATGAGGTAACTAGGGCCATGTCTATGGAATATTTTGGTGCTTTTTAATAAGTAGAAACTCCAAGCAGGCTGCGAATCATCATGAAAGTTGTATTTTTAAAAAATGTTCACTCAAGTAGTGAGTGAACATTGAGATACTTCGAATGTTTGAAGTCCCAAGCATGACACACGACACTTGCTTTTAACATTACTGTTCCCTTTGTGCGGAGGAGGAGGGTCCTTGAGATAAGGGATGACAACTTTAGAAGAGATAAAGCCTGAGCCGCTGCCTCCCATCACCCTGCAGGCCGGAACCTGAGGTGCTCCATGCCTGTGGCCTTCTTCTGCCGCCAGAAGAGATCCCAGCCCTGAAAGAAGAGGCTGGAGAAGGCATTTGGCGCTGATCCGCAGGTTTTCTCTTGCCAAGTAATCGGAAGAGACCACACAGACCGGCAGCTCACTCGGCCACTGCAGGACAGGCCGATGGCCATCGCCTTTGGCCCTGGGTCCGTTGAGCATCAGCGCAGGTGCTCCGGATCCAGCCTGTGCGGGCGGTGTTGGCTGCTCAGCGTGTTTCTAAGCGCTTGTGGCCGAAAAGGCTGGAAAACGAGGGACACCTTCCCCTGCTGAGCCCTGTGGGGGCTGCCCCAGCCCCCTGCCTCAGCCCCGGCCATGCCACCCCAACAGGACGGGCAGCTTCGCCTCCCCTATGGGGAGAGCGGGACACCCAGCCGCTCGCCACCGCCCTCGGGGAGGGATGGGCCAGACCGGAGGCAGGGCTCGAACCGCCGCTGCCCCCTCACCCCCCCGCCTCCGCGCCGGGGCTCTGCCCCCGCCGTGCACCCGCTCGGGGAGGAGCGGCCCCGGCGCCCGCTGCCCGGCCAATGAGCAGGGAGGCAGGGGCCGAGCCGGCCGCGCTATAAGAGCCGGGGAGGCTGCAGTCCCCGAGCGAGGTCGCTGGGCGGGAGCCGCGTTTCCTGTCAGCGGGAAGGACCGTGTGGCGCGACCATGTGCGGTGAGTGACGGGTCCGCGGCTGCCGACCCTCGCTGCCCGCCGCAGCCTTTTGCCCTCCGGGAGGGACGGGACGGGGCTGGGCGCCTCCGCGGGTAGGAGAGGTGCCTGCGGACAAAGCGGCCTGAGCCCTGGTCCGGCCGCCGCTTCTGCCGGTGTGGGGGACAAGGGCTGCTTTGTCCCTGAGGTGAGGGGTGTGGAGCTGCTCTGCTCTGCTCTGACAGCGGGTGCCGGGGCTGCGGAAACCATCCCCCCGCAGCGGGGTCGTTCGGGACTGGCCCGCTGCATCCATTTTGTGGGGATGGGAAAGGAGGATGAGCGGCTCTTGAGGTGATGGCAGGTACAGGTAAAGCTCCCCTTCCTCACAGGGAAAGGAGATTGCCTTTCTGTTCCTCACAGCCTCGCTTCTCCGCTGTGTCCGGCGGCTTTCCCTAGGTCTCGGGGTTGGAAAACGTCCCGTTCCCAGCTCCCAGCCGCTCCGGGGGTCTGGGCTGCGTTGCTTCTGGTCCGGCAGCCTCAGGGGCATCGCTGCTGCGGGTGATGCCCGCACTGCTTCCTGAGCCCAGCTCTGCCTTCCCCAGTCCGGGGTTAGGGAGTAGTTGTGACTCACTTCCCAACTGCGGCGATTAGGAAGAGTTTGTGGTTTTTCAAACAAAGGCTCTGAAGGAGCTTACTTATTAGGTGATATGAGTTTATTCGCTGTCCTTTATATAATAAAGATGAGATGGTGAAGATAATACCTACATCGCACCAAAATTGCTTAGATATGCTTTGGGTCAGATTAAAATCAAAGTGCGGCTTCAGAAGCTGCTAATACAATATATTTTACTTATGGAGGAAATTTTAGTGAAACTCTACCTATTACTTTCTCTGAAACCTGCTCTCAGGTCTGGAAGGATACTTAAAAAAAAAAATTAAAAAATACTGTGCTTGTACTTCCTAGCCATCAAGAACAAAAAAACTCTTTTGTGAGAGGCAGGCTGGAAGTGACTGGCTACAGCTCCCAGAAATGGACTTTCTGAGCTAGATCTTTTCCCTGCATCTGCATCCTCTTTAGTTGTAACCTCAGAAATCAAGAAGCCTGGCGAGTGGCTTCCATTTGAATGGCAGCTCAAAGGATACTGTTTGAGCTCCTACCTGACTCTCAGGTTGCCATCAATGAAACAATCTGGGTGTCTTCTAAACAAACCCCCTGCAGGTGAGAGACTTGGCTCAGTGCCTAAGCAAGCCAAAGGTCTTGGTGACAGGCACTAGGCAGTGACACATGTAATGACACTGTCAAAAACTGAGCATAACTGGGCTGTATATTGATTGGGAAATGAGGGTGTTAACAGGGTTAAATGAGTTTGTTAAAACCTCTACTTTGGGGTGGAGTAACTGCCTGAGTATGAGGTGGCAAAGAAAGTAGCAGTTCATAAGTGCAGTGAGAGAAGTGCTAGTTTTCTTCCCATCAGCATTTGGAGACCTTTTAAATGTTATTTGTTATCATGAAAGATGTCCCTTGTCTTCCTTGCTAGGCTGATCTTCTGTAGAAAGTGCAGGAGTTCTTGGGGTCGCAGCCAACAGTTTTTATATTGACTTTTATTTATTTATTTATTTTTGCATATCTTGCCAAGTTTAAGTGTTAACAATATGTCCTGTTGCGTTTTCTCTGACTTCAGGTAGCACATAATGATTTAAACCCATCGTTTTCCTTTTTGAAAATCCAGTATAGCAGAAATAAGCAGGGCTTAAAAACTGGGTAAGATGCACTTAAACTGATGATCTAATGATCTTAAATGAAAGTGAGTTTCAAGAGGATATGGAGTTGAGAAGTGGACTTTCTCAAAGCTAAGATTCTGGCAAAGAAATTATGCTTACCCCTCCTGTGAAGGCATCCTTTTATTTTTAAAATGTCATTAATTTAGTTCAAACTTCAAGTATAGGCTGCCCGCTTGCCATCTGGTAATGGCAAGAGTTCTTGTGGATTTTTCCCACAAAAAATGCTCATCTTTTTTCCCCTTGATGCTGTCCTTGCAATCCTGAAAGGGAAAGGGGAAACTATATACACAGAAAGGGGGAGCCTTGCTGTCAGTGTCTGCACCTGATTAAAACTGGTTTTACTCAAGTTTAACAGCCTTCTGTTTATGTTTTGAGTATCTGTTCACAAAGCTAAGCCATACCTGGTTGACCTAGTTCATATTTTTGTGCAAACTCTGTAACTATGGGAAGTTACAGATGAGATTTAGCATTCGGGTCAAGAGAGAATACACCAGTAAAATACTTCTTAAGTGGTTCCCTTGGATTCTGTGTTTGTATGTAGGACTTAGAAAAGTATTTCATTCCTCATGTTGTGCTGACAAACATTACCTTAACATGATAGATATCTCTGCAGTATTGTATTGCTTTAGGGTGTCTGAGCCTTCACTGCAGAGATGCAAGCTCTGGAAATGGCATCTAATAGCTTGGGGAGGCCATTACAAAGTCACTTGTGAGCATCACAAACCTCTCTTATCATGAATATGATTCAACTAGGATTCAGTCATGTTGGCTTCTTTCCAGAAGGAATTAAAGAGTCTTTATCAAAAGTTGTCTCTATATGAGTTGAGCAATGTGCTTTAAATCTGGCCAAAGTGATGGCTGAGTAGGGAAAAAACATGCAAGTAGGTAGAGAAAAGTACTAAAAAAACAGTGCTGAGAGCTAAGATCTGTGTCCTTGAACTGAAAGAGTTTTTAATATGTTCCTTAAGAAGTCAGGCTACAGCTATTGCTTTCATTGTAAATAGCCTCTGGTGACTTCTGCATCTCCTAATTCACGTGTGTGGGAGCACAGATACAGTTCCCTGGAAACAAAGATCTTTTTAACAATTACAGCACACTGGTAGCATTGTAAGGAGAGTCCCAAAGGAAGGTTTTTCCTGGAGCTCTGTGTAGTCAAAGATGCCACATGGAACATGCAAGGCTGATGCCTCTTCAATAAATTGTGAAATCTGGCCTAGAAAGTAGAGCTGGATCTGAAATGAGGTGTGTAGCAATGTTTTGGAATGATGTTGAGAAATTTGGATTGAAGAAATTGAAGAATGCTGCTCTTGAGGTTCGTGGTCAGTGCCAGAGAAGGGTAAATCTGTCTGGAAAAATGATCAACAGGCTCTCAGTCTAAGGTGACTGTACATAACCAAAGGCATTATTTTTCAAAGCATCCATGATGAACAGTATTTAGCTGTTCAAATTCCCAGATACCTCTTTAAATGCAACTATTGTCTTGGTGTCTCTGCTAATGTAGGATGCTCTAGGAATAATTAGGCTGGGCTCCTCATAAATCTCACTTCTGTAGCACAGAAGCATTTTCCACCCTTTAATCCCTCAAAGATAAATTTAGAGACCAAATAGTCTCTTAGTCTCACTGTCAAATCAGCAGTATCAATGGCTTAAAACCAGTGGAGTTAGAGGATTCACATGAGTATTTATAAGGCAGACTTATTGGTCTGTAACAGCTTCTTCAATATATCCATTTACAGTTCAAAAGCCTTAATTGAAGGGGAAGAGGGTGTAAAATTTCAAACAAAAGCTTTCTGTATCTAAAACCTTGTTTGTCTGGACTGCTTATCTGTTGACCTCTTTCTAAAATCTGATTTTTACTAACCTTAGTCTCCAGTCCTGACTTGTTGCTTGGAGAAACTGTTGAAAACATTTGGTTTTTATTGGGGGTACAGATTTGCAAGGTCTTGCAATAAAAGGTCCCGGGAAGACCAGTAGGCAGAGAAAAGGAGTGGTTGTGTTTTCATAGAATCATAGAATCATAGAATCATAGAATCCTAGGGGTTGGAAGGGACCTCGAAAGATCATCTAGTCCAACCCCCCCTGCCAGAGCAGGGCCACCTAGAGTACATCGCCTAGGAACGTGTCCAGGCGGGTTTTGAATGTCTCCAGTGAAGGAGACTCCACAACCCCCCTGGGCAGCCTATTCCAGGGCTCTGTCACCCTTACAGTAAAAAAATTCTTTCTGATATTCAACTTGAACCTCCTATGCTCCAACTTACACCCATTACCCCTTGTCCTATCACTGGTCACCATAGAGAAAAGCCTAACTCCATCTCCCTGACACTCACCCCTTACATATTTGAAAACATTGATGAGGTCACCCCTCAGTCTCCTTTTCTCCAAACTAAAGAGACCCAGCTCCCTCAGCCTTTCCTCATAAGGGAGATGCTCCACTCCCTTAATCATCTTAGTAGCTCTGCGCTGGACTCTTTCAAGCACTTCCCTGTCCTTCTTGAACTGAGGGGCCCAGAACTGGACACAATACTCCAGGTGTGGCCTCACCAATGCAGAATAGAGGGGGAGGAGAACCTCTCTTGACCTACTAACCACACCCTTTCTAATGCACCCCAGGATGCCATTGGCCTTCTTGGCCACAAGGGCACATTGCTGGCTCATGGTCATCCTCTTGTCTACCAGGACCCCCAGGTCTCTTTCACCTACACTGCTCTCCAGCAGGTCAGCCCCCAACCTATACTGGGACATCGTGTTGTTCTTCCCCAAATGCAAAACTCTACACTTCCCCTTGTTGAATTTCATCTTGTTCCTCCCTGCCCAACTCTCCAGCCTGTCTAAGTCTCTCTGAATGGCAGCACAGCCTTCTGGTGTGTCAGCCACTCCTCCCAGCTTAGTGTCATCAGCAAACTTGCTGAGGGTACATTCTATACCCTCATCCAAGTCGTTGATGAATATATTGAACAACACCGGTCCCAGTACCGACCCCTGAGGGACTCCACTAGTCACGCCCCTCCAACCAGATTCTGCCCCATTGACTACAACTCTCTGACTCCTTCCTTTCAACCAGTTCCTGACCCACCTCACTACCTGATCACCAAACCCATACTTGATCAACTTATCTACAAGGATGCTGTGAGAGACGGTGTCAAATGCTTTACTGAAATCAAGATAAACCACATCTACCGCTCTTCCATCATCTATCCACCTAGTAATTTCCTCATAGAAGGCTATGAGGTTAGTCAAACATGATTTACCCTTGATAAAACCATGCTGACTGCTCTTGATGACCCCCATGTCCTTGATATGCCTGGAGATAGTGACAAGAACAAGTTGTTCCATCACCTTTCCAGGGATGGAGGTGAGGCTGACCGGTCTATAGTTACCCGGGTCCTCCTTCTTGCCCTTCTTGTAGACTGGAGTGACATTTGCTATCCTCCAGTCCTCAGGCACCTCTCCTGTTACCCATGACTTATTGAAGATGATGGAGAGTGGCCTAGCAATGACCTCCGCCAGCTCCCTCAGCACCCTTGGATGCATTCCATCTGGACCCATCGACTTATGGATGTCCAGATTACTCAGCTGATCCCTAACCCAATCCTCATCTACTATGTCAAACTCTTCATCTATCTTGACTACTTCTGGGGTTAAATGAATCTGGGGCTCATGCGGAAACCCTGCAGGAGTAAAGACAGAGGCAAAGAAGGCGTTCAGCACCTCTGCCTTCTTTATATCCTCTGTCACCAGGGCTCCCAGCTCATTCCTTAGTGGGCCAATATTGCCTCTAGTGTTAGTTTTGCTGGCTATGTATTTGAAAAAGCCCTTTCTATTATCCTTAACCCGACTTGCAAGGTTAAGTTCCAAGGACGCCTTAGCTTTCCTAATTGCCTCCCTACATCCTCTGACAACAGTCCTATATTCCTCCCAAGTGACCAGCCCCCCCTTCCATGATCTGTAGATTTTCCTTTTCCACTTAAGTTTTCCCAGCAGTTCCTTTTTTAACCATGCTGGTCTCCTAGCTCCCTTACTAGATTTTCTAACCATAGGGATGCTCTGATCCTGTGCTTGCAAATAGTGGTTCTTGAATATTGACCAGCTATCTTGAGCCCCTTTATCTTCTAACACCTTGTCCCATGGGATTTCTCTTAACAGTCGATTGAGGAGGCCAAAGTTTGCCCTGTGGAAGTCCAGGGTTCTGGTCCTACTGGGTATTCTGTTCCTTCCACACAGGATCCTGAACTCTACCATCTCATGATCACTGCAGCCAAGGCTGCCATTGACCGCCACTGCTTCAACAAGGCCCTCCTTGTTGGTTAGTACAAGTTTTCCTTGTATAGGGTTTATTTTGGCAGGATACCTCTTCTTTACCTTCTTAAAATATAAAACAATAGCCCTCAAGATCCTTCTAATGAAAAAATACTTGTGTATTTTTGCCTTAAAAAAAAAATAAGAAATCTGTGTGGCAGCGGGTGGGGGGGAACCAACCCCAAAAGTAAAAAAAAAGCCACTTTTCTGTTAATGACTGCTCTGTTCAAGAGAAGAGTGGTCAGACTCACAGACTCTTCCAGGTTCTGTTTGCCAAGGAGGCAAGGAGTGGGTTCACATCTTTCCTATGATGTTTCTGTGAGTGTTGACCTGAGTAACACGGGGCAAGCAAAGGGATCTTGTGTCTCTGTTGAGTTGAGCTTGGCAGGCAGCATTGTGTTGAGGCAGTGCAAAGAATGCTTGTTTTTCAGGAGTGAATGCTTGGGGTTTTTTTTGACCCTGATTTTGTGTCTTATGTTTCTTTCATTTGTTGTCCTATCCTTTTGACTTCTGCCCTTTCTTTATGTTTTCTTCCCTATTCTCTTCCTGCTGAAGTCACTGTGCTATTTGGGATTAAGCTGGAGCCTTTCAGAACTAGATGTTGTGCCTAGTACCTACCCATGGGTATTTAAGGCCATGACTTTGATTACAGAAGTCTCCTTGTGTTAGTACTGGTAAATATATTCCTTCTTTGAATGTCTAGTTTTGGATCTGGGTATGAAATAGATCACAATGTTCCCATTTTCATTTGAGGTTTTCATGAAAAGTAGAATTTTTTTAAGCTCTCTCTCAACTGTTTAACTCTTGGTGGGCAACATGAGGAGAGCAAAACTTTTCAGGAGAGCATCTGTACTGAAAAATAAGATCCCAATTCCTTTACTGTATTTGAACTCTTTTCATTTTGAAAACCCAGAAGGAAGAATTGCACTAATTGGGAGGTTGGGTCCCCCTAGGACCTCTGTGATGCAAGTTTTAAAGGATTTTAAATTGAGTCTGAATGAATGCGAATTCTAAATAATCCTTGGTTTTTCTTTTTTAATTTTTCCTCCTTCCCACTTTTCTTGTTAAACAGGAATTTTTGCTTATCTAAACTACAGAGTGCCTCGGACTCGGAAAGAAATATTTGAAACCTTGATAAAAGGGTTACAGAGACTGGAATACAGGGGATATGACTCTGCAGGTATGTAAACCAACTCAACAAATTAATTTTAGCAAGTAAGTAAAGTAGCAAGCAAGCGAGTAAGTTGACTTTTTGGGTACTTTAATATACTTTGTGTTGGATTTTTCTGTTTTATCCTGCAAATAGGAAGATCAGCTAATTACCTTGATTCTTGGAGTTTCTTCAGCTTCCTCAAGGATATTATATTGGGTGTTTCAGTCTAATCAGATGTGGTTGAGGTTTAGTACACATGTGCAAAGCAAACAAGATGTAAGGAAGACCTTTTACAGGGTTTTACAGTTTGTGCCTCAGCTTTTTTGTTCATGTGAGTTCCATTGAAACGATGAGGAAGAGTCAAATTTTCTTTAAATTTGAGTTAATTGATTTCATTGGGCAAAATACATGTGTGGTGGCATGTATATGAGCAAAAAGTGAGATGGCTTCTGTATACTTTCATCTGGGCAGTGGATATGGACTTCCCTAGTTTGATTTGAAGATACACAGGTCTAGCAACAGATTTCAAGTAAATCCCTTTGAAAGATAATACTATAAAATAATTATTTTACCAGTGTTTGCTTGTCTGTATTTCCTCAGTCTTTTTCTCATCCAGTGTATTTCATGCTTTAAATCACATTTGTGACTGTGTCCAATTAGGAGTAGCAGTTGATGGCAATAATAATGAAGATAAAGAAAGGTTCATCAAACTTGTTAAGAAAAGAGGAAAAGTAAAGGCCCTGGAAGAAGAGTTGTACAGTAAGTGTCTTAAAAATTACCTAAAAAGTAAAATAATATCTGCATCTCAGAGAAAGTCAGAGCATTAAACTAAAATTATGATTTTGTACCAGAAATAACTGCATGGAGTAATCCAATGACATTTAAATTGTTTGTGCCCCCCCAAATCTGCACTTGAAAAGCAAGCTGATCTTTAGGTATAGTGCTGTGAAATCCTCTGTCTCCTCTTCCCTTTTTTGATCCTTTGTTCAAAACCTGGGCTCTTTTGGTGCTTTACTTGGATGATTTCTAAAATGTCAAAACATGGACTCTGACAGAATTTACAAGCATTTAAGCATCTGGCTGTCATCACAATCTGCTTTATGCTGTGCTTCCATCTGTGAAGAACTGGAGTTCTGTTTTAATACATTTGCATTATAATTTGTAGTAATGTGGTCTGCTGGCCTAGCTGTTAGTGTTGGCTGAAAATGCTTGAGTCTTGGCAAAGAAGTTTTAATCACACCACCTTGATTTATCTGAAGTGTGAAGTCAAGAAAGCAAATAGTTTGTTTAAAAGAAAGCCAGAAGATAACTTCTAGATTTTTGCCTGTAGTAGTTCTTCTGGTGTTTTACTAGTTGTGTGTGTGTCAACTTTAAATATATGGTAAACTGAATTTCTTGTGTATAGAACAAGATGATCTGGATTCAAAAGCAGACTTTGAGACCCATTTTGGAATTGCACATACCCGCTGGGCAACTCATGGAGTACCAAGTGCAATAAACAGTCACCCTCAGAGATCAGATAAAAGTAATGGTATGTAATCTCTGCAGCCCTCTGGAAGGTGTGAATTTGAAATGGTTAAATTGCATAGTACAGATGTTTTCTCTTTCTACAAGTGTTATGGTAGCTAATTTGTATACAAGAACCAAGCTCTTGCCATTCTATCTAGGTTTGACACTTTTGCAAAAAAATAGACTCTTCTGAAGCTAAAGTAACACTTTAATGAGATGTGTTCTCTGAAAAAATGATGCAAGTTAGCCAAAGTACCAATATTCTTGTTTTAAAATATAAGACTGAAAATATAAATGCATCAGTATTTTCTGGGCTGAAAGAGAGATATCTTGTTGTTTTTCATTTGAAATGAATGGGTGATATTCTGCCAGGTGTAGTTTAAAAATATCTTAATGATTTGGAACAACCTTTGTAAACTTCAGAATTTGTAAGCTTCTGCTTTCTGTGCTCCATGTTGTGATAAACTTTAGGTCTGAAAACTATAGCAGGTAATTTCTAGGTTTTTCCCCCTCTAATTTTGTGATCTGGGTTAAAGATCTTAATTTTTCATTACTTGATTAATAAGTTGGTTTATTTTTTTTTTTTAGAATTTGTTGTTATCCATAACGGAATCATCACAAATTATAAGGACCTGAGAAAATTTCTGGTAAGTCTGTGGCAACTTGATTCTAAAAGTAGGCAGTAAAAACCCCACCAAGTGCTCTCAGGTCTTTCATGACTCTGTTGGAACCTGATACCAAGTTTTTTGACATCATCTATAAAATAGCAGTGTGAAGGAGTCTGCCTCATGAAGGTACTTGGGACCTGGTGAAGTGTATTATGTTCTTTTAATCTTAAATCATTACTTCAGGGTGTAGAGTAGTAATTTGCACTCAAATTCTTTGAGAGGATGTGTGGAGTGGACTCCCTCCTGTCTCATGTTGCTTGTCAGATACCAACTGGGTCTTACTACATGTCTGGCTACAGTATTTCCAAAAGAGTAGCTATGACAGGCCAAGTCTTTATATTTTGCCTCTAGTGATGTCCCTCCACTGGTCCAGTGTAGTACTTCAAGCAGTCTTACTGTTCAGTTTGTGGTGGGAGGCAGCTGAAAGGCTTTTCCAGAGGATTAAAACAGCTTTTACACTTTAATATACTTTTCAGGAGAGCAAAGGTTATGAATTTGAATCTGAAACGGATACAGAAACAATCCCCAAGTTGATAAAGTACATGTATGATAACAGAGAGAGTGAGGACACCAGTTTTTCAGCTTTGGTAGAAAGAGTTATTCAACAGTTGGTAAGTGGGAAATTCCTTTTTTTTTCTTTACTACAGTATAAGCTATTTGTGGGGTTCCCAAGTATTCTGCATTTATGCATTTAGATCCTTTGCAGGAGTCCTTAGAAGGTGTTGCAAACAACAGTTTTTGGCCTCTAAACAATGCTTTATAGACCAAGAAACAAGATGAAAAGTCTGGAAACTTCAAAGGCTTTTCAGTAGTAAATCTTGACATTGCATTAGCAGTGGGAGTTTTTCTGGTGGTTTTAAATTTTTTTTTTTTTTTTTTTAATTTAGAAGGCTCTGGGGGT
This sequence comes from Heliangelus exortis, assembly GCF_036169615.1. Lineage (NCBI taxonomy): Eukaryota > Metazoa > Chordata > Aves > Apodiformes > Trochilidae > Heliangelus > Heliangelus exortis. The sequence continues at coordinate 4,384,240 of NC_092436.1, read as the reverse complement.
TGAAATTCTCATAAAGGGCAGTGTGTTCCTAAAGGCTATTCTGATCATGTTAAAACACTGCTGTGATTCAAGTTTGTCTGATGTTATGCCTTGGCTCCCATGCTTGGAAATAGATTTAACAAGCTGAACTGATTCATGGTGTAGCTGGTTCCCAATCTGAAGTGGGAATCTATTGTTGCTTACTATGTGAGTGCTTTAAAACCTAAGTTTAGCCATGGAAGTGAGGGGAAGGGTGATTTGCTCATTCTTATTAGAAGACTTACTAAAAGTAAATAGCTAAAAGTCCTCCTGTGGATTACAAGTTAACATGTTGAAGCTTTTCTGAACTGTTGCACTGGAAGGTACTGGTTTTATTTATAACAGGAGGCTAAGTGCTCTCTTCCTGATCCTTCAGCTGATACACTGTTAAGTGCATGTTAGCTGGTTCTGCTCCATCACCAATTCCTTTAAAGGTGCAGTCTGCCCTCCAGGAAGAGATTCCTGATAGTAGTAAAGAGCTTTCCTTCACAGCCTTCTCAGGAAGAGGGGCCCCAGTTTAAGGAGATGTAACTAATTAAGATGAATTGTTTAAGGTTTTTTTTTTTCTCTTCTGTTTGCATGGTTACCAGGAAGGTGCTTTTGCATTGGTTTTCAAGAGCATCCATTACCCAGGTGAAGCTGTTGCTACCAGGTTAGTAAAAGTCCCATTTTATACATAATTCATGCTTTTTTAGGTAAAAACAAACCAAACAAAATGCTAACATCCTAAAACCAAAACACATTCTGCTGAGCATCTCTTCAGCTGACTATTATATTTATCTTACTTTGAGCTGTACTGATTGCAGGTCACAGAATTTCCAAATGTTTGTCTTGTATTCTCTATGTTTAACTTGATTTTGTTTAATAAGTTAGCTGTCACTGCTCACTTTTTGAGGATGAAAAGACAGTAGTGAAAAGCAATCAGATGATATTTTCTTGCTTCATGCAAATACAGTTTCTGTTGGAGATTGTCCAAATGGCACTCAGAGAATGTACTTCTGACAGACTCATTTCTGTAGTCTTATCTTTTTATCTCTTACAGTGTGTCAGTAAAGAAGCTCAGTGTATCTTCTGTTTCTAAAGTTATATTAGGAGTGTGCAAACATTTCTTATCTAAAAGGGGAGGGAAAGGGTATGGTTCAGTTTTACTTTCCATTGAATAAAGACTGAGAGAACTACGTTCAGGTTGGCTAAAATGCCATACTAGTAAGTTATACAAATAGTGTTCTGTATCTGCCATAGCATTTATGAAGGGTTTTTTTTCTGTATAAATTCTACTTTTATTTATGACTTGGAAAACAACTTTCAGGAAATGTGAAGATATTAAAATAGCAAGTGAAGTAGCTGTGATAATAAAGACTATTTTGTACTACAACCAAAAAGTCCATTGCTTCTGTGGTCTAAAATGAGACTATATTAAAATTGTGAAAAAGCCAGCTGCACCATCACTCTAGTTGGAGACTATCTTCTGAAATTAACTATTCTATATATGGTTCAGTTTGGGGTTTTTAGGAGTGAGGGGATTAATAGAAGCTAAACTTGTAATCTGAGGTCTTGAGGGAGTGAATTGCTCTTTTCTTCCTGTGAGATTTTAATTTTTTTTGGAATAAGCTCTTCAATATGGCATTTGAGCCATTTAATTTTAAAATGATCTTAATATTTTACAGTTTTAGAAGTGCAGTTGACATTTCTGAGATTAAAAGGCTAAAGCATGGAAAAGTATTTCAGTAGTAAAGAGTGCTAGAGCTTATTGCTGGCTCACTTCAGAGTAAGTTTTGTTTAAAAATTGTATTCAGACAGGTACCTGTGTTTTGTAATTACTGGATGGAAACAACTGGTTCATACACATTTTCCTCTGCCTGGGTCTAGTTCATGGGCAAAGAATCACCAAGCCATATGGTGTTTATTCATATAATAAATATTTATCAAATCTTAGAGAAACAAACCAACTTTAGATAACTCCTGTCATGTAATGGCTGTAGGATCAGGGTTGATAATGATCTTCCTATTTAGGAACTTACATGGGATATTGTCTTTAAACTTCACAGATGTCCTTTGACTTCTTTATATGTGCCTTCCTCTTTATAAACTTGTGTGTTTTCCCTTTGTAGGAGAGGGAGTCCTTTGCTCATTGGGGTTAGAAGCAAGTACAAGCTCTCCACTGAACAGATTCCTGTTTTATATAGAACATGTAAGTTGATTCATTATTTAATTACGTTATTTTAAGAAGGTAAAATTATTGTTACATTATGATTAGAAATTAGGTTAATTGGTCTTTCTACTGTAAAACTACCAGCTGGTGCCCCAAATAGTTTCTTAGCTAAGGATATTCTATTTTATACTACCAAATGCACCGAGTTCATGTAAAAGTCCTATCCTCCCCAAATAATTGTGTAACTGGGATAACTTGTGTAGTCTGTAATAATCTTTAATTTGACCAGATCTGGTTTTGCATTTCAAGTGTCTTATTTCTTCAATAGGCAACATTGAGAACGTGAAGAACATCTGCAATTCACGCCTGAAAAGGCTGGACAGTTCTACATGCCTTCATGCTGTTGGGGATAAGGCAGTAGAATTCTTCTTTGCTTCAGATGCAAGGTAGAGAAAGTTCTTAAACATTTCTCAGAATGCTGCTTTTCTTCAGAACTGAGATAGTTCTGGAAATCTCATGCTGTCTTGATGCTGTGCAATTATTTTCTGGTGGAAAAGTTTCTGGTCTAGATGGTACTTTCATGAAGCCTTCATGCTAAGGCTTCATGTGTTAGAAAAATGTGGTGGCTTGGCAGCATTTGAATGGCAAACTAGTGCAGTATCTGCCAGTTGCTAACCTCTGTGTCAAATACATCCAGTGTAGGAAGGTAAATTGGGTACAAATAGACACTGCCAGCTGAGTATAGCTTAGTTTGAGTTTGGAATTTTAATCCAGCCATGAGAAGAGAAAATAGTGGTGTGGTTCCAAACATAGCAGGATCATGGACATCAGGTACTCACCTCAGAAACAGGATTGTGACTTAGGAGTCCATCAGGGGCAGGAACTTGCTGATGAGGGATGTGGTTCCTGAGCCTTCTGCTCTGGGTTCCTGTGAGAGTGCAAACAGAGCAGCAGATGGAGCCATTTCCTTTAAGATGGCTCTATCTGTAGTTTGTGGCGTATTTGATTTCAGGAGTGCTGCTACCAGCTCTGACATGTCAGGTTTTCTTGCTTCTGTTTTTTCTGTAGTGCTATCATTGAGCACACAAACAGAGTCATTTTCTTAGAAGATGATGACATTGCAGCAGTGACTGATGGGAAGCTTTCAATTCACCGCCTGGAGCGTTCAGCCAGTGATGATCCTTCCCGGGCCATCCAAACCTTGCAGATGGAATTGCAGCAAATCATGAAGGGTGGGTTGAAACATCTGTAAGTGAGTTGTTATCAAAGATGGGGAGTTGTTGTCTGCATTGTAGGTAAAACAGAAAACTGGTAATTTGTGAAAATGACCTAATGTTTAGGCCAGTCTCGGTACTTGGTGAAAATATAACTAATACTAACATGGAGTTGTAGTTGTTGGGAAAGTTCAGCTGTAAACTTAAGAACTGAAGTGGAATAGGCAAGTTTTTTTAAAAAGGAAGTCAGTTACCTTGTCAGTGTTGGGAAATGAAAACCAACCTAACAGAACCACCATTCCTTCCTTTTTCTCTCCTACTCCTAAGCTTTTTTTTTAAGCTTAACCACATTAACTTAAATTAGGCTCCTGCCACAGGTGATCTTTTTGTAACTGTAGTACACTTCAGATAACAAGCCATGTACCTAAGTGTTAACATGTAATGTTTTTCTGAACAGGTAACTTCAGTGCATTCATGCAAAAGGAAATTTTTGAACAACCGGAATCAGTTGTCAATACGATGAGAGGCAGGGTGAATTTTGAGAGCAGCACAGGTAACTCAGAACTGGCATTCAAGCTCCACTAAGCCTGCAGATTTTTAAGATGATCACTAGGAAAATAAAATACACCACTGATATATAAATATGCTTGCTTGTTTGTTTACAGTTCTGCTGGGGGGTCTGAAGGATCATCTGAAAGAAATCAGAAGATGCCGACGATTGATCATTATTGGCTGTGGGACCAGTTACCACGCTGCAGTAGCTGTATGTGCAGCCTTAGCTGAAATGCATCTCTAATTCCTACTTGCTGGGCTTTTAGACAGCAGCTCTTCATCTGCTTTCTCTTCTGTATCTCAAACTTTGCCTTTCACAGAGGGATCTTGCCCTTTTACTTAGTTTTTCTTTCTGCCACATTCTTTATTGGTGCTCCAGTGCTGTTATCTGCCATGCTAGAAATTCACTTTTTTTGCCTTGCATTTTAAAGCTCTGGTGAACTGTAATTATCAATTTTGGTAATAATCCATTTAGATTATCTCTGACTATAACTTTTATGGCTTAAAACATTAACAAATACTGTGTGCTGTTTGAATACAGACTCGGCAAGTACTGGAAGAGTTAACTGAGTTACCAGTGATGGTGGAACTTGCTAGTGACTTCCTGGACAGAAACACACCTGTATTCAGAGATGATGTTTGCTTTTTTATAAGTCAGTCAGGTGAGCTGCATTTACTGTTTGCCTTCAGTTGAGAGAAAACTGTAGAAAATTCTTTAGCCACTGATAATTTATTACTTTCTGCATGTTACAAAGGAGAATGATAGCTAGTAAGCCAGATGTGTAATGAATAAAAGTTTCTTAAAGACTTGATTCAAATACAGTCAAGGCAAATACAATACACAGGCAGTGAGTGAGTGCTGAAAGATTGTTTCCAGTTGCATTTTGCATAGTGACACTGTGGATGCTGTTAGTTAGAACACACTTGTGTAGAATTTTACACCTTTCAGGAACCATTAATATCCTTTAAAGCTGAAGTCAAGATGTAAATGTTTTCCAGGTGAAACTGCAGACACTCTGATGGCCTTGAGGTACTGTAAGGAACGTCGTGCTCTGACAGTTGGCATCACAAACACAGTTGGGAGCTCAATATCCAGGGAAACTGACTGTGGTGTACACATCAATGCAGGACCTGAGATAGGTGTGGCAAGCACAAAGGTAATTGCTGCTCAGTGTTTGACTTAAATACTTCAGCTCTGTGGAATCCAATTAAAATATTAATTGTAGCACTTCCAACTGAGATCATACTAATTCTCTGTAGGCTTAGCTGCTAAATGTTTTGTTTTGTCTCCAGGCTTATACCAGCCAATTTGTGTCTCTTGTAATGTTTGGCCTGATGATGTCTGAAGACAGAATTTCCTTGCAGAAAAGGAGACAGGAAATCATTAGTGGACTGAAATCATTGCCAGGTATATTGATATTTTGGGTTCTAAGAGGGATAGGGGATGTTGTTTAATGGGCAATAAAACACTACTTGGGGATGTTTCTTTCTCATTTAAGTTTCACTCTTCTCATCCTAAAAGCTTGACAATATAAGGGAAATGGACTATTAGTTTCTGCACTAATTGCCAGTTTTACAAGTGCCCTTCCAAAAAACTTGCAGGAAGATCAGAATTTCCATCGATTGGGTCTTCTAATTACAATAAAGTAGTTTAGTATGAGAAATATTGCTTCATCTCTTAGGTTGATGATTTGCAGTTTTTAAAGCCTGTCAGTTTAAATCAGCACAGGTAAAAGGAAATTAATATAAAGTGACTTCAAAACAGGTGTTCACAACTTCCTTTGGAAATCCAAATGGGATTTATGAGCACTGCTTAAGCCAATAGTTGCTTTAAATTTGTTACTGTAAATATATATGGGTTGGCTTCACAAATAAAGATTTAAGGCTAAATAGGGCTGTAAAAATACCCTTAGACTGCAGTCAGAGGTGCCAAGTTAACACTTGAATTATATTAAGTTTATTTGTTCCAATAGATGGTTAAAACATCCTACCACAAACAATTTTTTTCCCATTAAAAACTTTTTCATATGTGCTTTTTGTGTGCCCCAACAGAGATGATCAAAGAAGTCTTGTCCTTGGATGAGAAGATACATGATTTGGCTCTTGAGCTGTACAAACAAAGATCACTGCTGGTTATGGGTCGTGGGTATAATTATGCCACTTGTCTGGAAGGAGCTCTGGTGAGAACTTCTCAGTATTGTTGGATGTTACTTAAAATGAGCTTCTGTGGCTTCTGCAACATAGTTTATTTCAAATATGTCATTACAACTTCATTCAGCAGCAGTAAAACTGCACTGGATTGAACAAATACATAAAGTGAGCTGGGATAGGTTATCAGTTTCTTGTTTCTTTCACATAACAAATGCAGGGTTTAGTGAATCTATTTAAAAAACAAAATGGAACAACAGACAACAAAACCCAACCAACTTAAAATGCTGACCCTTTTAAAAAAAACATAAGAAAACCACCATGTGCTGACGTTCAGATGTTATGAACATTATGGTGGAATGGTTGCATATCCATCTCTCACAGGAGTTTGAAATGTTACAAGTAGGGTTTATGGGGTGTTTAGTTCCTGCTCTGCTTCCACCAGCAGCCTGCTGTAAATCCCAGCAGACAAGCCTGGCTCTTTTCACTATTGGCAGATCTTTAAAAATAAAAACTTGATACTGTATGTCTGTATTTAAGTGGCAGACACACAGCCTTGGTCTTTTGCTTTTTGTGGCTTTTATTTCTTGTCTGATTTACTAGTAACTTGATGGGTTGTTTTTTTTTTTTGTTGTTTTTTTTGGGTTTTGTTTTTTTTGCTTTTTTTTTTTGGTTTTTATTTTGATTTTTTTTTTTATTTTAGAAAATAAAAGAGATCACCTACATGCACTCTGAAGGTATCTTGGCTGGTGAGCTGAAGCATGGGCCATTAGCCCTAATAGATAAACAGATGCCTGTTATCATGGTGATAATGAAGGATCCTTGTTTCACCAAGTGCCAGAATGCTCTGCAACAGGTCACTGCCAGACAGGTAAACTGTTTAGGGTCATAGGGAAAGAAATTGTTCACATTGCATTGCTGCTGACTGTGCTGCAGAAAAAGGATGTATTCGTGTTTATTTTTTCTAATTATTAAATTAGAAATAAGTTGGTACATCTGCAGTGTTAGGTTGTCATTACAGTTGTAATTACAGTAGTGAAAATTGACTGCATGTGGGTTGCTTGGTTTTTGGTTTTTTTTTTTTTTTTTTGTTTAGAAGCAAATGGAATGATATCATGGAATCATAGAATTGGCTGGGTTGGAAGGGACCTCAGAGATCGTCAAGTCCAACCCTTAAAAAATAATGTAATAATAAATAAATAAATAATATAAATAATAAGTAATATAAATAAGTAATATAAATAATAAATGGTATAAATAATAGATAATATAAATATATAAATAATATAAAAATACGAATAATATAAATATATAAATAATAAATAAAAGTAAATATATAAACGATAATAAATAATATAAATAATGGATAATATAAATATATAAATAATATAAATATATGAATAATATAAATATATAAATAATAAATAAAAGTAAATATATAAACGATAATAAATATAAATAATAGATAATATAAATATATAAATAATATAAATATATGAATAATATAAATATATGAATAATATAAATATATAAATAATAAATAAAAGTAAATATATAAACGATAATAAATAATATAAATAATGGATAATATAAATATATAAATAATATAAATATATGAATAATATAAATATATAAATAATAAATAAAAGTAAATATATAAACGATAATAAATATAAATAATAGATAATATAAATATATAAATAATATAAATATATGAATAATATAAATATATAAATAATAAATAAAAGTAAATATATAAACGATAATAAAGAATATAAATAATAATATAAAAATAACATAAAATATCTACAGGGTGAAATCATTCAAGTCTTACAAAAGAGTGAATGACAAAAGTAATTATGCAGGACAGGCACTATCTTTGTTAGCTATGTGGGGATCTTCACACGCACTGTGAAACAATGTCAAAGCAGTTTGAAGCCAGCTCTTCACTTAACACTACAAAATTATTATTTTATTTGCAGGGACGTCCAATCATTCTGTGTTCTAAAGAAGACACAGAAAGCTCTAAATTTGCCTACAAAACCATTGAGCTGCCTCATACAGTCGACTGCCTTCAAGGAGTCTTGAGTGTTATTCCTCTGCAGCTGCTTTCATTCCACCTGGCTGTTCTCCGAGGATACGATGTAAGTGCTTTAAGTGCTTTCTGTTCTTAGCACTCCAGTTAGAGCAGTTCTGAGCTTCCTCCTACCAGTGTGAAGTGAGAGATCAGCTACATGGCAAATCTAAGAAAGAACTAAGATAATAGTTCTAGGAGCTTAAAGTGACTGTGGTAGTGGAGGTGTCAAATTGGCACTGATTCTTCAGCTTTATATTTTTCTAAAGGTGTGCTTCTGAAAAAAATGACAGTTTGCCTAGTTTGATTACTTAAAGAGAGCAGATAGGGCCTTTTCAAATAATTAAATCTTAAATTGGGATACTGCACTTTAACAAGGAATAGTTCAGAGCTTTGTATGGCTGAGTTTGTTGGTGCTGGCTGGGGGTGTCAGTTTGATACCTTTGGAAAGGTTCCCTGCACAAAACATAGGTATTTGTTAGGAGCATTTTAGAATTGAGGATGAGTTCAGCAGTGAGTCATTATCTGCTGTTCTGTAGTCTCTTGTGTGTGTGTTAATGTGTCTAGAATAAAGCAGAACTCATTAGGAAATCTAAAAAAAAATCACACTAAATGAACTGTCAAACGCAGAATGTCAGTATTACTCTGTCATGTACTGAAAGTCTGTCTCTTCATTCCAGGTGGACTTCCCAAGAAATTTGGCCAAATCTGTAACTGTAGAATAACAGCCAAGAACAGCTGATGTTTCTGTCATCAGACCTCTGAGTTATACTTAGAGAAATGTGTTGTACTGAATTGACAGGTACACATTTTTCTGAAGAGAATGACAGTGCTAACTGGAAAGTGTCAGATGGTTTTCTCTTGCAGCTTTAAAAGCTTTTGATGTGCCTTGTACCCAAGTGCTTTTGCTCACAGCAAATATTCCTTTAAGTCCTGAAATTGCCAAAGGAGAAGATAAGAATTGTTTAAAATTGTTTACACATGGTATACTGAATGAACTTTTGTACTGTGCAATATATATATATATATACAGCTCTCTTCAGAGCAACTGTGAACATTTTTTTTAGCCTACACTACTTAACTAGTTTTAAAGATACAGTATTTATAACTACAATTGTATAGCTTTTTTAAGTTATTTTTTAGTATGTTGCTTATCTGTAGCAGTGGTAATGCTCAGAATGTAAATACTGAGCACATTGACACTTGTGTACAGTTGTTGGAGGTTTTTTTCTTACTTCAGCTCAAACTGGAAATTTGTTTTCTCTCCCCAGTTCCCCTCCCCTCTTTGCATCTGTGGTTCATGTCTCACCAGTCATTTGCAAAGCTCTTCTGTGGCTGTAAATTCCCAGCTCTGTTTTAAATTTCTGCTGCTTTCAACTAATTCTTTGAAAAGCCAGAGCTGCCACCCCAGCTCTTATTTGCATAACATGCACAGTGCAACAAAATAAGGGAACTGGAAGTCTTTCAAGTGATATTTGTTTGAAGAGTGTACAATGAAACTACAATGCAATTAAAAGATTATGTAATTCTTCTTGCTCTGGATTTACTGTTTGTTTTTCATTTGATGACTCCTCATGTCCTGTCTGCAGGACTCTCAGAGTTTCTGCCCCAGTCTTGCCTAAAGCCTACTTGGCAAAAAAAAAATACCATAAGCTTGCATTTATTATATTATCTGAAATGCAGCTACTAGGAAATGTATATGTATATAAGACCCCAACTCTATACCAGCAAATAAAAGAATATTAAGTATATTGTTGAGCTAGGACTAAAGGCCTGCTTTATTAATTGTATTTATGTTCAGGGTTTGAAAGTTTTACACTAACTTTTTGTAATAGTAGCTTCGTCCAGGAAACTGTTTCTCAGTCTTTATCACCACATAAAAGAACCCAAATCATAACAAAAAGCATAGTGAAAATTTGACCTAGATGTCAAGAATATGGTAGCCTTGTATCCAACAGGTTTTGGGAAATGATGCAAAGGTTCCTTTTACTCTCTGTCCAGAATGAGCAACCTCTGCATATTGAAAAAGCATTGCTATGAAACTGTCATTATTTAGTCTACATGGCACAGTAAATTATTTTTGTTTTCTGTGTTTTTTTTTTTAAACTGGTGTTTTTTTCTAAAATCACCTATGACAAAAGAAAGCTGCTCTTATTTTTAGACATCAGCTGCCTTTATTTTTAGACAGCACCTGCTTTTGAAAAACAACCAGCCCTAATGTCAAGGCAGATGGGATGGGAATGTATAGAGTGCCAAAAATAGCTCAGCTACCTGGAGAGGGAATAAATCCCTTCCCTCTGAGCAGCTTCCCCCTGGGAAAAAACGTGATGCCCGTGCTGCACTCCCCAGCGCTGCCACAACCCAGCAGTGTGAGCCTGGGCACTCTGGTGTCACCCCAAAGCAGGGATGTGAGGTGTCCGTGGTCTCTCGTGGTGCTGTGACAGACTGTGATGATGTCACAGGTGTGTGATGTCACTTTGCTGCGGTGCTCTGAAGGCTTCCTCTCCGTGGGAGGCATTTACTTCGCAGAACACTTCCTCGATGGCTGGAGCAGGGCAGCTGTGAGGAACCGGCTGCACCCCCCGACACCGGGGTTGGTGCCACCGCACCTCATGACGAAGGGCGGCTGTAAGGTGACGTCATAAATCTGGTGACAGATTGACGTGTGCTGATGACGTCACGCCAGGGGTCGGGGGGCTGCGCCCGGATTGGCCTGAACTTCCCCGGCTCTCCGCAGGCCTTCACCGCCCCCTTATATAGCGGCCAGTAGGTCCCGCCTCCGGAGCCCCATTGGTTGATGGTCGGCGGCAGAGGGCTGCGATTGGGCCGAGCGGCTGTCCGTCAACGCGCGCAGGCCTGGCGCGGCCTGTGTGGAGCACCGGGAGGCCATTGTGGCTGGGGCAGCTCTGCGCGCCGCAGGAGGAGGCGGCTCCGGCCCCGGCCCTGGCTCCGTCCCGCCAGCGCCGCGCCCCGTCCCGTGCCGCCGCAGCCCGATCAAGGGAGGAGACGGTGAGAGAGGCCGCCGCGAGGGGGGCCCGGCGAGCCGCAGGTGGAGTGGGGCGAGCTCCCGGTCGCGGTGCTGGCCCTGAGGCGACCGGAGTCCCCGGCTTCTCCCGCCGGCCCCGCCCGCCGAAGCGCGGGCAGAGCCGGGGTTGTCCCGGTGCCGCTGTCCCGAGCTCGGAGGAGCGGGAGGGAGGCGGGGAGAGCGATGCGGGAGGCGGGGGCCCCCTTCCTGCTCCGCGCCCGTCCTGTGGGGCTGCCCTGGCCGAGCCCCCCGCCCTTCCCTGTGCCGCAGTGCCGGCCCCGGCCCGTTCCGCTGCGGCGAGCGCTGCCGCTTCTCCGCCTTCTCCCCGCTCGCTTCGTGCCCGCGGTGCCGCCCCGCTGGTGCTGCCGTGAGCGTCCGGGCCGGCGCTCGGTGTCCCCTGGGAGCCCCTTGGTCCTGAGCGGGTGTCGGGGAGTGCGGCCGAGCCCAGGAACGGGCCCGGGTGCCCCTCCCCGTGCACGGAGGGCGAACCGGAGCTTGCTCCGGAGCCGAAGCAATTTCTCGGCAAAAGTTTTAGGAGAGATGCAAGAAGTGCTCTTGCTCGGTTATACGGGTCTCGCATAATTTTACAACCGCGTTGTTGGTTACAGCACATACACACCTGAACTTTTTGCCTCTTCCCACCAGCTTGCCCGGTGAGATACATCCAGGGTTTGTCTGCAGTGTGTGTTTGACGGCTGAATGATGCTGTAACGGGTGGCTGGTAAAATCTGTATTCCATAATAGTTAGGGTTGCTTAAAAAAAAAACTTTTCGAAGAGCTAAACAGATAAAGAGTATCTCTGAACTCTGCTCTAACCCACTGGCATTACTCGGCTACTGCTTTGCTACCCTTTCCTTTTGTAAGGGAGTATTCAAAGGCTGTGAGTAGAGGGATAGGAAGTAACTCGCAGTGGTTTTGTGCTTGAACTGATACCTGTTGATACATATTGCTGTGAAGATCTAAAAAAAACCAAACCCAGCACTGTTAGATGCTGGTCTTTGGAAGGGCACACCTGCATTTGAAATGCCTTTGCAAGGGTGAATAGGAGAATGAGATTTTCTTTATGGAGTTTCCATATCTTTTCATAAATATATATATATGTTCACTGACTATTCGTGCTGTCAGCTGTAGGATTTTAGCTTGAGTCAATAAAAAGTCACGCTCAGTTTCTTGGTGTTTGTACACTTCCTTGTCAATAATAGCATTTCTGTAACCTAAACAACCCTGGCAATGTGTTCTCAACTGCTACAGTCTGTTTCAGAAACTTTTGCCTTGAAGATATCCAGAGGGCAGATCTGCTTAATAATAAGTTGACATTTTACAAAATGCCTTTTAGGAAAGTGATTGTTCAATAGAGGATAGTGGAGTTGTTTTCAACTTCTAAAAATTTTAGTGGAATTCCATACAACAGTTCCTAACCCTACTGGTAGTAGGATGGGTGTGTTTGTTATTTTTCTTGTCTTTTATGAACTACAGGTTGAAAACCACTTCTGTCAGTTTTCCTGCATGTGATTTGCTCAGTAAGCTTTGTGATTCTTATCCCAATTGTACAAACAAGTTATATTAAAAAAAAACAAACAAAACCACAACCCACACTCTCTAGATGCATCTTGTGGATATTCTAAAATAAAAAGCATCTTGAAATGTTGATTCACTACCATGCTATTATCAGTAAGTAGAATTAGTGTGAATTATGAGTAGAATTATGAGTGTGCTGACCATACTGTGACTTCCTTTTGCTGCTGCTCCTGTTTGCTGCAGCTATGAAGCCATAAATGAAATCTTAAATTTGAGAACTGGATGTAATGCTGACTTCCAAAAAATTCCTGTACATGAGAAAAGTGGTGAATGTTATCTGGAGTGATTAAGCAAATAATTTCACATAGGAGAGTAACAGTTTAGGATTAAGAAACTTCTTTTCCAGATACACTTTTTCTTTGAGTAGTGGGAAATGTGTTTTTATTTTAGGTTTCTTGCCACCAAAGGAGATTTTCTGTCTGGAGTCCTTTGAACAGCTACAGTCACATGGCACTTAATTTCACATTAATGTCTGCATCTGAAATAATGTCTGTCCTGCTGCATCTAAGCAGCTTACAGCCCAAGTGAAAATGAGGGGTCAGCTTCTGGACAGACAGGGTGCTTCACACGGTGAATTGCAAAGGATGTCAGAATACATAAAGCTTGTGTGTTGTGCTGCCTAATTCCCTCTTTGGGTCTTGTCTAAAGAGCTTATCCTGATCTCTAAATGATTTTTTTTAAAGATGGCTTTGTGCAGAGAAGTTTCCTTAAAGGGAAGGTTTCTCTGGTTCAGTGTAACTTCCTTCTCTCCTACAGTGTTACAGAAAAGTGTTTTGTTAGCAGGTATAGCATAGTTCTTTTGTAACTAACACATCTTTAACTTGGTACCCTGCATATGCAAAATTAATAAATTTTTGGGTTTGTTCTGTGAGTCCTTTTCAGATTTAGGATCTTGACCTTCCAGCCATACCTTCCAATGAAGTGAGTCTTCAGTGAAGATTCACTGGAAACACCCTGGCTGCTCAGGGTCTGTTAACTGAAAGATTTAATACCTGTGAGTCTGTAGCTTTGGAGTAATAAAAAGGATCAGAAGCAAGAAGAGGGATATTTTTCCTTGGATGTAGTAGGAAAAGTTGGGAGTGCCTGTTAAGGCAGCATTTTGGTCTCACATCAGTGTGAGCTGATAGTGGAGCTGCATCTGACTGTTCCTAAAAATACTGTACAGGAGATGTAATTCTCTTTCTGCCCTTTACTGTGGCAGAGGCAGGAGGCTGGGAACTCACATTTTCCCTTTGCTGAGCCTTTCTCTGCTTTTTTTCTGAAGCTTCTAGGAGGAAACAGCAAATAAACTTACTGTCTAAACTGCTGCCAGAGATGACCAAATTGAGTATCTACTTTTTAGAATGTTACTTAGATTTTGAGAAACTAGAAGGCTGAAAGGACTCCATACATTTCTTGATAATCCCTTAAGATTTACCATTACCAGTTCAGATTAAACAACATCTTTATTAGGATTTATAGGTCTTCCACTTGTTTTCTTGCTGATTTCTTGGGTTTAACCTTCTGCCTTAAGCCATAGAAAAGATGCTGCTCACTCTTCTGTGCACTCAGGAAGAGAGAGGCTCAAATTCTAGTTCTTGAAGCAACCAGAATCTATTTGTGTGACTGGATGCACTGGTTGCACTTGGGGCTTTTTCTGTTTTGTCTTGGCTCAGAAATACTGTGTAGGGCAGTGAGAGAGAGAGAGAGACTTGCAGCTCTTTCTTTTGCTAACTCAGACACTGCAGGCTGGTGGTGGGGCAGCTGCTCTGGGGGAAGGTGATCTGCTCTGATTTCCTCTTTCAAGGAGCACTCGGCTGTGCAATTTACTCTTGAGCTCTAATGACACTGTCTGTCATAGTAACTGTGGAAATAAAAATGGGAGAATTTGTTGGAGACCTCTTCAGTAATTACTGAAGGTAATTTGCTTGTAAGGAGGTTTGGAAGCAGGATGAAGGCCCAGGAAAACCAGAGGTCTGCACTCTTTCTCATTACTGTAGCACTTTAGAACTAAAGGGTTCAGTCCATTACCTTGCTCCTCAATGTGATTACCTACCTCTAATTAATTCTTTACAGATGGGTATAACTTATTCTCTATTATGGCATGAAAGCCTCCTTCAGACTAGCACAAACCTCTTAATTCTTGTAGGACTATTCCTACATTAGTTGATAACACAGGATATTTTGTTTAAAATGGGAGAGTGGGTTGCCATAGGATGGATCAGGGAAGGGTTGCCTGGCAGAGGTGAGGAGGCAGAGCCCTGGTTCAGCTGTTCAACTCATTTAATTTGCAATTTTTTTTTTTTTTTTTCTGTAATACAGGAATTAATGCACTCTTAGCAGAGTAGTCATTCTAAGGGAGTAAACTAGATTGCACTGGGGTGTTCCCGTTTGTTTTACAGTTGTTTACTGAGCTGCTTTTTGTTTTGGTGATTGGAATAGGAGTATGCATTTACTTCAAGCTTTGAAGTCTGTAATTATATGCTGTCTGTCTGCAAGTATTTTTCATTAGCAGTGGTAATACATGAAGTTGAAAGAATGCTTATTTAATGATATGCTACTGAAAAATTCATGTGTATTAAAATATGTATAGTGTATTTTCCATCTTGTCTGACTGAAATGAATGAACATTTGTTTTCTTTCTTTTTCTTTAAGATCTTGAAAACTTTACCAGGTCCTTGAGAGAGAAAACTACATGACACTACACCATGAGTGACAGTAAATGTGACAGTCAGTTTTACAGTGTTCAAGTTGCAGACTCAACATTCACTGTACTGAAACGTTACCAGCAATTGAAGCCCATAGGCTCAGGGGCACAGGGCATTGTTTGGTGAGTAATACCTACTTTATTTAAATATATAAAGCTATAGGTAAAGAAATTAAGTGTATTCCTGGTAGAGGTGCCAGAATGTAAAAATACTGATCATAATTTCCCTCTCATGCTACAGGATTCTGGAATAAATAAATTCTACAACATCTGCTCGCTGTAGTTCAAGTTCATGTACAAACCTATTTTTTCTTCTGTTAGGAGAAAGTTAATATTTGGATAACTGCATAAATTATAATGGTCAACAGATTTTCTTCTCATTAACCACTTTATTTCTGTTTCTAGTTCTCTCATTCCCCATGTAGTGGTGACATTGCAGTGTAAGGTACAACAGTGTGGTGGTGAGAGATTCTGGGATTTACTCATTCCTTCATCATGGCCCCATTTCTTCCCCCTCTTTTATTCCCAATCACTCCTATCCATTTCTAGGAGCCATCAATGCAGTGCCTTGCCATTAAGTGGCAGGAGGAGGCAAATCAGTGTCATTGTCACTCCATGGATTAACCAGAAAGGGATGCTGTCTGAGGGCTGGGCTGGCCAGCTCTTCCTTGGTGTCACCTCAGCTGTGTGCCCAGCCTCAGGACGTGAGAGCTGTTAGGCTGATCCTGAACCTTAGTCTCTTGTGGGGCACCACACCTCTGGGCCAGCTAAAGGTAAACACTTTCAAATGTTTTTCAGACTGCAGCAATCCATTCTACACAGCTTTTGTTGAACAAAACTTACTGGGTAACAGCAGAAATGTTTATTGATATGATTTTATAATTCCATACCCAGGGGAGCAAACAGAGACCTCTCTAATATCAGACTTAGTCATGACACATGCTGGGCAGTTCCTGCATTAAATCCAGTCTGTGCTTTCTCTTCATCTATAAATTTTTCAGAATGATATTGATGACTCCCATTGTGAACAACTCTCATTGTGAGCAGCTCCTTCTGCAGCACCTGCCCATCTATCTTTGTCTTTTTCGTAACCATAATAAGTAATACATGCAGGAAAAGAGTGCATTTTTGTGAAAACAGGCCTTTATTTTAAAATTCTTTAGATACCCCAGTTGCCCTGCTAGTAGGTGAAAAATAAGCAAGACCATATTTTGTTCTTTAGTGGCTTGAGAGATGAGTGGATAGGCATATGAGGTTTTGGTTGGTAGTGTTTGGGTAATATTTACCATAGTGCTCATTTTCCAAGTGTAAATATTATTAAAGTTGTGCTTGTTATAGATGGCATGCAGAAATTTTGGGTGGTTTTAAGTATTCCTTCTTTATTTATATTTATGTTCCTTATTCCTTCCTGAACTGTATGACTTAAAGTAGGTATGTGCTTCAAAATGGTATTAGGGTAGTGTTTAAGGTCAGCCTTTTGGGAGGAAGTAGAAATCATCTGCTTTCTTGACTTATTTTGAGAAATTGTTATTGTTTCTGCTTAGCTTTTTCTTTCACATTAAAATGTAGGAAAATAAATATTTTTTAAAAACATGCAATTGGCAAAAATGATAAATGAAAGCTCCAAGAAGATGAAAAGTAACTCAGTTTTTGTGTAGAAGGTGTTTCTAGCTCTCACTGAAAACAGGTGAGGAGAGAAACTGGATTTACCTTTTGTATTTATATACTAAGTGCACTTTTTTAAACATGTTTTTTTCAATTCTTTGTTCCAGTGAATTACTGTGTTTGAAGTCTTACAATCTATTTAAGACTGAATAATCACACATTATTCTTTTGAATTAATTTTTGTCATTGAATTAATTTTTGTCATTGGCTTCCTGACATCTTTCTTCCTTACTTTCTTTCTGAATTTTTCTAAATAAGATACCAGCTGAAGAAACAGTTGGGATAAATTTGCTACTATTTGCAAAATCTTATTTAGACAGTAGGTGAAAATGTAGTGAAGTTGGAACTGGCAAAGCAGAAGTCTGTAGAAGTAGCACATTGCAGTTCAAAACCAAGGTCATTTGCCTGCAGAAAAGAAGTGATTCCCTACTATAATTTAGGTCATAATGTTTTGTTAATAATTTCATTCTGTTGGTAGTCAAGGTGATAAACTCTGGCAAATCTGCTTGTTAAATATCTGTGCCTGAAACAGTTGCCATGTTGAATTCAAATGAGGGATGGGGAAAGAAGTTTAACACAAATAACATCAACCATTTAAATTTTTTTTTGTTTGAAAAATTGTGGTATTTAGAAGTGTAGTCTTGATAGTAATAGAGGTTATCTTCTTGTTCATTTTTTCTTGGTAAATTAAAGAATTGCACGGTTGCACAATTTTTAACTTTTTTTTTTTTGTTTTGTTTTACTAGTCTGCTTTTATCTTTCCCCTTGGACTGAGAGGTAACAGACAGCTCAAGGGTTTTGTATCCCTGCTTGTTTTTTTGACCTCCCATGTCAGTCACTCCCAGGTAGATGAGCAAAGTAAGAGGTTCAGGTGGAGTTTTTATAGGTGCTCAGGCTGAGCCTTGTCACATACCTGGTTTGTCAAATCACAAAGGGGCAGTTCCTCTAAACTTGCCTTTTGTCCACTGCTGGCCTCTGATTGACTTGACCAGCTAATTCATGCAGTTTGTTGCTGGTAATTATACCTGTTCCTGGGTGTAGTTCTTCATTAACATATGCAAAACTTTTACATATAGTGTCTTCTAGATGAAGTGAATACTGAAACATCAGTGCTTTCATGTCTGGAAGGGAAAGAATTTCTCCAGTTGCTTTCCTCCCTGTTTGTTTTTTGTTTTGCACAGGCCATAAAGGATTTAAATCTGAAAGCAATTGTATCATGGAATAATGGCTGACATATTTCACAGAATTAAGTTGAAATAAACACTACCAAGCTTTTTGTGCAAGTGGCTCATTGATTCAAATTTGGGTCGTGCCTCCAGAGATCATCTCATGGATATGTGGTGCTTCATGGAGGCATTGATTTTCCCAGCAGGGAAAGCAGTGACTTGGTGTTTAAAAACTTCATAGAATAGTTTGAGTATTGTTGTTATCACAGAGTAGCTGTACTTTTTGTAAGAGTACTATAAAATGATGGTCCTTTAAGGCCTGGTATTGTACATTATCTTGATGAGACAGTGAAGGAGCTCACAAAGAGTTTAAATGTACTTGGAAAATATATGAGAATTTTTTTCTACCCTTTGAAAGTAACATTAAATAGAAGTAATGTGAGAGTCTGTATTTAAAACTGGAGCTATTTGAAGATTGAGGTTCTTGAGTAGTTTGTGGTATGAATTCACATATTTTGCCAAATAGTCCGTGTTAAAAATGAAGTGTATTCCCACTTTTACCTTGGATATACAGGTAATTTAACTTCAGATACTTACAGCTATTAAAGCAAGTTTACACCTGTACCTCAAACTTCAGAGAGAAGGAGCAAGCACAACTGAAAAATTAATGGTCAAAACTTATAGATAAAACTAGTGGTTATGTTTACATTTAAACTCTTGTATTGGCCTTGCAATCTGAATTTTCCATATTTCTCAATTTTTTTTTTCTAAAACCAGATGATGAATGAATTTTTCTGCCAGGCACAATTGTTTATAGCTGTAAACTGTCCATGTACTGGAGGCTATTGATGCCTCCAGAACAGTTCAGAAAAATGTTTGTGACTCTCCTTTAGCAAACTGAAATTCTATTGCAAGTACTGAATGATTGTTAGCTAGCAACAGTGTCCAAAAATACTCCAAAAGTACAGATTAGGCAACTGAAATGCTTCTTGATTTTAAATAAGCTTAAAATATTTTTAGATCTTGCAATTTTGAACATGAGTCTTGAGTCAGCAGGTTCAGTATTAAGACAGAATTCTGATGAGTGTCAGTGGCTTCTGTGTAACCTATTTGTATGTATTAAAGAATACATAAATTTGAAAGGATCCTTTTTTTCTAAATGAAAATGAGATGAAGTTAATATAAACAGCTTAGAGGCTATGTTTTGTCTCAATCTTGTTTCTTTTTTCACTCCTTTCTCCCTTTTGCTCCCTCCTCTCCCTCAGACAAACTTCAACTTAAATTGTTTGTCTTTGAAAACTTCTAGTGCTGCCTTTGATACAGTCCTTGGAATCAATGTTGCTGTGAAGAAGCTGAGTCGTCCTTTTCAGAACCAAACCCACGCCAAAAGGGCTTACAGAGAGCTTGTTCTGCTCAAGTGTGTCAATCACAAAAATGTAAGTTTGGCTTTATATTTATCTCCCTCATTACTCTAAGTTGCCAAAAAAGCTCGGGATTTGCTCTCTTACTTGCTGTTAGTAGTAAAATTAATGGAAAAATACTGAAAGACTGGGAAGATGTAGTGTAGGTACTGCAGTTCTCCACAAGGATGGTTTGGTTCTGCCATGAGCTGTTTGGTGCCAGGAGCTGTGCTACTGGTGTAGGTTTTCCATCAGTGTCAGCTCTGTAGAGCTGGTCCTCCTGTATTGCATTTACCCTTTTCAAGTTGTACTACAGCAAAGCCTGCTTGGCAGTGGGTTTGTTTGTGGGTTTGGCTCTTGTAACTGCTCTGTAGTTAAATCTCCTGAGCTCAGACAAGGTTTTTATTAAGTACAGGGTTCAACTGCTGGGGTTTACAGGGATGCAGCACTGTCTAACAATTTATTGGTAAACAGAAGTGGAACAGTATTGGCAATACATGCATATTTTGATATCTTTGACCCTTCTGAAATAACAAGCCTTCATGTCAAGCCTTTATGTCAAGTACAAGGATGTAAGATTTATGTGACTGTTACATTCTGCTACTGATGTGAACTGGAAACATTCCTGATCATTGAAGCTGTGCACTCTGGTTTAAAACTTCCTGTAGTCAATTAGCCTTTTAGGACTGAGTCCTAAGTAAGCTTTTAGTGAAGTCAAGAAGTAGCAGAGTAAGAGCAAGGTGGTTATTAAGGATGGCAGTACATAACTATAGAAGTTCCTCTGGAAATTCTATATCATAATCTAAGTATAATAGAATGGTGTGTGGCATCTCTGTGTACTTGCTGGACAGCCTTTGTTAAAATTCATTGCAAAACATGATTTAAAAGAAGATACTAATGGATAAAAAAATGGGTTCTCCCTCACAGGGGAGGGAGATAAAAGTTGTCATAGAACTTGAAAAGAAAAAGGTGGGCTTGTTCTTGGTTCCTTTGACATACATGCTGCAGTCTTGGACTATTTCTTAATTGGGAAGTTTTTAGCACACATGAATTCAGTGAAGCCAAATAACATTCATATTGTGTATATAGTAGCAGTGTGCATTTGATTTCCAGTACTAGTGCCTGCAGTAGTGGATTTTCTTGGGAATTGGAGAGGATTTTTCTTCTAATGTTTATTTTTATTTTATAGATAATTAGTTTATTAAATGTATTTACACCACAGAAGTCACTAGAAGAATTTCAGGATGTGTAAGTACTAGATTTCTATTTTAATTTTCCTGTGAAATACTGGTGTAAGCCCTGGAGCTGTATTGCCAGTATCCTACTGACTGTATACTTTGAAAAAAAAAAAAAAAAAGGATAGCTAAAAGCTGAATTTAGCCTTTAATCTTTATATCTAGATTTCTTTAGGAGAGACCAAGAAAGCTGCTTCACTACATGCATAAGACAGAAGTGGGAAATGAAATTAAAAAAAATGTTATGTAGCTTTCCTTCATCTGTCATACTTAGCTGGCTGCATATGTGTCTGGTTTGTGTGCATTGTCCTTTAGCTGAATGGATCATTTTGGGTTAATAACTTGGCCTGGGTAACCTGATACCATTTTTTGGTCATACCAGTTACAGCAGCACAGTAGTCTTTCTGGCCTTAATTAAGAAATGAATAAATTTCTTTTTTATCTAACCTGTCATTTTGTGTAGAGAAGTTTCATGGTGAATTAGTTTGTATTTATATGTTCCAGTGAATATGCTGTGGTGGTTTGTGAATGGGCTCCTTGGGTAAATGGGGAAGTTTGTGTGTCTGAGATGGGTAAACAAATAATATTTTAACTTGAAAATTATTATTCCTTCTTGTTTCTTACTGTGCTATTCTTCATTAGCTTTATTTTTTTTTTCATTCAAATACAGTGAAGGGAACCATCATTTCTGATACATTACAATATCTGCAATTCCCACATCAAATTTAGTCAGTCTTAGTTTTTCATGCTGCATAAACTCAGAATTAGTCTTGTGTTTATATTATTACTATTTATAAAACTACTGGCATTCAGATCTCTTGGTGGAATATTGAACAATTAATTTTTAATAGTAAGACTATTTCAATAGCTAATTTTAAAACTGCAGTAGTGCATTGCTTGTTTGGTTTTTTTTTTAATTGTAAGTAGTTGTCTTTTATAAAACATCTCTCATGCCATGCTTAAAACTGGTATGAAAAGTAATATTTGAGTTTTCTTAATGTTTTCTTTCTTGTGCCTTAGATATTTGGTTATGGAGCTGATGGATGCAAATTTATGCCAGGTTATTCATATGGAATTGGATCATGAAAGAATGTCTTACCTTCTGTACCAGATGCTATGTGGTATCAAACATCTCCACTCAGCTGGTATCATCCACAGAGTAGGTAGTATTAGATCATTGACAATACTCTTTATTGTTCACAAGAACATAACATGGATGTTCTTGTGAAACAGGGGGGGACTGTAGTGGGTTGTTACTTCCTAAGAATATTATTAAACCTGAAGATTGTTTCTAATTCAAAGATAAAGACTTGAATCAGGTTAGTTCTGTGAATTTAGTTAATGCTGTACTGATCAGAAGATGAAACATGATAATCTGGGGTAACCTTTCAAATTATTAAAGAATGAGTCTTAGAAATGTAGTATTTACCTCTTAGATATCTCTATCCTTGGAGATATTAAAAAGCCATCTGGGTGTGGTCTTGAACCAGAGTAAATTCAGCAGCCTTCTGCAGAAGAGCTTTTTGTCTTACTAAAACATGTGAACTGTTTGCATGACCCTATGTCCTTTAAGGAAAGGAAATTCTGTACCTGAGAACACTGTTTGTGTGGTTGAAACTAAGTCAGACACAAGCAGAATTAAAGGTACATGTGTGATGTACAGTTTACTTCTGATACTTTGTGAATAAAACCTAAGTATTCTAGTTTTCCCTACCTGTAGATTCCTTTGGGTATAATAATGACTGTTTCCATTCTCCTAGAATATTTTATTTTTCTCCTCAGTTACTGGGTAGCTTTGTATTTTCACTACATCTTAATTCTGTGAAATCTGCTAATCACTGTGATGCAGGGGGCTTGTTTGTCATTAACAAATACACTTATTAATGATTTGTGTGTTGGGGTGCTCTTTTACCTATCTTGACTAATTCATAATGATGTCTTTAGGATCTGTGCCCCAATAATGGCAATATTTGGAACATTCTTCTTCACCATTTAGCTATTTGTGTCCAAAATGGTTCCACTTAATGTGTTAAAGGAAGCAGATACCTGTATACATTGTGCATATGTATAGACCAGTATGTGACTGAGTACTGTCAGTGCACAACTGAGTAAATTAAGACTCTGCAGAAAACTTTGATTCTGGCTTTCCCTGATTTTTTGAGTACTTTGCTGTGCAGCATTTAACTTGTCTCAAGTCTGTATGTAAACAAGCAGATATATCAGAAAAGGAATGTGCAGTTTATGTGACTTTAATCAGTGGCAAGAACTGACTGTGGAGGGTTTATTACTCTGTATGTTGATCCATCCTTAACTGAAATAATTTCTTGTTAGGATTTGAAACCCAGCAACATAGTAGTAAAATCAGATTGTACACTCAAAATCCTTGATTTTGGACTGGCAAGAACAGCATGTACTAACTTCATGATGACTCCCTATGTGGTAACACGGTATTACAGAGCACCAGAAGTTATCCTTGGAATGGGATATAAAGAGAATGGTAAGTTGCTGGAGTAGCAATTTAGATCTTTTTTCTAAAGTATATCTATCTCAGAAAATAAGGGCTTCACAAGGGAGGAAGAGATTTTTTTCCCCTGCCATGCCTGTTGTTAACGTATATTAATCATGGTACTGGAAATAATAACAAAAATTACACTGTAAAAATTTTGAAGAATATAATAGTTTTCTGCTCTGTGTGCTTATCCTAGTTATATACACTGCTCCCTCTCCCCTGCAACTGTTTTATCTTTTCCTGTGTTGTCATTTTGTCTTCTTGCCATTTTTTTTTTTTTTATTCTACAAAAAACTTTTGACACACTTAGGCTGGATGATATTTAAAAAAACCCAAACAAACCACAGCCATGAACATGTAAACAATAAAACCTTTTATCAGTGTGATTTTTATCCTGAAGCATCTTCTTTCAACAGTCTATCTGCTTTTACATCTCTGACTATTGCAATCTCATTCAGATCCCTATCATAAACCATGCCTTGTACTCTCATAAATCTGCACAGCACTCAAAGAGCCTGGGTGTTTTATTATTACAAACAACACATCTATGGTGTATTGAATGTTCAGCCAACAAACTGTTGGCAAGGAAATTGTCCTAGACTTGAATTATTGAGGGTTTTACCTCTGATTTTTACCCTGCCTCCTCTGGAATTCTGTACTAGTGTGTCTTTTTGCTTTATCACAGGGACTTGGGCATGCCATGCATTTTGTGTAAATGTAACTTTGGCTGTGCAAAACAAGGGACTTGCAGGACCTTGCTGGCCCAAAGAAAATGAAAAAAACCCTTTTGATTATAGTACAAGGCAGCTTGTACAGCAAGTGCTGACGTGGGTCAGAACTTGAGTAGAAGCTGTTCTGGATGGGACAAAAAGTAAATTATCTGCAGGAGTGTAGGAATGCAGTGTGAGCATACAAATACATAATGGTGGTATTTAAAAAAACCTCTTTAATCTTTTGTCCTTGTTGCACCTAACATATGATAGTGGATATCTGGTCTGTTGGGTGCATTATGGCAGAAATGGTCCTCCATAAAGTCCTGTTCCCAGGAAGAGATTGTATCCTTCATGGTGGTTTCAGAAATACAAACACCAGTCATGTTTTAGAAAATGCTGATAACAAAATTTAGCAACAGTCAGTTGGTGTTGATTGGAAATTCATGTCAGTAGTTTGGTTTTCCACATTGTTGTGTTTTCTTGTTAGACGCTAGATGTTTTTGTTTGTTTTCTTCACTTTTGTTCATGATACTTCATAATTTGATCATTTCATTTTTACTTTCAGTTGATATCTGGTCAGTTGGTTGCATCATGGGAGAATTGGTGAAAGGTTGTGTGATATTCCAAGGCACTGATCGTATCCTTCCCTAATCATCCTTGAATCCCATTCCACTTCCAACAGAAACACAATTATTATGATCTGTATAAGTATAAAAGCATAAAAAAATACTTTCAGTAATAAGGTTTAATAGATCTACTAGACTATTTGAAATTAGTGCCATTAGCTAAATTGTTGAGCTTCCAATTTTATTTCCTTGGCAGACAATATTTAATGTCATTTGTAGTGGTTTAACCCATAGAATTTATATTAAGAGCTTCAGCTTTTGTAGCTTAAAAAAAGGTTACTGCTAGGCTTTAAAAAATAAATAGCAGGGAGTATATTTTCTTACCCTTGGTCTCTGTGGATAACTGTTACAAGCAAAGTTACAAAGTTACTTTTTACTATGCATGGATTTTGCTTACAATTTGTTTTGAACAGTAGACTCATTTTTTTATTGTACAGTTTTTTGAGTTTCAGATTTTTTTTCTTGCTTATTAGCATTTTCTGGATAGCAGTGTCCTAATTGTAAGCACACTGCATGAGAAATATTTGGTTTTTTTCTTGCTGTTACTTATTATGAAAAAGAAAATTTCTTTTTGAGTTTTTTTCATTCTATGGATATTTTATTTTGGACTTGCTTTTTCTATAAGATTGTTATTCTTCCATTTCTTCCCTCTAATATTTTTGACCCAGATTTGTCATGATAAAATTCTGCCTTCTTGTGCAGTAGTAATTGTAGGAGACATTTCTGTATTAAAACCAAACCCCTCATGTATATGTTTTCATGCCTTAGTGATTGTAAATCTCAACAATACATCACTGGATCACAACTTTTTGCACTGCATTAAGTGAACATCAGTGATAATTTAATAAAGTAAATGTTCTTTGAAGATTTTTGTGTAATTCAAAATATTTCCCTAGAAACAAAATTTAAAACATTTGACTCATCAGTTCCAAATATAAAAATTGGAGCAAAACCAATTCATCCTTTACCAATAATATCTTCCAAAGTAGTAGTAGTGTTCTAGGTCTAGACATTCAAAACTGATCAGTAAATAAATAGAATCCAGAATTTAATTAAACCCCAGTTGCAGTTATGGCTACAGCTCATAAGAAGCTGTAGCTACCTGTGATCCAAGAAGAAATTATAAATGAAGAGAATATAATATTTTTGATTATTGCAAAGGAAAAGTTGAGCCCACCACTAAACCAATCAAATTCTGTGTTCACAGATACCTAAGTATCTTACAGAGGAGGACTTTCAATTTAAATGGAAGATTTCATGACACTAAACTTCAGCAGTCAATCATGCATTATTTAATAAAACAAATTATTAATTCTCTAATCAGTCTTTGTTTTCCTCCTTTCTTTGTTTCTATACTTATTGTTTGACCTTTTGAGGCCTTCAGACCAACCTAACACAATTCTTCATGTATGTTATGTGTCTTTCACCTGCATGTTAGCATGGGCTGTTTTGTTTTATTCATTAATTAATGAAGGAAATTTTGTCTGGACTATGTTGAGTGTGCAAGTTACGACTTGTGGTTCTCTGGAGGTCACTGAAGCTCCACCAGTCCAGGTTTCAAGGAGTCTGATCCCTGATTTTACCAAAGCTCACATCTGTGCTTACAGGGGCTTTTGCCTCTTGAAGACTTGCAGTTATCTTTAGTGTGTATCTTTAGCTTTTTTGGGGGTTGAAACTTTTCCTAATTGATACATGCTTCAATCAGATTGTTGCTTTCTTTTACTACCAGCTATAGGATTGTTTTGAGAATGTAGCTTATGAGGCAAACTGGTGTGCAGTGTCAGTTCCATCCTTTTGGGGGTCTATTTTGAGGTTTTTTGGTTTTTTTTTTTTTTTTTTTTTTTTTTTTTTTTTTTTTTTTTTTTTTTTTTTTTTTTGTTTTTTGGTTTTTTTTTTTTGTTTTTTTTTTTTTGTTTTTTTTTTTTTTTTTTTGTTTGTTTGTTTTTTTTGTTTTTTTTTTTTTTTTTACCTCTAAAATGTTGTAGAATTCAGGGATTTAGAGCAGGGAGCCAAGTTCAGCATGTTGCCTAATGACAAGCCCTTGACTTGTCTTCCAGGAAGCCTCCTTCCAGATTCAGTAGTTTGTATTTTCCCATATGGTCAAAGGGGATTCCTGGGATATTGGGAGCAATGCTCTGACTGGACTTGAGATGCTCCTGACTGGTTCTGTGGAGGATGAACTGGGTCTTACAGTTACTGGCTTGAGTTACTGGAAAGGAGAACCATGGAAAAAACAAGGAACACAGACAGCTAAAATGAAGTAAGGGAAAGCCAAACAGCATCAGAGTGGTTTTTATGCTCTTTCTGACCAGGTGGTGAAGGAAACAAATTGACTGAATGATGCAGAAAGTGTGATTCATTCTTTCCTGGTAAAAATCATGCTTTATTGTGGTTGTCATAAGGACTCTTGTTTTCAGCTTCTCCCAGAGAAGTTCTGGTCAGAGAAGTTGAGGTTACAGGAACAGGAAGGGTAGTTTTGTCTGCACATTGCAAGGGTGTTCACTTTGTACACTCTGCACACTTCACATTAAAATTAAGATTTTCTTCTTGTTCATTTTCTGTTAACAGACTTAGCTTATTTCAAGTCCAGTACTTTTGGGTTGTTTTTTTTTCATTTTGCTTTTTTCGTAGGGTTTTTTTTTTCCCCAATTTTTATTGCTGAAGTGGGGTAAGTCATTCAGGTTTTCTGCCCTTCCCCCAGTGTCTGAAACCATGATAGACTGGGCTTTAATTTGATTAGCTGACTAACCAGAGTGCTGTTACTTAAAGAAAAAACATCTTGAATCTAGATTGGTGGAGATCTTGTAGAAATCAGTTTTCCAGTTTGGAACAAAATTTCCTGATGTTTGTTAAATTTTATTTGTATGTGCTTTGTTTTAGCATGAGAGTTAACAATACTGACTTCTTAATTTTCATTTGAGTATAGTTTTTCTACTGGAATATATTCAGTAAGCAAATACAGTTTTTAATCTTTGTATCAGATGCCTAAATTCTTAGCATGAAGCAGTGACTGTGCATATATTCCTGGTTGTATTTTTGGCTCACTAACTGAAATTAAAAAAAAACCTCAGTGTTTTTTAAATGCATCTTAATTCAAAGTGCAGCAAATTTGTTGGTTTGTTACAAAATCTGTCTGAGAATGGGTAGGTTCAAGTGCTAGGTTATGAATTTTTGCAAGGTCGATGGTGAGGAGCTGTTGGAGTTGCAGCCTTTTTATCAGAAAGATTGTAAAGTGTAAATCTGAGTAAACTTAAATATCAGGAATACCACCCCAGTGTCTTCTCAGTGTGATAAATGAGCTTTTTTTATCCTTTCTAGACTTGTCCAGAGCAGACTCTGGTATCCCTATAACAAGCATCCCTGTGTTCCAGGGGAAGTGTCTTCACTTGAAAGAGCTAGAAGGGACAGTCCAAAAGAAACAAGAGGCACAACTTCAAATTGTAGCTTGTAAATGCAATTAAAGTATTTAAATTCATGGTTTAAGAACAAAGTAGTCTTTGGTAGTTGATACAGCTAAATAAAAGAACCTGTTAAAAACCTGCAGGAATCTGGATTCATTGTTCAGAACTCCTTTGAATCTTTCCTAAAGTTAGAAATGAAAACAAGCAAACAAAAACTCAAACCCCAAAAAAGAAAACACAAAAAACCAAAACCACCCAACCATCCAGCCAGTCCCCCAGAAAATCCTACAGCCCAAGCCCTGGTTTCCTTAGGAGACCAGCACAGAATTCTTTACTTTGAATGGGATGTGTTTGTGCTTTGTTTTTTCATGTATTTTTCCCTACCTTCAAGAATCTTCGATGTAGGTGGTGGTGTGTTCTAATTCAGAAGATTCAGCAGCAGTTTTTCTTTTCTGTTGTTTCATAATTGCTAAATAAAGCCTCTTTTGGAGCTGAAAAAAGTCTTGTTTTCAGTACTAGCCAATAGATAACAATTGGCAAAAGATACTTAAGCATAAAGCTTTGTGCAGCACTTGTAGCCTGTCCTTAAGATTGAAAAATCTGAGTCTTATTGTTGTGTCACTGTAGTGTTTTTGCATGGCAGCTCAGAATACTGTTGATGTTAGAATGAAGTTCATATTTGTGTCCTTTGTTCAAGTTTTCATTAACTTTTCAGATTTCTGTAAGTGAAATCTTTGTATAGTGCAGACTTCAAATTCTCCAGCTGATTTTCCTAAAGATATGGTGCAGATATTGATCAGTGGAATAAAGTTATTGAACAACTAGGAACACCATCAGCAGAGTTCATGAAGAAACTACAGCCTACAGTGAGGAATTATGTAGAAAACAGGCCAAAATATCCTGGTATTAAATTTGAAGAACTCTTTCCAGACTGGATATTTCCATCAGAATCAGATCGTGACAAGTTAAAAAGTAAGGCGAGTTTTTTGTCATTTTCTAAAAAGATGTTAATTTAAACTGTCTGCAATACACTTAATTTAAAAAAAAAAATTAATATAAATTGGTTATTGCAATAGATGTCAGCATTAGAAGCTGATTACCTTCTCTTTCTTTCCTTTATGACATCTGAGATCTTCATAGAAGTCATTAAATACAGAACTACTTTCCTAGGATTCTGTTTAATTCTCTTATTCTATTGCATTGAATGATGTCTGTTGCTTAAATGAACTCTACAGTGTTCTCTTATGGAAGTTATTTGCAATTATATTTTTCTGGCTGATACATGTTTATAATTAATTTTGGCAATACTTAGACATCAGATAATTAGTATTAAAATTTAAAATTTACCTTACTGTAGTCAATAGATGGTAAAAAAAGAAAAAAGGGTTATAAAATAATTTGTTATAGCCTATTTAATTATTAAAATGATTGTTTAGACCAAAGAGAAATGTCATTGAAATGCCATTTATTGCCATGTCAGTTACCATGCAGGAACACCTTTAAAAGGAAAACTGGCTTGATATTAGAGAAATCAAATTGTAACTGTACCAATATGTATTTTTTTGAAGTTTAATAAAAATGTTTAATGTGTTTTATGGTCAGTAGTTAGTGCCAAATAAACTATGGCCCGTGTGACAGCAGAAGTGTTCAAGTTGGTTGGTGTCAGCTGCAGGGTTTATGTTTTGGGTAAAATATCTTTTACAGTAAAGGATTGTGACCTCATTTAAAAAAAAAACAAAAAAAAAAACAGATAACAGCATGGGAAAGTTTGCATCTTTAGGCCTGGGCACAGGCAGGGCTTGCTAATGCTGCTCTGGACATGACAAGATGTGGAGCTTTGGTACCACACAGCTGATTTTAAATCTGTACACAGTGAGATTTACCTGACCCTGTAGGATTAACAGTTCCTTGTGTCACCCCAATAAATGGAACTTACTAAAAAGCTTATACTTCAGAAAATGGCTGCAGTGTATGTCATCTGTTTCCCTGTGTTTCTTTGCTGTATCAGGCACTAAACTCTACAATTCTTTTTCATGTGTGTTCTTTTCATTTTTATTTTCTAGCCAGTCAAGCTAGAGATTTATTATCAAAAATGCTTGTAGTAGATCCAGACAAACGAATTTCTGTAGATGAAGCCTTACGTCATCCTTATATTACTGTCTGGTATGATCCTGCTGAAGCAGAAGCTGTAAGTTTGCATTTCAATTTAATTTTAAGATAAGAGTTAGATAATGTTAGAAGAGCACAATAAGTTTCAATCAACAGCATGTTTTGAACTGATTCCTTGGCTAACAAAAGTCACAGATAAAGCCTTTAGATAGCATTAGGGGCAGAATTTCCTGAAGAAGCTGCTGAAGTGAAAATTAATAGTTTGGAATGTATTTTGGTAGCTCCTTTTTTGTTATGGGAAGAGTTGCCTCAGTTCTGGTAATCTGGGGCTTTTTGAAAAGGTCACTTCTTCTAAGGCCCCATGAAGCTTTATGTTTAGTTTAATTTTAGTTGGTGCTTTCGAGCATCCTTGCAGTGAGAAGAAAGATTTTTTTTTTTTTTTTAAAGCAGACTCTGGAGTTGTAAGATGAATAGTATTTTGAGGTAGAGTGTGCCAAAGATAAAGGAAATGAAATGCTAAAAAAATAGTGATTTTTCAATTTGTTTTTTTTTAAGTTGTGATCAGTAGTTTCTTTTCTTTGTAGCCCCCACCTCAGATCTATGATGCACAATTAGAAGAAAGAGAGCATGCAATTGAAGAATGGAAAGGTAAAAAGTGAGCATGACAAATTATATTTATTGTAATAACTTCTAGTATTAATGTGTGGCCAGCAATACATGTGTGCTGGATTGTGTACCTGATTGGAACCTGCTATTGCAATTAAGAAAAGAAATCAATAACCTTTACACACACATAAATGGCCTGCAAGTCTGTGATCTTACAGCATTTTCTTGTGTCTTTTCTCCTCTTGTTCCTCCCACCCTTCTCTCTTAAGAATTAATATACAAAGAAGTAATGGATTGGGAAGAAAGGAGCAAGAATGGTGTGGTAAAAGATCAGCCCTCAGGTTAGTCATTGTTTCAGTAGTTCTTCTGTAAGTGTCATACATGATGCTGGTCTGTGGCACCTGTGAGTGAAGAAATCCTGCTTAATAATCCAGGTGGGCAAAAATTTTGGTGTTTCAAGATTCTGATCAGCCTTTGGAGGTCCCTGTGCAGCAGTTGTTATGAAGTCTTGTGTGTCCCAACACCCTGAGCTGCTTTCTCATAGAAGGGCTCAGTCATCAAATGAAATAATCAATACCATGTTATATCAGCTGTTGCACAGGTGTCTTTTATGCTGAATTCTGTAGCTCTGTGTGAGTGAATCCCTTTCATGAAGGGTTAAATAGTGTTAGGGCTTCTTGGTTTAGAATAGTTAATAATGCACAGTATTTATGCCCATGATTGAATCCTTGATGTTTGCTGCTGTTGTCTTGTACTGTCTTTTGTTAACTCAATTAGGTTTCTTGATACTCAGGTCACTATTCACATCATATATTGCCTTTTTTTTTTTCCTTCCTCCTCAGAGAGGGAAAAAAATAAAAACAATTTTACGTACCTTATTTCCTAAGGATTTCTGTGAGCAAAGCGATGCTCAGAGCCTAGAACTGTGGTTATTTGTACTTGCAATATTGTCTTGCCTCAGATTTTATTATGTTTGGTTTACTTAGCACAGATGCAGCAGTGAATAGCAACACCAGTCCTTCCCAGTCATCATCTATCAATGACATTTCATCCATGTCAACAGAGCAAACATTGGCCTCAGATACAGACAGCAGCCTCGATGCCTTGACAGGACCCCTTGAAGGATGTCGATGATCAGCCAGGATTGCAGACTTGACTTTGTTAAAGAACTCTTGCTTCCATTGGCCCCAAATTGCTTGTAAGTTAATGGAACCAAGTAGAAAAACTCCATGTTCTGCATGTGCTGCTAAAGTAATGCCTGTTTTTTTAACTCGGTTGTTATGAAATTGCCTGCTTAATGTTGTAGAATGAAAGTAAATCAATGTCTGAAGAACAAAAAAAAAAAAAAAAAAAAAAAAAATTTAAATTTAGGCACTTGTTGTGGGCTTTTCTTTTTTTCAGCCAATTTCAGGTGAGCAGTTATAATAGAGTTTTAGCCAATAACTCCTCGTAAGTGGTTCATGAATCTTCAGTCCCAACTGGCAGGCTTCTGTGACACAATGGTTGTTTACATTTTAGTACAGTATTGCTTGTTGGTAGGTTTGTTGAATGTATAGTCTCTGTGAAGTATGTTTTAAGGTGTGACTGGCAGTTTGCATTATTTAAGGACTGGAGTGTTGTATGTAAGTGTGAACCCTCACAATGAACAGTCTCAGTACTATGTTTAAAGGGCAGTTATTCTTCCACATAGCACTTTTTTTTTTTTAATTGAGCCCTTTCTGTCATCACGTCTATTGATTCTATCTTCTTGTAGAAGAGACAAAAGTGAAGTTTAAAGAATGTAGCCATTATTTTGTATTTCACCTCTGAGGAAATGTCTCTAACTTTCTCAGTTTTGTAAATGTGGGTGAATGGAAGATACAGTGGCTTCATTAAATCTTTACCTGTGAAGCAATGCCTGTATAGAAGAGAGTGTTAAAATGTTCAGTACTTTCTAGCTTGTGATACTGATCCTTTAACAAAATCAAACAGAAAAGGAAATTATATCTGTGATGCTCTTCATTCACTGCAAACTGATAAAAGGACAGATGAACTGGAGAGACTTGCAGCCTCAAAAAGAGCTGCATTAATGTTTTCCATTATTTTAATGGGTTGATTCTATCTAGCAAGTAATAAAGAAAAAAATACAGTAGTTTTGAGTCACTTGTAAATTAAGTATTTAGGTAGTAGAAATTAATTCCTGCATGGAGAAAAACCCCTCTATTTGTACTGGGGGAGGAGAACATAGGTAATACATATTTTCTTAACACAGCATCAGATAAGAGGAGGAGATTATTTGCTGTTTCATGGCAGGCTTATCAATGCAGTTTTCAGAACCAGATAATGTAAATACTGCCTGGTCCATTGCTCATGATGTTGAATTAGAAAATGTTTGCAGCAGAGTAGGGCTTAAGTTGCATTATACCACACACTTGTGAAGTTGTGCACACTCACTTGGGAGTGCACGGGTGAGAAATTTTGCTAAAGGATCTTGTGTGTGTGTGAAAGTAAACCATGTAAGTGTAGTAGAAATGTACAAGATGAGGTAAAACACCACTTTTTTAAAGGCACTATATTTAGATGTTGATCCAGATATTCTTGACTTGAATATATAAATAGAACTTCTAAAACATACTGGCTCAGCCAAAATTGTACTCCTTTTTAATAGCTGAATTTGCTGTAGCAAATATATTAAGGTTATACTGTCCCAGAAGCTTCAAATGAATTAATGAAGTAGTTTGTTTGTTTCAGAACTATCACCTGGAATCTTGGAGTTTTAAATTTTTTTGCTCAGTTTTAAACCTACAGATAGGTTAATTTATCTTTTGATACTGACAGTATATGTGAAATATTTTTAGTGCGTTTTTGTTGCTGAAAAAACCATTTTAAAATACCTAATTACCATAGAGCAGAACAGCACAGGTTGCTGTTCTTCTGCATTTTAAAAATTAAAATAACTGAAAGCA
The DNA here is from genome assembly GCF_036169615.1 of Heliangelus exortis. Taxonomy (NCBI): domain Eukaryota; kingdom Metazoa; phylum Chordata; class Aves; order Apodiformes; family Trochilidae; genus Heliangelus; species Heliangelus exortis. The sequence continues at coordinate 4,350,418 of NC_092436.1, read as the reverse complement.
CATACTCAAAATGCACATTAGGATTCACCATGGAAGTAATCCACTGGGTTTTGTTTTTCAAGACTTCTGTCTTTTTCAACTGAAGTTACACTGTTCATTTTAACAGTTACTGCTTTAGAAGACTTAATGAAACAAAAACTTCTGTTTCATGGTTGTTTTTTTTTAATTCATAGAGTTGCATTTTTCCTATTGGACTTGGGCTGCTCAGAACAAGGGCAGTTGGATCAGATGACCTCCAGGTCTCTTCCAACCTGTATTATTCTATGATTCAAATTCTCTTAATATGTTGTTTATTAACACTTCTGCCCTATCTTCAAGATATGAACTGGTATCTGACGTTCTTCTAGTACATGCTGTTCCTTTGAATCCATGCTCTTGGAACAAAAACAGCCCCTGAGTTTATTTGTAAACCATGTTCTAGGAAAAGCTGTCTCATATCTTATTTTTTTTAATGTCATCTTGCTGTGGCATCACACTGAAGCTTCAAAATTTTACAGAAATGTTGTTACTTCAGAGCATGCATGAAATGTCTGTGAATATTGTGGATTTTGATTCCAGTTATCATTCAAAACCAAATTGCTAATATCCTGAATGAGAATCCATTTCCAAAGGCACATATAGAGATTATATTTCATAAAATGCATGCAGAATAGATGCATGCTTAGGTTCCCCATGCTGTTTCAGTGTACACTTATAGAGGATAAATCCACTGCATGCAGATTGTGTCCATATAGTTGTATTCCTGACTGCAGGTGAAGTTCAGTGCCATGTTTGTGAAGTGGTTGTCAATGCCAAAAAAAACCTCATTAGTGATGGAAACTGAAATGCACATGTAACTTGACAGGGGCTCAGAAGTTTAGAGAGTTTGGTGTGCAATATAATCACTTTTATTCCTAAGACTGAAATCATGTATGTAAAGTGATGCAATTGACCATTTTTTTGCACTTTGGCATTTATAAATATTTATATGTATTTAAAGATTAAGAATATGTGAGTGTGTTTACACATGTATATTAAAAAAAACCTGCTCAGTTTTGTAAACATGAATGTTACTTTTTCTTTATGGGAGACTTTGTATGGTGTTAACACTATTCAGTAGACATAAACAATTTATGAAATATGATTAAAAATAAGTGTTGATCAACATAGATACAATCTGTAATCTTAACTGCTCACCTGAAAAAAAAAAGAGGGATCTATGGCTATCAATCAGATTATTGACCAGAAACATTATGTTCAATATATGAACTCTGAGTAGCTGAATGGCATTGCAGAAATGGAGTATGTTGTAAACAGTTCATTTCATCTGTGCTTGCATCATTTTTCCTCAAAAGAACCAAATCTGAGAAAGAGAAGTTTGACATTTTAAAACCTGGATAAGCTGCCTGTAAGCTTGCTTTGAGGAAATTCTGTGATACGACAAGTATAGGGTTGTTTTTATTGAAAAGATGGTAAATGAATGTCAAAATAAGGCTTTGTCTGCATGGATTATACAAAATAAATTAGTCTAATGACTGGAAAGTAGTGCTTGCAAACAGCCTTGGAAGTTTTATAATGTTTCCAGTAAGGGTTTTAATTTCTTGTCAAAATAATAAAAATAAGCTCAACCTTGACTGGAAACTCATTAGTTGATTGGTAAATTTCAAAAACTTAAGAATCAGAGGGCTCTAAAGGTTTTCTTTGTCTTTTTAAAGTCCTAACAGCGTATATGTGTTTATTCAAAATTAATTAAAAAACCAAAATAATTTCTTTATTTTTCTTAAAGGAAAGGCCTTAAATCAATTTCCTTTTTAGAGCTGATTTTATTTGGCTTGAAAATTATCATTTTATGAATGAAGTAGGATTTAGGCATTTAAAACACAGCTGACATACCAAGCCTCTAAGCACAGAGTGGACAACATTTCTTTTGGCAGACTTGCAGTCCTCTTGCTTGGTGTGGGCTGGAAGTTCCAGTGTGAAAGTGCAGACAAATCTTTTCCTGAACATGATGCTGGTCTGGAGTATGGTTTCAGTCTTGCAGCAAAACAGTTTGTGTGGAGCCTTTTGTTGGAATTGTCACACTTGAAATGGAAGGACTTGGAGTGTGGTGGGGGGGGAAATGCTGAACAGCCTTTGTCTGTATATTCTACATCTGTCATATGGATTCTATCAGGGCTTGATGCTAAACTTAGTGATACCATACACTGGGAACCAAATTTTTTCCTGGGATGTGTCTTGTGTGATTCCTGCTCAAAACAAACTGGTTTTGGTTCTGGGACACCTGCACCCAGCTGCAGAATTTGTACTTGAGTTCCTATAGACTAATCTAATTATTTCTTTGCTTTTCCAGAGTGTTTTTAAGGATTTTTAAAACATCTTGAAAGATGACAGAAAAAGTGTATTCTGACTCATTATTTGCATATGTTTTAACTTGTCTGTTACACCAGTGATACTGATGTTCTATCAGCTTGGAACAACTTACCAAAGCAGTTTTATTTTTTGCCTGCTCTGCATGCTAAAAATATCTGGAGCTAAACTAATGTGTTAAGCAAACCTTATTTTCTCATGTTCCCATTGGAGGAATTTGAAGAGATAACCATCATTTCTTTTTGTGTCCCATAAAATCACTCTTTTACTTTTTGTAGGTAAAATTTTACTTGTTGCATTTCAATCCCATGGTGTTGCTTTGTGGTCATAAATTTACCTGGGTCCTCTATTTCAAACAGTTTAACATAAAGTCCAGTGTAAAACTGAGCTGGTAAGATGAACTCTTCTGCAATTTGTTATTGAAAATATGGCAAGTTATTTTGGTCCAAAAATTCAAAGCAAATTAGAGAAAATACATTTAGCTATTTAAGTTTTTATTCCTTGATGCTGCTGCTTATTTTTTTTAAACAGGTGCTTGCAGTTTTGCACAAGAAAAATCAACTTTATTAATTGCTGGGTTTGAAGCACTTTTCCTCCTCAGTACAACCAGTATATGGTGTAAAAAGGAATGACAGAAAAAAAAAATTTAAATTTTGGTTGCAGTCTTTACTTATTCTGATACCCTTTAAATACAAACCTGTTTTCAGAGATTTGAAATGAAAAATTGTTTTTATGGGCTGAAATTTAACACATAGTAAGAGATCATCTGAGAAACATCTTGTACTCAGATGCTGGTAGGCTGATAGCCAAGTGATTACCTACCCATTTATTAAGTGAAGATCCAACCATGTTTGTTCCTGTAGCTAAGGTCAGCTAGCTATGAGCTAGGATTCTTTTTTCTTCAACAAAAAAGCATTTTATTAACTTTTGGCTGTGCATCATGAGGTAGCTACATCTGCTGTGGTAAGGCCAGAACATCCTCTTGTTGACTCTACTGCAATATGTGCTCTGTGAACACTACAGGAAGACACTGACCATGCTCTAAAACTCTGGTCCAAACCCCTGAGACTTCTCAGGGTGGATGTAAGCAAGTACCTGTGGGTTTGTTTCCCAGGTCTGTAGTTCAGTGCTCCAGAATTTCTTAGGATAACAAAAGCAGAAGAGAAAGTAATCGAATAAGAACAACATTTTATGTTCACTACCTGAAACAAAGGTTGTTTTGTTACTGATAGCAAAGCTAATTTAATACCCACAAGCATATCTTATTGTATTGTCTTCTGTGGGGGAAAAACTTTTGAAAACAATGAAGCATATCACTAGCTTTTCTATAAATTCAGATGCTTAAATTGGTGCTAATTTTTTAAAAGAAAATGTAACAGATGGTTAGCAGTGTATTTGTCTGGTTTTGATACCTATATTTTCTTAAATGGTGGCAAGCCAAACTTTATAAAATGATGAATGTGTGTTGTCAGCTTCATCAGGCTCCCATGTTTTCTTCAAGTCAAATGTTTAAACTTCCCTGGTAGTTACTGCTTCCTTGGAGCTGTGGCTTTGAGGTGTGTAATACACTAAGAAAATGGACACAGTTTGAAAAGATAGCAATACATAACTATCCCTTTCTTTAAATTCCATGAGGTGTTGGGTTCCCCAGGTGATTTTAGCAGTTTAGGGTAATCCAGGTACCCAGTAAAGAGCAAGTCACAGATGCCTGTGTGCAGTTAACTCAGTACAGTGAAGCCTTACCTGGTCATTTAGATTATTTATAAAGATTATAGAGTGTTCATCTATTTTAGAGAGGGAATAACAAATAGAAATAATTAACTGTTTTCTTAACAATTAAAATGTTAAGTCCAGAGAATACAGTCTATAGTTTACTCCAGAAGACATGATACTAAAGAATATAGTAGGTTCCTTGAGCAATTTGTTATGAAATCCAGTTTATATAATGGCTCAAAATAAACCCCCTGCAAACATAATTTCTCTGGGAATTTATTTTGAAATGCCTTCAAGTTTGAACTCCTTTCAGAATGCTTTGTATGTCTTGTTTTGGCCCTCTTTTCCACCTGTTTACCAAATGTCACAAAAAGTAGCATCAAGCCCTATCACTTGTTACAGTGTTCTGATTTTATGGCCTTAATATTAGTTATAGTATGGTATATAATTTCAGAAGAAAGATGCTCTTTGAAGTCTAATTATATAGATACATGTGGCCTCTTCTGCCTATGAAATTAGGCTTTGATTGTCATATCTCATTCTTGATGCTTGTGCAATAGGAACATGTTCCTTCCAATGCAGTGGCTATCTCATCTGATGCTGGACTTTGTTTTCAGGATGACTAGAAAGTTGTTGGGTTTTGCTTATTTTTTTTTATGGGCAGCAGTCCTGCTTCCTTGTTTTTGGATTGATTTTCTTAAAACTAGAATTTCGTAAGGAAAGCTGTCAACAACTAGTTCTGAAGTGCTAGTTGAAGCCTCATTCTGAAGCTCTTTGAGGTTTTTTTTCTTCAAAAACCTTATTGTAAAACAGTACTAAAGCCACTGTAAAATTATAAATTAAAATGTATACTTAAATGACTTGAGCAGTGTGTCTTATTTACTTGCAGCAATGTTTTCTTTTTCTTTATTCTTCCTGTCTTGAAGTGGAATAATTTATATAACCAAAATGATGTATACTCTTAGTTATCTTACAGCATCAAGTTTCAGTTACCACTTTAGTTTCCAGCTAACCAAAAACTAAGCATTAGTACAACAAATGAATGAATAACAGCTTTAAGAGATTGGCTGGAGCTGCTTTTTCCTGATCAGCTGGAACATTTTGACACACCAACAGCTCTTGGGTTTACTGCCAAGTGTAGTTAGAAATCTGGGCTTTTTAAGTTGGAGAAGCTTGCTTGGTAATACTGACAGCTTGTGTTCCATCCCTGTGCCTGAGCAGTGTCATAAACAGATTGTCAGGCTTCCTTGCAAGTTTCAGATAAGCTGCTGGCCTTGTTCATCTGTGTATGTGTATGTACTGGTTTAAAAGGACTTGGGAATAATTTTCACCTTGTGTATGATGTTGTCTTTAACACTGAACAAGACAGAGGGATGGCAAATCATAGAATCATAGAATCCTAGAGGTTGGAAGGGACCTCGAAAGATCATCTAGTCCAACCCCCCCTGCCAGAGCAGGGCCCCCTAGAGTACATCCCCTAGGAACGTGTCCAGGTGGGTTTTGAATGTCTCCAGTGAAGGAGACTCCACAACCCCCCTGGGCAGCCTGTTCCAGGGCTCTGTCACCCTTACAGTAAAAAAATTTTTTCTGATATTCAACTTGAACCTCCTATGCTCCAATTTACACCCATTACCCCTTGTCCTATCACTGGTCACCACTGAGAAAAGCCTAACTCCATCTCCCTGACACTCACCCCTTACATATTTGAAAACTTGAAAAAATAATTCCAGTGTAATCATTTTGAGGACAAGGTAAGTATTCCTGCAAAGGCAGTGGTGAGGTTTCCAGGCACTTTGCCTGGAATGGGGATGGGGCTTGGGGTGTTCTCCTGGTGTTGGGTGGGGGAATTGGTAGTGCCACGAGGGCATCTTTGGGGATGGGGGTGCTCTGAGCGTGGTGCTGTGCTGGTGGTGCCCCCCTCCAGGCTAGGAAATCATCGTGGTGCCATAGGGATTGCCAGGGGGATGTTGGGGTGAGGTGAGGGGTGTTGGGGTCCTTCGTGGTGTGCTGGGGTATCTCCCAAGTGTGAGGTCCTGGTGTGAGGCAGGTGCTTGTGATGAGTGCTGGGTGAGAGTGCAGGGCAGGACCTGGGGACAGTTTCCTTTGTCCTCCTCCACACCTGAGCTTCAGGTGCACCCAAGTGGGTGCACAGCTCCCTGCTGTAACTGGGGAAGGTGAAATAAAACTTCATTGCTGCTTTGAACTAATTGCTTTTCATGGAGGTTTTCCTAGTGTTAAATGAAGGGTTACCAGAGCTGCCTTTCTAGATAGCTGGCTGGGGCTCTCAGCCAGACTTTGATACTGCAAAAGCTTCACCTCTGAGAATCTGAAATTAATTTTTACAGCAATTTTGTCATTTTTTCTGAGGAGAACTGGAAGTTTTATCTCTATATGGCATTGCAACAGAGGATCTCAATAAAGCAGAGATGCCTCTAGGTCCCAAGGCTCCTCTCTGTCTGGTGATATTTTTCATATTGATAATTCTGCTATAGATAGACCTAATTCAATTCATTAGATAGGAAACAAAACAAAACAAAAATATTAGATAGGACTACTCTGTACGTGCAGGGGCTTTAGCATTACCTACTTATGCCCCCTGCCTTGTGCCATACCTTTTCTTCATGTTTCTTGCAAGTTCTTGGAGTTGGCAGGACAGTTCTAGAAAAGCAAGGAGGGAAGCAACTCAAACAAGATCCAAATAATTTTTGAGGCAAGTAAGACTTCGGAAGTGTGGGGATTTTTCATAATAATGAGGCCTCAGAAGATGAGGCAGGGGTGGGGAGTAGAAAGAAAGAAACAAGAAGAATGGAAGTGCAGGGAATTAAAATTTAAAGCTGCTCAGTTAATGATTCCTTGGTGTGAAGGTAAGGATGCAGAAAAACAAGGTACAGTTTAGGGGTGCCCTGGTGGAGACTGAGCAGTGCATGGAAGGGGTTGGCTGGCACGAAGAGAACTGACAAAGAAAGGGCCTGAAGCATTGCCCTGGGCATGGCACAGGGTAGGGCTGCTTCACTCCATGATCCCTGTGGGATAAGACTGGGATTTTTTTTCACTTCCTTGATCTTAAAGCAAGCTGCTTACTTTTCTCTGAGGAACAAGAAAAACATCTGTGCAGTTTCTGCTTACATGTTATGAGTTGATTTAGTGAGATACTGAATTACCAAGTAGATGGTCACTCTTGCATTTAAATCTTGCTCAAGAGCAGATAATGACCCATGTGCTTTTCCCATATAAAGTATAATCTTGAATTCAGTGCAGATTTAAGTATGAGAATGCTGCTGTTCATGTTAAAATTCTTCTGCAGTGGATTAAAAGAACAATAGTTATTTGATTGATATTTTACTTCATCTGTGCCATTAATGCTTCACACATTTCCCATGTGGAGAGTGGTAGCTCTGAGGGCTACCACACATGTGAGTCTGGCTACCAGTGATGGGGTTAGGACTAATGTGAGCTGATGGGAGTCCTGCAGAGAGGCCAGTGATAATCTGGAGGAGCAAATGGTGATATAGAGACCTTCTCCATGAATAAATAACCCAGCACAGGGCTGGTGGGAACTATGGGGAGATAGTAAGGCATTTCCTTACTGTTACTCTGTATTTGTCCCCTAACTGGTGCAGCTCATTTTGGGATGCAGCTACAAGCTCAGCACTAAAGCCTATGGGACCTTGGGTGACTGGTAAAACACTCCAGCAAGCCTGACAGCCCATAATTAAAGCCATTCAGCCACTTAGGCATTTTTTGCACCAGCAGAAGACTCAAGGCTGGCCAAAAAACCCCAGAATGCTTTCCCAGCACGCTGCACAGGCTGGCCTGGGAGTTGGTGGTGCAAAGCTCTGGAAAGATTTTGTCAGCGGTGAGAGAAAGCATCCCTGGCATTAGCAGGGTGGTGCAGAGCTCCCAGGGTTCATGGATTCCAAGGAGTTTGTATCAACTGCTCACTTTTATAATAGCCAGCCCAGTTTTTACTGTTGGGATTCTTATTTCACCTCTGGAATAGGATATGCTGCAATCAGGGTGTGGCCTTTCTTCTAGGTTTAGCTCAATTTATGCTTAAGCTCTATTTCAAATCAAACACACTTCTGTTTATTTCCATCTGTTAATTTCTCCAAAGGTTTCAAAAAACTCTTCCATTTCCTTTTGAAGCATTTCATTTCTCCTCTCTGCATCTTCCTTTGCTCTCTCTGCATTCTGTATTTTCATCTCTGCAAGACTGGACCACTCACGCTGCTGTCCCAGTTTTGAATGCATGTCCTTAATCTCCAGCTGCAGCTCTCTGTTCCGCTGCTCCAGGCTGTTGGGAAGACATTGTGAATTACAGGATTATTATTTGTTTCCTCCTCTTTCTCAATAAAGCTCTAGTTTTTTTTAAAGCTAGCTTTTCTAACATATGTTCTCATAAATACAAGCATTGGCATCCCCGATATTTTTGCAATTCGTGGTGTTATGAATTAAAAGTTGCCATTTTAGTTATCCAGATTTACAATATAAATAACCATATGGCCACAGGAGTCTGTTTTGGTGTTGGGTTTTTTTGTAGTGGAATACTACATCAGTTTTAACAGCAATTGGCAATACAAAAATATTTAAGGAAACTCTGCTTGTATTGCAGAATCCCTTGAACTGCAAGGAAAAACAAGCAGAATACAGCAAAGACATTTAAAAGAAAAAAAAAAAAAAGCTTAAATGTAGGAAGAGCTTTTACTATGAAGAAATTAGTGAATAGTTCTTCAAGAAATTAGAGATTAAAGGGATTTTTTTCTTTGCATAGTGTTCAAGCATAGTGTAATTCAGTATTACCCACTTACCATCTCTTCTGGTGATGCATGTTGAGGTGTTTTATGATTTAATCAAATAGTCAATTTGCACAACATACCTGTAACTTATAACTAGTGAACAACATTGTATTTCAAATATTCTTTCCCTTTAAATGACATGAGAAAAGCAGCACTATTTGGAAAGTGGAGCCTGAAAATATTTCTCCTTTTTTTCCTTGATAACAAGCTATGGCTAAATCTCTGTTCAATTTCTAATCTTAGAAATAGGGAAAACACTTATGAACACTTTCCTCTGAGCTGTTAAAATTCATGACTTGCAATTTGTAAAGAATAATGACTTGCTGGTAGTGCTGGGGAGAAGGCTGCACATTTTTCCCTAGAGAAAAGTTTAATACTGGATTAAGGAGAAGCAGAATAATACACAATAGAACAGAGGGTTTTCAAGAGCTCTGTGCATCTCTGCAAAAAATTTATGGATGCTCTGGAGTTTCTCATGCATCTGACATGAAAATTATTTCTAATAACTGAATGATTGCTAACTAATCCTATAATGCTGTGTCCTGGGTGACATTCACAGTGGGATGGAGCAGTGGTGACTGCAGCAGCATCTGTAGACCCTGCTCCAAGGCAAAGACCCTGGAGTTATTGCACACAGTAGGGAGAGATCCCTGCCCTCAAGCCTCATAGTTGTTAAAATCCTTTACCTTGCAATTTCAGATTCATACTCAGCCTTCTGCCTGGACATCAGCCTCCTCAGGTGTGCCAGGTGATGCTGCAGGGAGGTTGGGTTTGCTGCCGAGTCACCGGAGGGAGCGGAGGTGTTGCTGTTGTCCCCTGGGATGTGTCCCGTCTTTTCCTGATCCCCTGAAACTTGACTTACGGCTGTGTTGGTTTCTTGGGGGTCTTCTGGGTGGATAATTCTTGTCAAATATCTTGAAGGAGGATTTTCCTCAAACATGGTTAAGCAGCAGGCGCCTGCCTGCTGAGTGTGCCCAGCCAGCACCACCCGTGCCCTCCGGCCAGCGTCAGAGACTCAAAGCCTTCTCTGTTTCAGAGGAGACCTTGTTTTTGGGTCTGTCTTGCTTTGCCTTGTCAGGGGCTGTGAGAGTTTTCTTCCTCCCCACAGCTGCTTGAAGCTTTTTCAAATACTTGGAAACGATCCATTTTGCTGGAGCCTGGATCTTGTTTCAGCTTTGCTTTTTGTATGCAGTGGGCTGAGATCTTGAGCTGCTGCACCCGCCTGCTGCCTGCTGCCTGCTTTCCTTTGCTGTCATGGCTGGTTTCTGCTCATCTCCAGCAACTACTACTGTTTGACTACCTTCAATCTGCTTGGTGTGGTTTGACTGACATCTGTGGGAGGCCCATTTTACAGCTCTCCACCCTTGACTTGTTTCATCCCTGGGCTGGAGAGGTGAATTCTGCAGCACCAGCCCAGCGCTGGGGCTGTGAGGGGGGAGCGGGGTCCCCTCTTTGCAGGCTGCAAGGAAAGGCCCTGTGTGTTCCCCCTCTGACACACTAGAAAAGGGCTGTGTTACATCTGTTTTGGCTGCACTATATCTGGCTGGTCAGGCGTGAGAAAAATGGCATGAATGTGAGCTGGCTGGAGCATCCGCTGGGGCTGCTGCAGAGAGAACAAACACAGGGGTGCAAGGAAGGGAGTCTGGCTCCTCCCTCACTGTCCTTTAAGGACAAGAAGCCTGGAGGTTAAGGAAAAAGAGGCTACTCATCTGTTACATTTCAGTTCCTCTTGGAAAAACTATTTGATGGGAGTAAATACGGAGTGTTTGTTATTTTCTCACAAGAAAATCAAGCACATGAATAACTTGTTCATAACTGGAGGAAGAGCAAATGATGCTGCAGTTTAAAGGCATTTCTCAAAAATTATAGAGACAGTTTAAAATAAGTTGTTTTCTCTCCCTGACCCCACAAGTTCAGGCTCAAGGTACAAGAACTGAAAAGCTGGTTTAAGTGGATTTCTGTACATGTTTTACTCGTCTGCTACATGGAAAACAGCCCTGGCTTTTGCTCTGCACACCCGACTTGTGATGTGTGCCTTGCAGAAGTTGGGGCTGGGAGGTTATTGAGATAGTTCCCCACTTAGACCTACAGTCTCATCAGTAGGAATAATCCATAGGAATGAGCAGGCAAGTAGGTGAACACTTTAGGAGTCTAAAGAAGGCCTGAGGTGAGGATAACATGGGAGAAAAAGAAAGTAAATGAGGCTTTCACCATCTGGGAGTGAGATGCTGTACTGGAGGAAGATGGAGAGAAATCCACTAATTTGGTTTTGCAGAAGGAAAGTAATAAAGTAATTTAAATACTTCCATGTCCCCAAGACTGCAATTGCTGCTAACCTAACCTTATCCTCCAGAAAAAGATATTCCTGAAGTACCAATGCCAGTGCTTTACGTGAGTTCTGTGCCTATTAATAATCTAACAGATGGTTGTAGTTTCTGGTGAACTGGATTTGGTTTTGTTTATTAATGTTTTCTCCCCACTCCTAAGGAGAGAGGCAGCAGCTGTGCTGACCTGCAGCTGCTCTTGCACAACCAGGAGCATCTCTGGCCCTAACAACACAATTTCTAAGAGAGAAATCCCTGGGATTCTTGGACAGTTCCATAATGCCTCTCTTAGAAGGTGGCTGCCAAGCTCCAGGTTAGGAGCATGGGGTTGATCAGAGAAACATCAATGAGGTGTGACAGTTGGAATTTCATCTACTTTGTGTTTCCTTACCTAATTATAACCTTGATCAGGCAGAGCACCATATAATGATGATTTTTTTTTTTTTCCTCACACCTCTCTGGATTTACATTTATTAATTTGCCATGTTTTCCTTTCACCTTCCCCATGGCTTCTCAGGGAAGATGGTTTGTATTAGTTTCCTGACAAATTAAAGGTCAGCAATTAAGGGTGTATTTTTTTTTTTTTGCTCTGAGGCAGAAAAGCCGTGTTCCAAGCTCCCAGCTTGCAGGGAGCTGGGATGTTTTGAAAAATTGTTTCTTATTTTGGGCTGACTTGAGAGGGAGCTTGTGATTCTCTGTGATGACCTCTCCCTGGAGAGCAGAGATGCTGCCATTTGTGGTTAAATTTTGACATGCTTGAAATAGTTCCTCCAGGCAAGCTGTGGGATTCAGCCTCCCTCAGTTCTGGTCCTGTGCCAGCTGCCTGTTCCCCTACATCTCCTCTGAGCTCTAAAAGAGAGACCAGAGCACCCTCACTTTGCCTTTGTGGGGTATCATTTGCACTGCAGACAGATGAGATGTGACTGTTCTAAAAAGGATGCCTGGGGACCTGTGTGTTTGAGGTTACAGCCTAGAGAAAACCTCCTAACTTCTTTTACACAAAAGCTGATGATAATTGGACTCTGTTTTGGTAACAATGACATTCTCCCCCTGAAGTCTGTCTGCAAAACTTGATGTATTTTACAGCTACTTTGGAGCTAGTTTAGACCCATATGCTTGCTTGACTTGTTTACTTGTGCACATTTATTCAGACTGAACTTGCTCTCCTTCTCTATGTTGTAATGAAAGAAGCAGTTCTCATGGACAGGAATTTTACAGAATGATTTGTCTTGAGCTACATTTGGGAACTAGAACCAAATAAAAATGTATGAAGTGACTTTTGTGTTAAATGAAACTATCTGTACTCAACATGTTTTATGTCTAAAATTGACTTTATTGCTATCTTTGTTTGCCACCACTGAATTGGTGGTTTGGTTCTTGATGTTTTGCATTTTTCAGCTTGGACTTCTGTGATGTTAGAATGATGAATCACATAATCTCATCTCTGATTGTATTTTTAATTCAACTGCAAGAGGAAAACAAGTTCCTTTATTTGTTTGTTTGTTTGTTTTTAAATCCCATTTGGTCTTTTTAACTCTGAATGAACTTTTTGCCACACTGAATATATAGAATAAATGGAAACAAAGAAAATGGTCTCTCTGCACCTGCAGAAAGCAGCCCAGGACAAATCACTCTTGGCTGGGACAGACTCTGGTTCTAGTTGCTTGGTGACTTCAGGAGTCTGAGCACTTTTAACTTTTGGCAGCAGTCCTGTCCTGTTTGGTAGTAATTTCTTTGCAAAGAGAAAGAGAAATAATCTAAGAAAAAGCAAACATTGAATTTGAAAGTTAATTAAATTATTAATCTTTGCCTTTTTATGATGCTTCCTCTTACACAAAGGTGTTGCCACATCCCAGTAGAAGAGGAAGAGGTGCATACAGCTTGATTCCACAAGGACCTGAGACTTTCAAGCTTTGGAGCTTGTCAGAACACTCTATATTGCCCTGTCTGCACAATCTAATGCTTTTGTACATAAATATGGAGGTCAGCAGCAAGACAGCATCACAGAAAATGAGGGCACTGCCTTTGGGCAGCTGAAAGCTCTTTGTGAGATCGAGCTGGAGTCTTGTTACTGTGACCCCAGCAAAGCACTGGGGAGCATTTTTAATTTTTTTTTTTTCCTTTGCTTGTAGGAGGGCTGCAAACTGACTGCATTGTCACCCTCTTCCCCTCCAGAGATGGGTTATGTCCCTGAAAAGCCACTGCCCAGCTGTAATGCTCCAGGCCTGGAGCTGGCTGGGGGCTTTGGAGTCCTTCCCGATGGGAGATGTCAAGTGTGAGAGCTGCTGCTGCCAGAGAGCAGGGATGGGTGGGAAAGGAAATAAATGCGGTTTTTTTCCTTTCCTCCCCAAAGAAGAGCAGCATTCAGGCACTTACCCACTAGATGTCACGGTTGGGTCTGGCTTTGTGCTGCTGTGGTTGCTGCTCCCTGAGCCTCGCTGCCTGGGGAGGAAAAATCTCACCATTTTTAAAAGCTCGCTGGCAGTTTGTGATCGACGTCTTTAAAAAAAGCAAGCCCTAAATTAATTTTCCTTGCTCCGACAAGAGCAAAAAGGGGGAATATTTAAAGCTGAGGGGGAATACTTAAAAAGCAGAGGCTCCCGGCAGGAGAGGCCACTGTGGACTCTGCTATATCTAAGGGAGTGTGTGTTTAGGATGAGTTTATTTTAGGGGGAGGCTGTGCAGCCCCAGAGCTGCCCCCCCCGTTCCCTACACTGGGATCCAGGCCCTGTGCTGCAGGGAAAAGCTCCCAAGGAGAGAGCTTGTGTGCCTTGAGCTGCTCCCTGCTCCTCTTCCCCTACCACTCTGGGGTTGAATAAAAACCTGCTTTGTGCTTTATGCTGGGTTCCTGGGTAGAGGGGCTGCTGCTGGAAAGGGCTGGGGCACTGTCAGCATCCACACTGCTCTTCAACAGAAAGATCCTCACTAAATAGATGCAAATAGCTCTCATCTAAGCTGGTTTTCTCCTTCCACAGCTGTATCCTGTGTCTTAAACCTGTTTGGTTTAAGTGTAGGGTTTCCTGGGGGGGAAATGCTGTTTCATTTGAGCAACGTGTCCCAATTAACTCCCTCATCCTTAAGTTTTTTCTCTGCAATAACTCCTGTCAGGTTAAAACTGCTTGGAAGGCACTCTCCCAAGTCCCCTGTCTTACAGACTTTTGGTTTTAACTGGAGGCAGTTTTCATGCATTTTCCTACTTCATTTTTAGTTCAGCTCTGCAGATCTGCAAGATCTGAGTCTTTAAAATGTCCCTAGACCACTCACAGGGGACAACCTGTTTAGTTCAGCATTTGTATTTCTGTTTTACATTAGTGGGAGCTGCTGATTTTCAGGACATCATTAATTTTTAAGGATTTTTTTTTTCCTTTTGGGATCTTTGCAAGGAGTGATTCCATGTGGGACTTTCGTCTTTGCATAAGAACAAGGCTTTGGCTTTAAAATAGAAAAAAAAGAAAGTCAAGAGCTCCTGCAGTCCCTCTGGAAAAGATCATTTTAACAAATGCTTGCTGCTCTGCTTCAAGTGAGCTGTCATGTTTAGCTGCATTTTGGATGGTGTCTATAAACACAGCAGCTGTCTGCATAGAAAAGGGACTTTCCAGCAGTGCATAATATGAAAAGAATCTTATTACTATTTAAAAGAAATAAATATATAAATGCAAGAAAGGCTGAAAGAGCTGGATGATACCAGCTTCCTATCAGCTCCAACAATAGTCTAGACATCTCGGAGAGTCATCACATTAATGTGATGTACATTCAGCATTTGCAGCTCTATGTTACTTAAGGAGAGCTGGGAAAAATGAGCTTTGCTCCAGGGACCATCAGTCCAACCCTGATGGGCTCCTTCTTTCCTCCATCCTGACTGATTTTTTTCCCTTTTTCTCTGGGTGTGAGTCTCATGGGTCACTTCTTGCATGAATCACAAAGCATGTGATGGTGACCTTCATTTAAGGTCATTAACCTGATCAAGACCTTTGCTCAGAAGCCCCACAGCTGTAACACAAGGGGGGACTCTCTCCTGGGGTAGGGAATGGGGCTGCTTGGGTCCTTCTGGCCAAGCATCCTGCCCCATTGCAGATCTGGGAGATGGGCTGAGGCTGGTGAAGCTTGGATGGGTTTGATCAAGGGGCTGGATGGTTTCACTGTCCCCTTCCCTTTCTTTAGGGCAGTGGGGAGGGGACAGAGCTGAGTTCTGCCCTCCTCACAGTGTGTGAGCCCTGTCCTGATCAGGTGCTCCCAGGGAGAGGGGGGCTCAGGCAAAGGCAGCACCATGGGGACACCCACCTGAGCACTGAGAGGAAAGCAACATGCTAGGACCTCTGATTAAATCACTTTTTCTGAAATGTCACTCGAAGAGAGTGATGTTGAGTCATTAGTGGCCATTTGCATGTACAATAACAACAGGGGAAAAGATAAAAAATCGATAAAGGAATCAATAGAGAGCTCTGGTCTTTTGCCCAGAGCTTATCATTAGCAGACACTCAAGGAGTGGAGTACTATTAATTAGAGGAAACATTTGCAGTCCAGGGGAAATGACTGGCAGCTGGAAAGTCCTTGGATTTTTTAAACTGAGGTTTTGGGGGTGATTTTGTTTTTCTTTTCTCTTCAGGACTATTCTAGTCCTGAGGAAGTGTCTCATTCCCACCTCTGTTTCAAAGGGAGAGGTTTCTTACCCTATTCTGTTTAATATCTTCATTGATGATTTAGATGAAGGGATTGAGTCCACCATCAGCAAATTTGCAGGTGACACTAAGCCGGGGGGGAGTGTGGATCAGCTGGAAGGCAGGAGGGCTCTGCAGAGGGACCTGGACAGACTGGGGAGTTGGTCTGAGTCCAATGGGATGAGGTTCAACACGGCCAAGTGCCGGGTCCTGCACTTTGGCCACAACAACCCCATGGGGAGCTCCAGGCTGGGCACAGAGTGGCTGAGAGCAGCCAGACAGAGAGGGACCTGGGAGTCTGGATTGACAGGAAGCTGAACATGAGCCAATGGCATCCTGGCCTGTATCAGGAACAGCGTGGCCAGCAGGTCCAAGGAAGTGATTCTGCCCCTGTGCTCAGTGCTGGTGAGGCCACAGCTTGAGTCCTGTGTCCAGTTCTGGGCCCCTCAGTTCAGGAAGGAGATTGAGGTCCTGGAGCAGGTCCAAAGGAGGCAACTGGGCTGGTGAAGGGATCCAGCACAGATCCTATGAGGAGAGGCTGAGGGAGCTGGGGGTGTTGAGGCTGGAGAAGAGGAGGCTCAGGGGAGACCTCATCACTCTCTACAACTCCCTGAAAGGAGGTTGGAGCCAGGGGGGGGTTGGGCTCTTTTCTCAGACGACTTTCAACAAGACAAGAGGGCACAAGAGGTCTTAAGTTGTGCCAGGGGAAGTTTAGGTTAGATATTAGAAAGAATTTCTTTACAGAGAGGGTGATCAGACATTGGAATGGGCTGCCCACTGAAGTAGTGGACTCTCCATCCCTGGAGATACTTAAAAAGAGACTGGATGTGGCACTCAGTGCCATGGTCTAGCAACCGCACCGGTGGGTCAAGGGTTGGACTTGAGGAGCTCTGAGGTCCCTTCCAACCCAGCCAATTCTATGATTCTATGATTCATATGGTTCATATGATTCAACCCTTGGGAAAGGATGAATTTCTGAAACATCTGAGCAAAAGCCAGGGATAGCCCTGCTGGCATTTAAATCACCTCTCTTAAATCTTTGGGCAGTAAATCACTGAGCCATCCCTCCTCCTTCAGGAGCTCTCACAGCCTGAAAGAGCACATAAATGAGAAAAATGCTTTGCTGTTTTGACAAACAGCAGCTACCAGAGATTTCCAGGAGAGGGGGATGTTGTCAGGCAGAGCATCCTCTGAACCCAGCCCTGGTCTGAGCAGCACCAGGACTGTGGGTGGGCTGAGCATCACCCGTCACGTCTCTGAGCCAGGTTGAGTGGTTTGCGTTGAACCTGCAGGAAAAAGCCTTGCTGGCCACTCGGTTGCCCCCGGGGCCATGAGCCCCATCGATGACCAGTTCATTTGTGCTGTGGTCTTTGGCTGCTCATTCCTGAACGCTGGGAAATGGCCTTGTGCTGAAATTCAGTTTGGGAGCCCATCCACCTGTAGGCAGCACCTAAAGATAAGGGGGAAAAAAAAGTACACAAATAATTGCAAAAAAATAAAGCTTTTGCATATTTTTGTGATAGTTCCCTGAACCAAAAGGAAGACAAAATGCAGAGAAATGTCTTTAGGTGCAGCTGAGTGCAGGGGCTGTGCCATGCTGCTCCCCGTGGCTTCTTGTCCCTGGGAGGGCTACACAGGGCACCTCCATCTGAGAGCACCCAGTGGGGCTCAGGCATGAGGAAAGGGCCTGCAGCAACATTACTTTTTAGGATTTTGGGGGAGTTATAATAAATTTTGAAAGAGGGAGAGCGTGCATAATTCGGCCTGGAGTAGCTGGGCTGAGAGCCTGGCTCTTGACAGTGTTTGCTTTATTGTCTGAGGTTGTGTGTTTAATTAATAAACATACACTGAAACCACATTTGAGATAACGTTTCTCCTCTGCATCCAGGTTTCACTGATCCCAGGCAGCTGCTATTAGGTGGCTTTGTGTTTTGGTTTGGGTTTTTTTCTTACTTGCTGTTACTACCATGAAATAATTTACAGGCCCCGGGGAGGATGGGAAAAAAAAAAAAATCTCTTTAAAAACAGTAATTATTCTTAGTAAAATATTCTAAATAATTCAGTGCTTATTGGCTGCAGTGTGCTATTAAATGCCTTTTAGCTACTACTTGTATAAACTCTTAAAGCCTTGGTTCAAAGCCAAGCTCAGGTTGATGATACAGCAATTTTTATGGGAAGCTTAGTGCCATGGATAAAGCAGCTCCTGCAACAGTCCCATGGAGCCAGGAATGGTCCTGGTGATGCTCCCAGCACCCTCCATGAGCCTGGAGCTTTACCCCTGCTTGTGTTGGCACCACTTTTCTGTTTTTTAGCTCTTAAAGGCATCTTGGCTCAATGGGCTGAGGGGTTTAGAATGTGTAGTGCTGCTTCTCCAGGTGATGGGGAGGTGTGTGTGGGTTTGTGACACTGCACTTGGTAAACCATTTTCTCAGGATTTCTGCACTTAGAAAGTCTTGTTCTTGCTCACACTCTGGAGAAGCTGGGCTGAAAATACATCATATTGGTGTAATACTCCCCCAGCAGTAACTCTCAGGGTTTAAGAATGCTGACAACTGCCTTTAACATGTGGATACAGCAGTGGCTTTTCCAGCATCTGGTTCCCAATGCAGACACAAAAGGAGATAAAGGAGAGTGCCCAGCAGTCTGGGCTCAGCACAGTGCCAACCATTCCCTGTGTTTGTAAGATTAAGGTGTTCTACATTGTTTTAATCCCAATTGTTTCCTTTTGCCTCCTGTGCTTCAGCCTCCACACCTGATCCAAACAAGTCTCTGCTTGCTGTGCACTGGTTCCCTTGAGCATTTTGGTGCTGGCAAAAGGCTGGGGAAAAGAGCTGAGCTGGGCACAGCCTTAGACCTGCAGGCTCTGCTTCCTGTTCCTCTCTTCCAGCATCACTTTCTGGTACAGCTATAATGAAAAGTCTGAAAGATCCTGAAGCACAAAAATGCAAATTTAAATGTTCTGTATAAAGCTATTTTTAGTCATTTCTGCCCATTCACAGTATTGGCCCCTCTTTGCATCATAAATATCTGGTTAAAAAGTTGGAGCTATGACACAGCTCAACAGGGTTGTGTACATCAGATGTCAAAGCCATTTCCAGCAACAATTCAGGCAGAACTTGTGTAGTCGTTAGGATGGGGCATGCTTCCAAGGGAAATGGTTGGCAGAACCAATTAAAAGTTTTTCAGTTTCATTTGTATTTAGAAGATGAATACTGAGGAGTTTCAGCAGTCACCAGGCTATTTATTTTGTTATTTCAAGTGTGAAAGAGGTCAAATCATGACTTAAACCACAGAAATGTTTGCAGAGGTGGTTCCACTTATTTTCCAAGGAACAGGATTTTGTTATTAGAACTGAAGAAATACCCATCTCAGCTGGTGGCCCTGGTCCAGAAGCAGCTTGCCCTGGGACAGTGGGGTCTCTTCCTCCAGGTTCAGTTAAAAGACAGGAGATTTGCAGGGTCCTGCTCAGAGTCTTGTTTGTAAACCAGCAGACGTGGCACAAGGTCAGTTCCCCCTTAAGGACTCCAAGTATTTCACAAATAGTGACCTTTGCTGTATCTCTTGGAGGTAGGTAAATAGTAATACACTAATTTTACAGATGACTAAACAGTGTAGAGTGCTTAAATGGCTTGGCCAAGGTCAGAGCTGACAGCAGTGGGGCTGGGAGGAGAGCCCTGTCCTGCTAAATCCTGACGCTCCCTCTAATAGCTCCGAGCAGCCCCTGACTTGAGCAGAGCTCCATGGTGTGGTGTTGAATTTAAATGGATCTCAATTTCATATACAGCAAATGCCAGGATATGAACTGGGGGTTTTGGAGCAAATCTGTTATCTAGCCATTTTTAAAGGATGGTTTAGTTTAAAAATTGCACTCAGAAGAAACTGGGCTCTTGGAAATCAGAAAATAAGCTGCCTCCTGAATGACAGCTATGAGGGAATAGGCGAGGTAGGAGATTAATTTGTTTGATTAAATCTTTAAAGAGTTTACTCTGAGAGTGGAGACAGCCCTGTAGATGATAGCATGGGAGCAGTGGTGGGCAAAGGAGTTATTTAGATAGAGCCCACGTGCTATCTTTCATTTTCCTCAGCCCATAATTATTAATAAATAAAACAAAACCAAAACCACGACTGAAGCTGCAGAATTAATTTCAATGCGATTTTTTCCTCTTCTCTTCTCTGGTAATAAAATAGAGCAAATTATTGATGGCAAGCAAAGAGTGTCCTGCAGCCACCAGCACCCTGATTACAGAGCTCCAGGGAGAAATCCAGCAGTGTAAATCACCATGTCAGGAGTGATCAGCTCCACAGCTTGTGCTCCAGAGAGAAACTACACTTTATCTGGAAGGAACTACAGTATTTGGGGAACATAAATTGTGCCTGGATCAGGCTCTTATCAGGCTATTTAAAGATGCAAAGCTCATATTTCTGTAACACTGCTGAAATAAGGGCTCAAGGCAGCCACATATCAAACTTGCTGCCCAGAAGTTAAAGCCATAACTGAAGCTGAAAACACAACCATGGAGTGTGGCCATGGTATTTACAAGCACTTTCTAAAACTGCTGTGGGTATTTCAGGATTTCCATTGTAATAACTCATTGTTGGGGGGAAGAGGCATGGCAGAGCCAAAACCTGGTTCCACGTTGCCAGTTTAAGAAAAAGACACACAAATCTGACCTCATGTTTAAGAGTCTTGCTGTGTACAAATCATTAACTACTGCCAGGTTTCATGCTGAAAACATCCCAGCTATTCACACAAGCACCTCTGGGCCTGTAAAATTTTCCCTGCTGTGTGTGGCAGCTGGAGGAGGTTCCTTAAAATAGGCATTTTTTTGACCTCTGGGCAAATAGGCACCAGAGTTGAGCACCTGTAGCCAATCTGACCTGAGCACAACTAAGCTGGCTGACTCTTGTAGTGTGAAGGTGGCATATCTCCCAGTTTGAGGCACTGGTGGTACTTGTGTCCACAATATTATGGCCCAATTCATCATGCTGGGTGATTTCTTCAATTTTTGTGGCTCACCAGTGGAGCAAAACCTCTCTCAGTGCCTTGAGCTGGGTCTTCTCCATCACCAGTGGAGATCAGCTCATTGACTTGCTGGTGGCAGGAATACATGGTGAGCTTGTTCTGTTCCCTACAGGAGATGACAAATTGCCCCCCATTATCCCTGCAGGGATTCCATAGCCTCACTCCCCAAAAAAAGGGCTCCTTTAGTGTGAGGACTTCAAAAGACAGCAACAGCAAACTCCAAATGGAAAGATGGAAAGGAACCAAATTAGTTCCAGACAAGTAAGCCACACTTGGCAACAAGGAATTAAGATTTGTGGCCCCTGGCCACCCCCCTGGTTCTGAGGGATGAAGTGGGTGTTTGCATGGCTAAAATTTCCCTGGTGAAACAGGATTTGTGCATTGCACATGCTGGATGGGAGTGGGTGGAGAGGCTCTGGTCAGTGCTGCAGCCCAGGAGGGCTTTGGATAAAAAGATTTTTACCTTCCCAGCTATTAAAGCAATTGGGAAGAGCACAGGTGCAAGATGGAAATGGATTGGAGACAATGAATTTGAAAACACCTGAATGCAATCTGTTCCAGTGGGGCCAAGAGCCTGGAATCTTCCTGTCTGTCTCTTCTGAGCCTCCAGCATTGCCCATGCAGCTTCCCAGAAGTGGCTTCGTGTCACTGGCCTTTTGTTGCTGCCATGTGAGAACACGGGCACCTTCATTTAAATCGATAGCCATGAAGGCTGGAATTCTTTTTTCCTTCATTTTTTCCGTGGCAGGCCATGCAGCAGCAGCCCCTCACACAGGGTTTTGCTGTATTTAATGGCGCCGGGTGCAGCGTTTCCCCACAGGCCGCGGCGCAGAGGAGCAGCCCAAGAAGCTCTTTACAAATTTTGTGTTTCCTCCCCAGGAACACGTGGCTGCTTCATTTCCTAAAGCCAATGTGAACTCTGAGGTAAGGTGCTGCTCATTAAGGACAAATCCCCTGGACCAACCTTTCTGGGACACATTAAGGGAAGCCATGAGGTGGGGGTCGGATCCTGCCAGCACCTGGCGCTGGTGCTGCCCTCAGCTGCGTTAATCGCTTCAGGGCCAATAATCAATAATCAATAATCAATAATCCCCTCCCAACCCTTGGCCCCATTTGCCATTAACTGCCCAGGAGTTTGCAGAGCTGAACACTCCACCCCATTCCTGAGGTGGGGGGGTGTAAATAAGGGGGTACAGCCAGGCTCAGGGGTTCTCAGAGTGGGGGAGGTTGGGGGCGGGGGCTGAGGCCACGCTCTGTGCTTGGGCTCAGGATTTTTGTTTCCATTCTGTCTTCTGAAGGGCAGAAGTTGCTGTGGAGCTGCAGAGTTGTACCCTTAAGCTGACCAAAGGAGGTAAGAAGTATTTCTTAGAAATTTTTTTTTTTTTTTTTGATGTAAGAAACTGTGAGAGGGAGCTTGGTTTGCTGTTGTAAAGACAGAGCCACTTGAGGAGCAAAAGGAACTGGCAACATTTTGGCCTTGTTTGCTGTTTTAACTATAACCTTCCACTTCTTTTCTTCTTATTGCAGCATAAGTATTTAACAAGGCATTCATCTTCCTTGTCAGTAATAACATGCAAATTAAACACCTGCTCTAGGAATCTGTAGTGCTTTGTTCCATTAGGTGGTATTGACATGTCAGATATTTGGACTTTAATTCAGAAAAATGGTGCCATTTTCATTTATCTCTCCTAATGAAGAATGAAGGTGTATGCTGATACAAGGCTGCCCACAGCAATGCAGCTAAAAGTGAAAAACAATACTTAATATAGCCACTAAATTACATGAGACAACTCATTTAAAGATAAACAGCCTGAAGGCATATGTCCAAGTGGCATTGATGAAATTCTTAAATGTTCCTTCAAATGGTCCTTTAAACAACAGTTTGGTAGTAAAGGCACTATGGTGGCTGAGAGATGTGAAGTGTTGCTACATTAAGTGTGAAACCAAAGCAGAAGCAGGTGGAAGCTACAAGTCCAGAGGGACACAGATATGGATTGACCCCAATAGGTAAGGAAGATCCTTTGGTTTTTTTTTTTTTTTTTTTTTTTAGGTTTACATTCCTGCTCGTGCAATAGAAAATGCTGAATTTCAGCACAGTTTCATCCTATGGTTTTGCTTGTGGGCAATATGGGGCATTGAGAACCAACTAATTCCTTGGTGGTGTGTGCAGCTGGGGCTTTTTGGTTCCTTGCACAGCCTGTTCCTGGAGGCAGGCCCTGGGGCAAAGCATCTTGTGATAGAAAAAAAAGACTTCCAGAAGGAAGGCACAAAGTACTGTATTCTGCTATCAGTACTCGCCCATCTCTTGAAGTGACTGCCTGAACTGGATGTCTCTAGGATGTTTTTCCATTGCTGTTCTTGGATGATAGCCTTTGGTTTACTTTCAACAGATTTCTTTTGAAGAGGGGTCCAGAGATGAGCTCTGTAATTTTTGTCCAGCTCTCCTAAATTTGCACTGGAGACTTTTTGTTTGCTTGCTCATTTTCCCCCAGAATGTAGCTGGCAGCAGCAGGAACAAGCTCAAGCAGGGGTGGCTTTTGTGGCCAGGACACCAAACACATAAATGAGTAGGATGCAGAGTTTCAAAAACATTCAGCAGCCCGAAAAGGCCATGCCACAGAGGCAAGCAGCAAGCATTATTAGATGGTTCCTCTCCAAATCTTTGATTAGTCACATTTAATGGGATTTATTCTCATGTTCTTGAGCTGCACTGCTATGCCAGTGTTCTTCATGGTCACCTATTACCAGCTCCAGCCAAGCCCTATGCAGGCACTGAATGTTTCTTTGCTTTTCTGTGATAAATGTCAGGCTCAATCTATAATGCAGCTCTCAGAATTTTGGTATGGGGTCACTTGGCATTCAGCACTTGGAAAGATCACATAGTTCTACTTGTTCAGTCTTGATTTTGATCAAGAGAAGAGTTGATACAATTTCAGCATTCCTAAAGCTCCCCCTCCCTTTTGGCTGTTTTCTTGGACTATAAAGCAATCTGACACAACAGGCTGGGCTTTGTTGATTCTTATTTTTTGCATCTTGTGATGTGACAATGTCCATAGTAAACACAGGCTGGGATTACTTGTTAAGACTCTACACTTTTAATAGATCCCTTTACTGCTCCTCCGAAGAGGTTTAAAATTTGTCTTAATAAAAATAACAGAAACCGGTTCATTTCCCCGCACATAGAATATTAAAAGCTGTTTGATGGACTTGATTGTTTAATAGTTTGCACTCCCAAGGCTCTTTCCAGCATAGAATATGAGTATTTCATAATCTTTTCTGCTGTCTAGCCATGCAACTTGCCTCTAGCAAAGAATTCTTCATCCGTGCAGGACCCCTCAGTGAGGAGCAATTGTCAGCCCCAACCCCAGCGCTTCCTGAGCATGGTTGGCAGGAGCTTTCCCCCTTCTGTCTTTCCAGCCTCAGGGAAAGCAGACATTTTCATACCCGCAGATTCTCTGGGTGCTTTGTGATGGAGACAGAAGCCTGTTAAAAGCTGGACCTATTCCACCAGCTAAGCAGCAATTGGGTGTTTAGAAGACCAGCCTCGCTCACTGACACTGAAGAAGTAGCTGGGTATGTTATGGCTTTTAATTTACTTACCTCCCCCGGACCATGGGAAATGCTTTTGCATGTTGTCTAGCTAGGGAGGGGGATGCCTGTGGAGAGCCACAAAGCCATGGAGGTCTGCTAGCATCCTGGCCTGATCCCTCCTCTGGTTTCTCATCTGCATTTCCCTGAGCTGTGCAGCTCTGTGGCAAGGGACATTTTGCAAATCACGTCAAACTGAGGATTTGTTGGTATGATTCTTTTGGCCTGATAGGGGGGAAACTCTTGATTAATAAGAACCAGCAAGGTAAACTACCCCAGATCTCTCTTTTCCAGCAGCAAATACTTGTGCTAGCAACAGAGCTGAGCAGGGAAGCTCAGGCTTTTTCTGCTGCTGTGGCTCACAGATGAGGACTTGCAATATTTGCATGGCCTCACCTCCTTCCCCTCAGCATGGTGGAGGCTTTTTGGAAATACTGAGGAGTAGCAGCCTGCAGAGCATGCAAGGGCATCCTGCCAGCCCCACTTGTGGAGGGACCTTTGTGTGGCCTCACCACTACTCTCCATATCCCCCAAGAAAACTTGGATTTCAAAACAAGATGCTTAAAAGTCACTATTACACAGTCACAGCTTATGGAGCCCTTTGTGTATATTCACATGAATCCCCTGGATGGCAAGTCCAGAGTGCTCTCAGCCCACAGATTTTGGCATTCTTTAGCTGGGTCTTGATGGGTGATGGCTGCTGGGAAAGGCAGGGGCAAGTTGTGATCTCAGCTCATCCTGCAAGTGGAATGGGGTGTTTGAGGGACTCTGCTGTAATGAGATGTGAGTGAAAATGGCAGCAGGGAATAGATTCTTAATTTAAATAATGAGCGCCCCTTGTTTCCTGACAGATGGTCACTTTCTGAGAAATGCAAAGTCTCTTTGGAGGGGTCAGATTGCATGTATTTACATGGAATAATGAGGGAGAGGCACTGGTCTCAACACATGCTGTGTTTTTCACATTTTCCAGGGGTATTCCCAGCTGCCTCTGAAAAGAGCAGATTTGATCCTTTGCAAACCTTGTGTGAATCTGACCACACATTATTGCATGAAGAAATCAAACAGTAATGGGAGTGTCTCTGATACTTAGCCAGCTATTATAATGCCCTTTAAGTATCTTTAGTTGCTGCAAAGAAAGCCTGATACTGATGCCAGAAAGCATCTTGGGCCTGAATGTGCCTTTACTTGTGCAGGGCTGGCTGCAATCCAACATCCTGTTATTTGCACAGCAGTGGTGTCTCCAGGATTTGACACATGGGAAGGCAGATGGATGGCAAAGAATTTGCTATGGGGTAGGGCACCTTCCTCTGCACTTCCCCACTTGCTGCATCCACTTTAGATGTAGGAACTAAAGATCAGGTACCAAGTACTTTGTTTTTCCAGTGCTGATGATGGGCAGAAGGAGTTAAACAGCAAGAGGTTTATTTGGAGTACACCAGGAACTCCTTGCTGTTTAATAGTATTTTAACTGGAATGGTGGCAGCACTGTTGGGCATTGTGAATGCTGACAGAAGTGTCTGAGCTGTTTACACCCTTTTGTGAAGTGTGTTGGTGTTTGTTGTCTACATCCTACAGAGCAGAAAGCTCTGCCCCAGCCAATGGCCAGGACCAAGTGATGTGGTTGCTTCCACAATACCCAAGATCTGTGCTGCTGCTTGGCCAAAATCTCTTTATGTGGAGTTATGGAGTGTTTTGGCTATGTGAAAGCATTCTAAAATAGTACCATTGAACCACTGAAGTAATTCAGCCATCCTTGAACTCCCCTGGAGGAGCTCTTCTGCACAGCCTTACCATGGTTTCCCTTACTGTATGTAAATTGCCATTTAGACTAATATTTTACCACAAGTTAGGCCCTGACAGTCCCACTAAGACCTGCCTGAAGCAGGAAGGAAAACAAACCCTACTCTTCAACCAAAGAACTCTTGTAATCACACAGACTGGCCTTGTGTGTTGTCTTTCTTCCTTTTCCTTATTTCTCCCTGTGCCAGGGAAGTATGAAGGCTTTCTGCTGGGGACAAGGCAGTGATGACAAAGTCCCAGAAAAGGGACTTTTCAACTTGCAGGTACCAAGATGACTTTCTGAGCTCCCTTGAGTGTCTTAGGGAGGGATTTTCCTATCACAATTTCAATAGGCTAAAACCACCTCCCAACCTCAATTCTGAAAGCCTAAAAAGGTGCAAACGAGTTTGAAAACACCAAGAGCAGCAACTTTCTTTGTCACTTGGCAACTGAGAGATGCTCCCATAAAATTCAGCAGTTTTGTGCATCCTCACCATGTGGTCTTTAATTTCTGTGTAGCAATGTGTTTGGAAGAAGCCAAGTCAATCAACACCCATTTTTCACAGGGAATCAACTACTAGTGTCAAGTTCTGGTCTGCATCTTGTGCCAGAAAGAGGCTTGTTGTCACCTAAATGGGGTGTGTGCCATGTCAGGCTGCAAAATCATTTGTTTCCTGGACATGGCTCTAAATTATATATTCCCTGTCAAGGGAGATTTGAACCAAAGCTGAATTGTGATGAGGCTCTTCTCTTTTGGCTAATTCCTTTCCAAAGCTGGTTGTCTGTTTTTCACATTCTGTGTGCTCAGACTGACAGAGAAATGGGAGATTTGGACAATGCAGTGTCCCTGTCAAGGTTTTTTTTCTCATCTGTTCCTGTTGATGTGTCACCTGCCAGCTGGCCAATGCCTCTTGCTAAGAGCTCTGTACTTGGGGAGAGAGTTTCCCCAATTTTCCTCAAATTACTGGGCAGTTCTTAAAATGTTGACCTGATCTTCTTCATGGTTTCCTGGCAGCATAATTAGGTGTTAGCTTTGCTCCACCATACAGAAACTGTAAAGATTATAAATTATTATTTAAAAAACCAAACGTTTTAGCTGTTTAACCTGCAGTGAACCAAGCAGGTGCTATTCACCAGTGACATCCACATGGAGGGGACTCATTTGCCAGATGGAAAAAAGGAGAGAGGCCAGACCAGGAAAGCAATTGACAGTATGCAGCACTGACCAGGAGCAAAACCTATAACAAAAACCAAAACAAAGGTCATTTTTTAGAGGTTAACATTCTAAATTGAGCTCAAGATCTGCTAAAAAAAGATGAAGGATGTTTTTTGTAGTAGGTGACCCAATTGGTCTGGAATGACAAAGGCAGTGAAAAATGTGTGTGGGGCCAAAAAAAAAAACCAAAAACCCCTCAATATTCTGCACCCCATCATCCATGCAGGCTATATTTGGGCTCAGGGACCACATCTGTATTTATGCCTCGTGGTGGCACACAGGAATGACAGAGGAGCTGGTGACAAGCAGGAATGATCCACTGATGTGTGATGGGAGCTCCCAGAGAACCTTCCCAGCACCATTGTGCTGTGCATGATTGCAGGTAATGAAATGCCATGTACCTTCATTACACTTTCCAAATATAAAGGAAACCTTCATTTATCTATGCCTGGAGAATTGGAGAGAAAATCAGCATCAAAGAGAACCTCCTACTGAAAGCATTTGATGTGACAAAGGATAAAGAGTATCTGGCAGAGGCCTTCAAGGGGGAAAATCCAGCAGGCATTCAAGTGCTAGTCCAGCCTTGTAGCCTCCAGTTTAAATGCTCTGAGAGTAGGATGATGATGCACTGGGGCATTCAGAGCATAAATTGATGTTTTGTCTTTAGATTTTTTTTTTTTCCTTGCATTAAGAATCTACCCTGCAGCTCCCAGATTAATTAAATGCTGACATCCTACTAGAATAGGAGGGGAGGATTTCTTCTGCCCTTTGTATGTGTAGCACAGACTGGAGTACATAGTGCCCTTAGGAAACAAGCTTGTTCCATTAGGCAAAAATCAATAAGGCAGAAATCTCTGAAATTCTTCTATTAAATTACAAATAAACTAAACCCCTCTACCTGGTGAAAGTGATCATTGCTTTTGTGTCCTGGATAGAGGTTTGTGGGAGCACTTTGGTCAAATAGGTATGGGCACTTCTGTAAACATTGGCTTCACTGCTGCTTCCTGGCTGAGTCTTCCTTTGGCTACAAGAACAAAACTTTATTTTGCCTCTGCCTACTGTGTGCAGCTGGCTGCTTTCTGGATGAGAGTAACTGGTAAACCCATTCATACAAACATGTGCCACAGAGGGTAACTTTCTGGCAAATAAATGTGGGTCCTTTCTTCAAGCAGGATGTTTCCAATTTGTATTTTAGTTTCTAACTTTCCTTGGTTGTAGCACAGGATTTTTTTCCTCGTGCAAGTATTCTTGGATCCAAACTTGGAGCTTCCTGCCACAGTGGGACAGGGATGGGTGAACAGATCAAACATCTTCACAGAAAGGAAAAATTTGCAAGGGAATCAAACCTTATTGGTGTCGTTTTCAATTACAGTCTTCTGCTGTCTCTGTATCCTACTGAAAGGCCCATTCCTGAAATTTTCAATTATGAATGTTGGTTTTTTTTATCTGGTGGGACAGGGAACAGCAATTCCACCACAGCAAGCAGAGAATGTACTGAGCATTAGAAGAAGTGTGGCCAGGGACTGGATTGCTTTGTGGAGATGGAGAGGAGAGTCTCCATCTTGAACTTCTTTAAGAACAGCCTGGATTAGCTTTGTCAGAAATTTTCCTTGCCCAGGGAAAGGGTTAGGTCACTCCTCCTGATCCTTCCCAAGGTTTATTTGTCAGCATTGCTGAAGGTCTTGTGTTGTGTCAGGGTTCTGTGTACAAAACTAATTGTTTCTTAGAGGTTTCCATAGCTAAAGTCCTCTGTACAATTCATGGAAAAATGGCTTTTTGGGGGATGTATTTTGTTATGAAGGTCAGAGAGTAACACCCTTCTCAGCATCCATAGCAACCTGTTTTAAAAAATATCTGCTTGGAAGTCTTTTAATCTTGCTTGGATGCTTTTTGAGCTTATTCCAGACATGTTCTGCTCTTTCCTGTTCACAACTACTAAATATACACTCTGTTTGGACTGCAGACCCCAATCTATTTTTACTTTTATTTCCAGCATATTTTAACTTTTCTATCCTTGCTAGAACAATTTGGTCTGTTTTTAAACCCAAGACCTTGCTGCCCCTTCTCCTGCTGTTGCCCAATTTCAGCACTGCTTACAAGGAGGTTATTATTCCGGGGTACTTCTGTGTAGACAGGATTATGTTAGCTTCCATCTGGCTGAAGACAGACATAAAACTGGGAAAAAAAAATGGGAAGGAAAAAAATGAAATGGGTTGTATAGTGACACCAAGGAGTAAGAAAGTTCCTCTGCTCTCTCTATCCTGTTTGCAAATGGTTAACTGAGTTTGGGGACAGAAAATACTGTAATAGAACAATGAATTCCTGCTTGTGGGGCTCTTCTTGTTCCTCTTGGTTGAAATGACAAATGGTTTCCATGTGCAAGGTAGAAAACAAGGGACTGCTTGCTTTCTGGTCCTCCCCTGTGTTAATATTTAGCTGAGCTTTGTTTATTTGATTAGGGGCAAGGAATACACACAGGTTGTTTACATTGCATGAATGGAAATGGCAAGAAATAGATTTTTATCATTGCTACTCTCATGTTTGGTTGCTACTCTGCCCTCTGGAGTCTTTCTGGATCAAGTGAAAATTTAAAGTGGGGGAAAAAAAAGTGGAGGAGTCTGAGGAAACATTCTCAGGCTTGTGAGCAATGAGGGACCTATTCCACTTGTGAGCTGTGACTTGATTAAGCTTATCCATCTCCACTTGACCTTCATAAGGAAACTCACACATTAAATAATATTTCCGAGTCTCTAGGGTCAAATCCAGGCTTCTGTGATGCAAAACATTACTAATGAAATTACTGTGTCTTGTGCTGCTAACATCTTGCTGGGCAGTGGGCACTGCTCACCCAGAGCAGTGATGGATTGTCCCAGCCCTGCTTAGGACCTACATCCAGCCTTTGGGAATGGGGTTTAGCTCCAGAACTGAGTAGGCTTTGAGTGTGGGTTGAAGCACTCCAAACCCCAGTTCCCATGGGAAGAGCTGCAGTCCTGTCCTGTAACTCCTGCAAACCAGCACCCACCACAGCAGCTGGCCTGAAACTACTTATTTGTTTTTCCTCCAGCCATGGGGTGTGCCCTTTGGTAGTGACAGAGAGAAACTCAGCTCTCCCAGCAATACCATGGCTTTAGAAAAGGGGGGAAAGAACCCCAAGCCCTGAGTCTATTACTATAGGAACAAAAATCCCCACTCCACTGGGGTTGGAGTGTGCTACAAAACAGTGAGCAGAGTTTCTAGCATAAGGGCAGGTGAAAGGGTTAAAGACAAAGCTGGTGCTGGTTCCTCCATGGCATTATCTGTATGATTGCTTTTCATATCTTGTTTATTGTGGTTAGCAGAGCAGCTATAATATAGAGTGCTAGATGCAATAAATCTTGTCATTGCAGACAGCATACTTTTCATCAGAGCCCAAGGAATTGCAAGGTAAGCATTCAAAGGAAATCTATAGATTTAATTATATAGAAAGTCTAACCTGTGTAGATCTTAAAGGAAGCTATAACTGTGCAGATGACATTATATTCAGTTTTATTTGTATTACATAGAATATCCTATTTTAGTTGTTATGAGGACACAAAGAGTGGCATTCTGTGTCTTCTGTGGTTTTGTGTTGGCACTGAACAGCAAAAGATGTTGGTAATTTATGGGCTGAGGTTTTTTCCCTTTCTGACAGCTCTGTCTATAAATTTATACCCCTGCATTTTAAAACCTTCTCTGGTGCTAATTGTAGCCCAAGAAATCCCATTGGGTAAAGGAAAGAATCTTCAAATTTATTTATTTATTTACTGAAAGATGGGCCTGTGACCAGAAAGCAAAACTCTGCATCAAAGTGACAGGTCTAACTTGCTCTAAGCTCCTCAGCACCACACTTACCAGTGTGGTCTCAAGTTCTGGGCTGGCTGTGACATGTCCCTTGCTAGAGGGACACACCAGATGCCCCCATTCTTCTGCAGGAGTGGGGAGGTAAACCACCCATGTGAGTCCTGGGTCTTTAGGGACTATGAAAGTTTTAGCAACTTTCATTTTCTCCTGACTTGCAAAATCCCCAGCTTGGGTTGTGCTGATGTAAAAACTTCTGTAGATTGGCTGACCCATGTTATGGGGTCCTGAGGGGACACATGGGTGACTTTAGGGCCTTTTTTGCCCTAAACGGACAGTGCAGAAGGCTTCTGCTTGTGTCCTTGAGAGATGCAAATCCAATGGACCTGAGGATCTAAGCAAACTTCTGGGGCTTGAGTTTCTCTGCTTTTGGGCAACAAGGTTTGGTTCACTGATGGGTTCTCAAGATGAAGTCTGAGCAGGGTTGCTGGTCCCTCAGGAGGGACAGGAATAATATTCCTTAAGGAATAAGGACAGGAATAAGCCTGTGAGAGCTGCAGAGGTGGGTTTATCACTGCCAATTAGTAATGAAACGAAGCAGAGTTAAAACACTCAGTTCTGTTCAAAACACCATGATGTGGTCTGTGCTGGAAGAACCTGTTTTGGTCTTCCCAGCTCAGGAGAAGGGCTGGGGAAGCTCCTTGGTGGTGGGTGAATTTTCCAGATGTGTCACTGAAGTGTTTCACTTGGAGTGGCTGCTGTTGGGCAGACTCCTACGCACCATGAGTCAGGAGGAGGTTGCCCAACTTGCCCTGGGGGGAAGATGTTGCTCCAACAGGTTCATCCAGGAAGGAGCACTAAGAAAAATCCCATCTGGAAAGGGGCAGAGCAGCAGAAGGATCTGCCCTAAATTCTCCGTGCCTTTCTCATCAGCAGCACTGAGATGAGGGATCTTTGTGCCTATTTCATTGACTCACCCAGGTCTTGTCCTGTGCAAACACAATGGTTTTAACAGGAGGTTCTCAAACGCTGAGTTTTGTGCTGATGGCAAACCTGGAATACGAGCTGTGTCAGCAGCTATGCACACAATGAATGCAGGCATGTGATGATGAAGGAAAGCCCTTTTTCCTAAAACTCTCCCAGGACATCTCTGTGCCCACCTCATAAACCTCTGACTCTGTTTTCATGTCTTCTGTGCTGGTGGAAGAACCAAAGTACCTGTGATGACCTTCTGCCTGTCCTAGTGTCTGGCTGAGAAGTAAAATCCTCTGTGGCTCTGATAAAAATCTCAGTGGTTTCTCCTGTGCAGGATCAATAGCACAGGGAAGTGAGACACTGAGCTACACCCTGATGTTTGCCCAAACCTACATTCCTCCCAAGCCTCCAGAGAAACTCCTGATTCATCTGTGTCATGGTGAGCTCCTCTAATCTCAATATTATTTCTTCCCATGAGCTTCTTCGGGGTCTAAGATTCCCATCCTGGTTAAGGATTAGGCCTCCAGGGACTGTCACTGTCCCCACTCCCTCTCTGAGCAGGTATTGGGTTGGATTGGTGACAAATGGGTGCAATCAGGGCACATATTTAGATTTTAGCACGCAGAGCTGGTTTGTAAATGGAACGTTTTGTTAATGCAGAAGGAAATAGATAGATATTAATTGCTCTCCAGAAGTTTGTCATTTTTCATGTAGGTTATTGATGAAATAATTGTAACCTGAGGGAAAACAGCAGAAGAGAAAGAGGTCGGGAAAAACCTGAAGTCAGTGAAAAACTCCGTATCAACTGGAGAAAGAGAGAGGTTGCATTTTAAGCTGAATTTTTTCCAATAGATTTTTCAATATTCAAATGTTTTAGGAATTCTTCTTGGCTTCACCAAGCTGCTGATATAAAAATTTCTTCTGAAAGTCAAAACATTATTTTAACACTTTCAAAATGAACCATTTTGATTTTTCTTCTTAAAATCTTTTTCTACATTCCTTTCATTCTCAAACCCACACATTTAGGGAAAAATGCACCCAAACCTCATTCGGCCCCAAAATGAGAGCAAAATACTTCTAAGCCTAAACAGAGAGGAGTGTTGTTTGATTCCTAAAAGTTTTGCAACATCTCTTTCTTTCAGAACCCCTTTTTGAGGGATTCCAAACAAACTGTAATAATAATAAACAAGCAGTTACCATCTTTACTGGGGCAAACTCCACTGTCAGAGTGAAAATAACAAATATATTGATGCTGAACCCAATGGACCCTTGAGTGTGGACAGAGGTTAGATGAAAAATGAGCTTTGGTGTGTACTGAATCCAACCAAACATCATTATGATCATGTGAGCCAGCTCTGGGGAAGGGAGTCTAATTACCTGGGTGATGTTAATTTATTAACTCCCACAATTTAGCAGGTAGAATAACCACTAAAGAGGTAATTCTCCTGTTAGAGCTGTGGCAGTTTGTGTGCTGTTTGCAGATGAGAGAGATGCAGTGAGCAGGTACATGCATGCAATGAAGTGGATTAACTTTCCCATAAACAGGAAGAGAATCCAAGCATTTCATGTCAGATTCTTTTGCCCTTTCCAGATGCAGAGTTGTGTCTTCTTTTAAGCTGGGGATGTACAACAGCCTTTGGTATGAGGAAAGTCAAGGGGAGAACAGAGTGCACTTGAATTGCTTTTGCTGTGAATTTATATAAAGCTTTGACCTTAAAGGGAGCAGTACAGCTTTGCTCTGTCTGTTTACACTTTGCATTGCTCAGTGATGTTGCCTACCTCTCAGCATGCTATTGCATTTATACATTCAGTTCTAATAATCCTCCTCTTCTCCATTTTTCTCTTCCTTCCCCTCCCTCCCACAGCCTCCACATTCCTGGCAGTTGCAGTATATTGGGCTGTCCAAGACAAAACAACCCCACATTCTCACCATCTTTAAACACAGGAAAGATTGAGGCTTTACTTGGAGAAAACACTTTTGCTACTCTGTTCTATGTAGCACTTGAGTTTCTTTCCCTCAAAATGAGAATCTGCCTTGCTCCCTGAGAGCAAGGTTGGGAAAATCTTTCTTTAAAAAGCCCCAATAGCAAATGGTCATTGAAATGCATGGCTCTTTTTCTTTCCACTGCTTCCCTTAACCTCAGTGTAAATAGTAATTTGGCTGACACCTGGTGCCAGCCACCTGCATCACGTGTGTTTAACACTCCCACACCTGCTGGACCCGTTAGCACTATTTTCCATTTTCTGCCTGCAGCTTCAGGAGACACAGCTGCACTGCTGCACCCTGGGTTTTCCTGTAACCCTGGGAAGGGGGAACCTTGGCCTCCCCAGAAACCAGATTTTGAGGGATGAATTTGTTGCATGGGGCTGGTTTTACAGGGCCCCTTAGAGGTTTCAGCTTCTCTGAAGCTCCCATGTGCTTGCCAGCACCTGTTGTATGCTCTCATCAACAGATTTGGCCCAAAGCTTGCTTTATCCTATTTACAAAGTGAGTTTGGTGCTGCTGGACTTGGACTAAATTGTCTTTCCTAGCTGGGGAGAGCTGCTTACCTGTGTTCTGTTTCTATCTCCTGCCTGCAAAGAGGCCTCATGCTGCTTGGGCACTGGTGAGTGAGCAGGGGTTGAGGAAATGCTGGAGAACCTGTGGGAAAAATGTTTATTATGGAATAGTGTGGGGAAACTTGGAGTCTGTTGGCAGGAACCTCTTGTTACGTGGGGCCGTTGAAGCAAGGTAGGCTCAGCTGGCTTTCTGGGGTGATGGCAGGAGGGTCCTCAAACAGGGATATGAAAAAAACCTTGTAAAGCACCCACACAAGTGGTGTCTCCCCATTGTGGGTGCCCTGAGCCATCCCCTGGGCTTGTTTTCATGCCTCAGAGCAGCTGGAGTTGGGGATCTGCAAACTGTTTGGAAAATCAACTCAGACCAACTGCTCCCAACACTTGGAGTGGGACCAGGAGATCCATGGATGTCCCTGTCACTGGCAAGAGGCATGGCACAGCCTCTGAGCAGCTTCATCTGCTCCTGGTGTGTTCACGACTTCAAAGGCAGAAACTGAGAGGTTTCTGAACTACAAGTCTCAGCTTTGTTATTCATCTTCTCCCATGCTCATAAATTATCAACAAACAACCTCAGCTATCAAGTCGGTGAGGAGGACTGGGTAATTATGTTTGTGGTTCAAAACGAGGGTTGTCAATTTTAATTAGGGAAAGCTGAGGGCACAGGGAATTTTTAATGCTACTACCTGAACAGTGCTGCACAGATAATAATTGTAAATTAAAAATTAATCAGGGCTTGGTAAGGAGTGCAAGTAGTACTCCTTTTCCCCTCTATTTCATTATTTTCCTCTCTTTGAAGCAAATTTGGCTCTAGTGATACAATTGCCAACAGGTTTGCTGCCATTAACAATAAGAAAAATGTGTAAGTGTCTAACAAAGGCACTGGGTGATTTCAGTGGCAAATGGATTTTTAAAGCCCCAGAATCTTTAAATATTAAAGAGAATTCTTGGGTATGAATTTCAGAAGCAGGTCTGCTACCCAGACAGTGCTGCTCTCTGGGGCTCTGGTATTGTCAGAGCAATCCTGAGCAGTGCCTTCAGGTTTTCCCTTGCCCTGGTCCAGACAGGGTTTGGACTTTTTGCCCTTCCTGGGGTGTGCATGGTGTCTGCCAGGGCAGCAGGCAGCAACATCACCCCAGGGGAGGAAATAAATTGAACCAGCTCTCCCTGGTTGACAATGGGAGCGAGGTGCTCTCTGCTCATCCCCAGCTACATCCTGCCTGGTGGCACCAGTTTGTCCCCAGGGAGCAGGCAGGGGGTGCTGAGCTATCACTGCATGGCAAAGGGCTTCTCCTCTGCATTGAGCTGAACACCAGGGAGTGCTGATCCCATCATACCTGCTCCTCCTAAAAATCAAGGGAACTTTATCTTTTAATGTCACTGGCAGCCAGAGGGCTGTCTGTGAGGTGGCAGTATCTGAAGAGCAGGCAAATGTCAGCCCATGGTGGGGAGTGTGGGTTAAGTTTTAAGCAGTAGATCAGTATCATCTCCTGATTTATTTTCCTTCATTTAGACAGGATCTGCTGGATTTCATGCAATCTTTTGAGTATTTATAATGAGAGGTTTTTTTCCTTGCCGCCTCTGTGATGAACCAATTTGGTACTTCCCAAGGACACACACAGTGAAGGTTGAACTGAAAAGGTCCAATCCTTCCCTGGCATTGTCCTTTGAGTGTCAGCAGGGTTGTGTCAGCCGTGATTTTGGTCTCTGTGTGTTTGCTAGGAAGGGATTTTCCTCAGCCAAACAACACTGCCTTGCTTCATGTGTGCTTGGTACCAGCAGAGATGGACCAAAAATATTCTCAAGACAGAAAGACATTTTAATGGGCTTAGATGAGACCCAAAGTGAATCTGCAGCAAATGAGTTCCCATTTACCAATGTAATTTTTTAATAGTCAAGTTGCAGACAAGTATTTAACAATTTTAGTTAAATCATAAAGAATGATGAAAAACCCCACAATTCTTTGTAATACTATTATGGTAAGAATATGCTGAATCTCTGACTGGAAATCCTTTGGGCTGCTCAGCTGATGCTGGTAGGGAAGATGAGATTGTTTACATCAGATTATGTGTCACTAGCTGCATTCACAGCCTTGCTTACAGTCTGGTGATGCAAAGCCAACACCAGCCTGGATCAGTTGGCAAATCATAGAATCATAGGGGTTGGAAGGGACCTCGAAAGATCATCTAGTCCAACCCCCCCTGCCAGAGCAGGGCCCCCTAGAGTACATCGCCTAGGAACGTGTCCAGGTGGGTTTTGAATGTCTCCAGTGAAGGAGACTCCACAACCCCCCTGGGCAGCCTGTTCCAGGGCTCTGTCACCCTTACAGTAAAAAAATTTTTTCTGATATTCAACTTGAACCTCCTATGCTCCAATTTACACCCATTACCCCTTGTCCTATCACTGGTCACCACTGAGAAAAGCCTAACTCCATCTCCCTGACACTCACCCCTTACATATTTGAAAACATTGATGAGGTCACCCCTCAGTCTCCTTTTCTCCAAACTAAAGAGACCCAGCTCCCTCAGCCTTTCCTCATAAGGGAGATGTTCCACTCCCTTAATCATCTCCGTAGCTCTGCGCTGGACTCTTTCAAGCACTTCCCTGTCCTTCTTGAACTGAGGGGCCCAGAACTGGACACAATACTCCAGGTGAGGCCTCACCAATGCAGAATAGAGGGGGAGGAGAACCTCTCTCGACCTACTAACCACACCCTTTCTAATGCATGAGTCTCCTGGTTGCCTCCTAGTGTTGTGGCATGTTAACTAAACCTCAATCAAGCAGTAAATGAAAGGACTGACTCTGATCTTGGTTATACTAATAAGAAATGAGTGTATGTTGACTGCCATTGGGGAAGCTCAGGAGCTGACCCCTTTTGCAGGGGACCATTGATTCTGATGGATGCAAAAATGCCCCCAAAGCTCCATGCCATGGGTGAGGGGTGTCAGCCCTTCCTCTTTGTGCAGGAAGCAAGTGCTGAGGGTTAAACACACCTCAGCCCTGCCTCTACCTCCAGCCCTGCCTTAATCCCAGTAAAGCCAAAGGGATCCTTGTCACCCCTCCTGGAAGTGCTCATTGTGTGAGTTTCCAGGAGTTTGCCAGTGTGAATGACACAACAAGGTTGGAAATTAAGGGAAATTAATGAGAGGAGTTTGTGTTCCCAAGTTTCCTGGCACCTGGGGACAGCTGGGACACTTCTGTTTGAAGAGCTCCCTCGGATGCTCCATGACCCTGAAAATCTGTCTGTGGTCTGGGAGAATGTCCTGGAGTTTTTTTGCCAGTCAGGGTGATCCAAACACCACTTAAAGCATCATCCCCAGTCAAACCCTGCCTACAGCTGCTTTGCTGCCTTTTTATGAATTTTGGCATCTCTTGCTGCAGCTACTGATTTCAGGACTGGAGGTATTCAGATCAGGGAAAGCTCCAAGCAGGCTGAAGAGCTGCTGTGCAGCTTGTTCATGTAGCTCCATATGTAGTGCCAGCTCTTTCCTGGTTTGACACTCCAGGATTTGGAGGAAAGACATGCACGGGTGAAGTGCACCTCTGGGAGCCTCCACGTTTGTGGTTGTTTCTGCAAATTGCAGCCAATTGTGCCTCAAGCTTTGCTGGGATTTGGGGATAGGAGGTCAAAGTCTGGCAACAAAACCATTTGGCCCCAAGGTTTTAAGAGAGGAGAATCTGGGGGACAGGATTAACACACAGTTACTTGGCTCTTATTTGTTATCCCAGCTCACTACGACCAAACCAGTTCCTCATATGGGAAGATCTGGTCTGTTTATGGGTTTAGTCTGTCTGTCATGAGCAGACAAGCTGGGGGCTGATGTCCTGTAAATTGTTTGGTGCCCTCAATTATTTCTCTCCAGGAGCACTGGCTGGTTGTTCAGCCTGCTACCCAGGCAAGTGTCTGGCATTATCTGGAGAGGAAAAAATTCTGTTGTTCAGCTGTGCCCCAGCAGAGAGCTTGTAAACTGTCTGGCTGTGAATGGGATAGAGGGTGGTAATTAAAATGTGCTCTCAGAATCTAGAAAGAGGTTGCAGACAAGTATTTATCAGCTCCTAGGTCTCCAGCAGGCGAGTGAAACACCAGAGCATAGTTAGAACTGTAGCACTGTTTAATTAAGCTGTTGTTTTAACCTCATATAGGAAAATTGTTGGCTTATTTCATCCAAACCATGCATTCAGAAGGGGAAAGACAAGAACATGCATAGTCAAAAATTTGGCTTGATGGCCAAAAATACCCAAAAAGGCAGTCAGGGCACTGACTGGGCTTTAGGAGAATAACTGGTTCTGCTGCTGGCTGCTTCTGAGTCCCCCCTGATCTCTGCATCCCTTCTGCTCTGTCTGTGAAGACATAAGAATTGAAGGCTGCTCTCCTTGCTTTTCACAAGTCTTGAGACCAAGGTGACAGAGAGGATAACAAGGCATCATCAAGTGGCTTTTAAAGATGCTGATGAGCCACTAATTGAGCCTGGCTTGTCTCTGCATGCCCAGAAATGCTGCTTTTTCTCTAAGGGTTGTTTGGGCTTCTCCACAGAGCATCACCTGAGCAGGGAGCCCTCTTAAGCCAAGCAAAGGGTCTGACTTCAGCTTCTCTAGATGCAGCTGGGGTTTCCTCCTCTGGAGCAGCCTGTTCATGCAAGGAGACTGCACTGGTCACAAGTCATGTCCAGCTGTGAGAACCTTGGCAGGGACCAGCAAGCTATGCCTCAGTACAGCCCTTTGAGAGCTTTTGGTCCTTGTTAGGAAGCCGTTCTCAAAGATGAGTGTAAAGAACCGTGAGTGCCTTCCTCCCTGTCTGTTTGCATTTGTGGGATCTGACCTACTTCTTGGGTTTTTGTAACACAAAAGCCTCCCTTGTTTTCTGACTTGCAGTGAGCTGCTGTGAGATTGGTTGATGCCTGGGAGGGATCACTGGCTCCAGGACAAGAGTCCTGGCATCTCCCACCACAATGAGCTTTGTATTAGAAAAGCTGCCCCCAGGGAAGGCAGGCAGGCAGTTTTTGGGGAGGGTGATGCCAGCTGTGCTTGTGATGACCAGGACATGTCCCTAGTCCTGCCCTGACCTCCATCTCCCTGCACCCAAGCTCAGAGCTACTCCTCCTATGGTCAGGGGTTGGAGGTTGCTGTCTTTCTGCTGCCAAAACCCAATGTGCAAACCCTCACCAGGAAATTCTGCATTTTTATGGCCACAGCCTCCATTTGTTCCTTAAAAGACAGGAATGGTTAAATCACTATAGGACAGGGGATATCTTCTCAGTGCCTGAGCAGCTGCACTTGATGTGGCAATATTGTAGTAAGAAAAGGGATGAAATGGGAATGCAGAAGGTGCTCTTTCCCAGGCTGACTGTGCCTCAGTGCAGGGCATCAGCATCCTCTTCATCCTGGTTTGCAGCACCAGCATCCCATGGCTGTGGGTGTCCATGTGCCAAGGGCTGCAGCAGCCCCTTTTTGCTTAAGCACATACTGGGATGAATTTGTTTGTGCCCCACGAGTTGTGATGGGCAGGGCTGGGCTGCTGTGAGGAGCCCTAATGCAGAGACCTTTTGTTTTCCCCACTACCCATCCACTGGCAATGCTGGGCTGACATCTCCCTGGGGAATAAACAAGTTATGAGCCAAGGAGAAGGCACACAGGGTGCACTGAGCATTTTGGAAGGACTTAGCTTGAACAGCAGGGAAACATTAATATATGCTCTTTCTCCTTGTAAATGTTTCTTCAGGAGGCACTGCAGCTATCTGGGATGTTCCTACACACCAGCAAGTCAGGAATGATGGCTTTCTTCAAGCAGAGTAGACTAGAAGCTCAGTTAAATACATCAAATTAACTGTCAAAATAATCTTCCAGGACTTGATGAGCCCAAAGATTAAACAGCATGTTATTTCTTCTCTGTGCTTTTTCATCCTAGCAAAAAGGATTTACAGTAGATTCCAAAATCCATATTTTAAATGAATTGCAAATAGTTTCTTGTAGACTTGGCCCATATGGAAAGTATTATTACCCAAAACAACCCCTCTGTTGGGGAATGTAGGTTAAATAGAAATAGGAATGTAAATAAATGTAAGGCTTTACAGTGAATTCTGCAGGGGGTGTGTTTATTTTCACTTCTGATTCTCCAAGCAGGGTTTCCTATGCAATTAAAGGGTCTAGCTCTGCATTGCAAAACATAACCATACCTTTTTTTGTGTCATCAGTAAATATTTGGGCCGAAACTGTTTAAACATAAGCTTTCAATAATCTTTGTTTTTCCTTTTCCTCCTCCGGACGAGTTTTGGTTTGAATTTCCATAGACTAAAAATACCTGATTTTGTTTGAAGAGCTTAGATGGTAGTGTTCATTTTGCTGTTTATCTGTTAGCAGGAAAGTCTAATCCTTCTCTGATTGATGTGCAGTGGCACAGAGTTAAACAGCAAGACAGGAGATGCAGCAGGGAGTTGTTATTCTTAACCACACTCTTCAGGTACCCAAGCCCACTGCTGACCTAGAGCATCCCCAGTAAATTGTATTTCCCTATTGCCACAGGCTGGGAGCAAAAATGTGACCAGATAGATGTAAAAAGGTGATAGAGACAGAAATGGCAGAGGATATTAGGAGGCACGGGCAAAGAAAGAGGTTGGGAGCAGTCAATCCTGATTTTCAAGATAAGAGCGTGGCTCTGAGGCAGCATTCCCTGCATTGTTCATGTTTGAACACTGAAAGGGAAGGACAGCCTGTGCCTAAGGCCTGGCTGCAGCCTCAGCTGTGGGATTTATCCATATATCTACCTGGGGCTCTGCATTTCAGCTTTCCTTCTAGGATTTTTTATGGGGAACAGCTGGTGATTAATTTATTTAAAGAGCTCTATGATTAAGAAGCAAGAAGAGGAAAAGCAAGTCAAAGCTTCCGGAGGATTTCCCCATTTACTGGGCTTCTGGATGTTCATGTCAAAGTTAAAAAGTAACATTAATTACATGAATCTAGAAAGACCCATAATCATCTGTCATTCACGGTGACAGAATGACATCTCCTGTTTGGATGGTTCCACATTACCATTTGCAATCTCGAGCACTCAGCCTACAATGATAACTACTTCTGACAACCTGGGGAGATGAGTTTGACATTTTGGATGTGTGTGTGTACAGGGAAGGTCGTATGGCAGTGCCAGTATGTGTGAGGGCCTTCCATAGGCAAAGAGCAAACAGGTATTTTTCATTCTGAAAAACATCTAGATTGGATAAAGGGGGAAATAAGTACAAAAGAAAGCCCTGAAGGTGGGTGCCCATGTGCCCTCCATGCAGCTCATACTGCAGATTCTTCACTACAGCCAGAGTCCCATGAAGCTTGATGCTGTACACCCCTGATGAAATTTAATTGCTTCAAATATCCAACAGATTATGAGAGGTCATTAAACTGTGGGGACTCAGTTCTTGCTCAATTCCCCCATTTTACCTGGAATAGACAAAAAAAAAAAAAAAAAAAAAAAAAAAAAAAAAAAATCTTGACATTTGGAGTGGGGCCACAAGCTGCTCAGTAACCTGGATAGCAGTGACCTCCTTGGAGCCTGATTTTTTTCAGGAGCAAGGGATGAAGTTCCCCACTTGATTTGCTTGCTTTCAGAATGAGTTCTGGTGAGAAATGCTTGACTGGGGAAAAAAAAGGTAGCCATCAAGAGTTGGTCTGTTTGTTCCCTACATATACAATGCTGTGTTTGCAACTGTCATCAAAATCTTGCCTGAGATGCCCAAACCAAGTGAACTGGACTGAAGGGCAGGAGGGGCAGGAATGCCAGACTGAACTAATGGGTTCAGCATGCTGAGACTCACCAGTTCAACACTGGTAAGCAGCTGCGTGCAGAATAACAGAGGGCTGGTACCACACCTCTGCAAAGCAGAGCATCATAACGTCAGATCTCTCTTGACTGGGTGGTTTTTTTATTTTTTGGGTTTTTTTCCTGTCAGATATCAATCTCTTGAAGAGCTGGCATCTTTCATAGCCTCCCTGGCTTCTCTGCATCTGAATAAAGAAGGCACACTGGCTCCTGCTCAGCTCAGATCTTTAGAGGAATCAGGAGACACTGTTTGAGTTTCTGCCTGCCCCACAAAATATTCCTGTGTGCCCTCATTGCCCCTGTGCTGCTCTGGCTGATCTTTCCATTCCACTGCAGAGAGTTCATAAGTTTGTGGTGGCTCACAGCTTGAGAATATAAGTAATGCAGAATCTTCATCAGTCTTGATTAATAATGTGTCAAGAGAGGTGAGAGTGGTTTGCCCGTGAAATTCAATATGTTACATTAATAGTAACAGAAATTAAGAATAAAGATGAAAACTTTAAAAAAAGATGATCCCTATCCAAGCTAAATAATGTAAGAAATGTCTCCTGTGATCATCTTGACACGGATTAGATCAGTAGCAACATCTGAATGAAGCCAGGAGAGTGGCTCTGAGCCCAGAGCACTGTAGCACTACCAGGATTCATAGCCCTGATTATGGTTTATTACACAAATGTTTTCCCTGCTCAGCTCAAGGTTCTCT
Organism: Heliangelus exortis; assembly: GCF_036169615.1. Lineage (NCBI taxonomy): Eukaryota > Metazoa > Chordata > Aves > Apodiformes > Trochilidae > Heliangelus > Heliangelus exortis. Next base: position 4,307,121 of record NC_092436.1, on the reverse strand, counting down.
GGTTGGCTAATATACAACCATTGTTGAAATAAATATTTTAATTTTTTTTCTTGCTAGAGGAGAGATCAAGCAGTAACTCTTTGCTGCCACTGGGAAAGAATATGCAAAGTTGGCTCTTCAAAAGGTCAGGCTTGCATTAGTCACTGTGACTACAGATAGAAAAGGAAATCTGCACTCGTTCTGCCCTTTGGGAGGATTCTAGACATTTCAAAGTTTGGTGTGCAAAATTTGTTATATTTAAGGACTAATGTTTGCAATCTGGACTCTTTGAGGAAGCTGCTGGGTCTTGACATAAGATTTCCAACTAACATGATGAATTTCTTTGTTTGCTGTGTTTATTTTTCTTCCTCAATTGAACCAGTCTCCTGGTGTTTATTTTGTAGTTCATTATTTATACCACAGCATTCAGCTGCCCTCATCGGATCAGCTCCCTCTGTGCAAACACACAGTGGGAAAGTCCCATCTCTAAAGAGCTTTAGCCAGTGGTGCTAATTAGAAGACAAAGGTGCCTGCTGCTCCCCCACACTTTGTTCCTGCTCACAATAACAGGCAGTTTGTTTTCCACCATGTCCCAGGACACATGGGATGGTACCTCCCATGGGGCCTTAGCCAAGAGCCAGCGTCTCCATGGGGCAGGGTCAGAGCTGTCAAGGGAGAATTTGTCCCTTCTGTCAACAGATAAAGGTTTTCAACATGCTGCTTTCCTGTGAGAGGCTGATGTCTTAGCATGTCATCATGTCTTTTTTTTTTTTTTTTTTAAGATGAAATAAATATCTCAGCCATGGCAAGTTCTCACCCAGGTGCCTTTATGTTAGGCAGCCAAAGGAGCCTTGCTCTTCCTGACAGGAACACTGAGGGAGGAAAGGCCAGGGTAGCATCCTCCCAACACACTGCTTTCCCTTCAAGGGCTCAAAGGCATTTCAGCTGTAATTTCACCTTCCATCTTTCTTTATCTTGGAGCTTTCTCATATCTGTTTGGGAAGACACGGTTCCCCACGTTCCTGATTATTATAGAAGGGGAGCGTGATACACAGTGACAGGTTAAATGATTTCTAACATAGAGTTCTCTGAAGGATATACAAGACAGGGCTGAGAGAACCTCTGGAACACGATCTTTTGGCAGTGTGTGAAAGCCCAGTAATATCTTGGAAATATATTGGGTCAGGGATTAGCATGAAAGGCATCCAGGTAGGATGCTATGTTCTGCTTTGGGTGGCATCACTGGAGACCTTGAGGAAGGTCAGGAGATCTCCTGACTCTCAGTTGTTCCAGCTGGAAAGAAGTTAGGTAAGAAGCAAAGACTTTGTGGAGGACCAGATGCTGGATCCACAGTTATTGTTCCAGGGTGAATAGGAAGTGCTTTTCATTTTTTCTTGAGCAGCTGTTGTTGTTGTTCAGTGAATCTTCCAGTTCATTTTCAAATGCAAATTGGCCAAGTAACTGTACCTATTTCAAATGATAAAGAATAATTTAAATAAATCATTCTATTGCCATTGAAATAGCACAAGCCATGCCTTGATAGCTCAGTCCAAAGAGTTACAAGTGTAGTGACACAGACCAGCCAGTTGTGCTAGGCAGGCACATTGACCTATGAGAGGTTTTTTGAGAGAGGCCAGAAGAGTAACACTATGAAATAGGACCTGGAGGATCTGAAACGGTTTTAGTTTTAAAGGACAGCTGCTCTGTCATTCGCTTCCCCATCTCAGCTATTTCTGCAAAGGAAAGGCCATTAGATGTGGCTAGAAATGCAGACTTGGCACCAGAGAGAGGATGCAAAGAATACTCTGTACTTTATGGGAAGATAAAGCTACCTCAAGCTGGAAGCAGAAACCTGACACTTTGTACTGTGGCTCTCCTTTGAGCCCTGCATAGTCTTGTCTGATGGGATGGCAGAAGCTGAGACTGCATGAGATCAAATCCTGCAGGCAGTCCTGGCCACGGCCTCCCCACGGCCTCCCCGCGCCCCACGGCCTCCCCACGGCCTCCCCGCGCCCCACGGCCTCCCCACGGCCTCCCCGCGCCCCACGGCCTCCCCGCGCCCCACGGCCTCCCCGTGCCCCACAGCCTTTCTGCACACACTGGGTGGCCCCGTGGCTGCTCAGGTGCCCTGAGTCCTGCACCTCCTGCAGGAAGGGCTGCGTGGCCACCACAGCCATTTCCTGCCCAAAGCACTGTGGCTGCCCCCCCTCTGTTCTGAATGTCCCCCTGATCTGGTGACACCTCTCTAACTAGAAGACAGGAGCTGATTTTAGGCAGTTTTCATGCTACACAAGTTTGACTGCAAACTGTACAGCTCCTTAATTAATGACTTGCTGGCTTCATTCCTGACTCGTGGCTTCTCCATTTAGGCTATTCCAGTCACATACACACTTGAAACAGCTTTGGCTTTTAGAGATGCAATCCAACAGATGAATAAATAACAATAAGCTCTGGCTGAAATGCATTCAGGAAAGATTTGATAGTAATTAATTTATTTTACTTTATTATTTAACGAGCCCATATATAAAATTACCTAACACAACAGCAGATTAGCTGATGCACTCACTTTCTATTAGCCTTTGCTTGCTGCTATTGAAAGGCCCAGGCATATTTTGGAGGGGTAGTTAGGTAAGAAAGAGGGGTTTTTAAAAAAGATATTTCCAGGATTTCCTGACATAAAAGTACTTTGAAATAGCCCTGTATCATCAAGCCTTTAAAATCCCAGTCTGTTGTCTAAGCTTAATCTTAAAAAGCTTACATCATAGGTTGCTTTTAAGGAAGATGTCACTTAACTCTGCAGTAAAGATCACAGCTGACACCCCCACTCTTTGGGTTTCCACCACATTTTGATGTGGCTCCAGGGGATGGTTTGTCCCTCAGGAATGGAGCATCAGCTTGGCTCTCCTCACCCTTTGGAAGCAGAGCACTAAGACATCTCTAACATGAGAAATGGAGAAGCAGCATACACACAGATAACCTCAAATTAACTCAAGTAGTTCAGCTGCACAGACACAAACACAGGCTCTGCTTTGACAGCACAATGTGGACACTTGCTTCAGAGTCATAGGAGACCAGAGAGGGCAGCAGAAAAAGCAGAAAAAACAGCCAGATTTCCTGGCTGGCAATTCACCACTGCAGTGAAATCATCTGTTAGAAAGACTGTGTTTGTGTTACTTAAAAACAGAGTTATAATGGTAAGGGTGAAAATGGGAAGAAGAGTGGAATCAGTGGATTGGGATGTCCAAAATATCTGGGAAAGGAAAGCAAAACTTCAGTCATTCCAGCTATGGTGGAGGTTTTTCCCCACTTTCATAGTTTTTCTGTTGTATTCTGATCTATCTGTCAGAAAGAAGAATCTGCTTGCAATCATGAAAATGAGAACCAGTTAGAGATCTCACAGTATCTGAATTAAATGTATGTGTGAGTCTTTGCAGGAGAAGAAATATGGTAAAATTCTCTGAAAATCCTGTTTTGTAGAAACAACCGAAAATTGGGCAAGGGTAATTCTGGAATTTTATGTCCAGATTGTAAAGAAATATAAATGGAAATCTGGCTATTGCATAAAGGAGAATATGAAAGTTGAATGTTTTGTATGCTTGAGCTGTTCCATTTGAACATTTATTCAGTAGTCATTCTGGCAATTTTCCTACCTTGTGAAGAAGTAGAAAATGACAAGGTTTCTTTACAAAGCTTTGAATAGTTATATAGAAATATAAGTCTTAGTTACTTGAAAAGGCCATAACATGCAAGGAATTTTTTCATATGTTTGAATCTAAAATTCTATTCTATTTAACATTAGAAATCCTCCTCTCCTGTTGCCACCAAACTTATCCAGTTCCCCACATCTTACCTGGCTCTCTAGGAGCTCCAACACATATATACCTACATGTGCTATATCTTCCTCTGACACCTCTACATAAATATAGGTAGCAGGGTTTGAGATACCCAGCTCAGATTCTGGAACCTGTTTTCTATTTTTGTGATTCACTCCTCAAATATAATATGTTTTTGGGGGGTTTTTTTTGTCAGTGACCAAAACAATCCTTTGCTACCTTTTTTGAATGATTTTCCATGTATTTTAGTCCTATAGTCCTTAGCTGATAACATCCTGAAAGCCCAACAAGCCCTTCTTCACACCCCAGCAAACTCAAGTTGTACTGAAGTGATTGTCTCCTGCTCTGCAGCATGGCAGAGACACTTTTGATGATAATTCCCCAGACAGTTTAGCTGTGCCTTGAGGAATTAGTGAAACCTCCAGCTCTACCTAGAGCTGAGGAGTCTGTGGGGGTGGGGATGCTGCAGGAAAAATAGGCAGGGTGAGACAAATATAGAAGCTGTCAAAAGAAGCTTGTTTCAAGTATGTCCCCCCAAACCCACCAGTCTATTATTCTAACCATAAATTTGTCCTTCAGTGTTTGTGCTTCTTGTCTTAGAGACTGAAAGGCTTATTTCTAACATTGTGAAGCCTCAGCTGTCAAAGCTACTTTGCTCTTATTGAAAGCTGCACACTGGAGCACTGTGCTGTTCTATATCAAATGCACCATTAAAATAGATCCTTTTTCCTGTGAGAAGTAAGAGCTGGGTGCAGATTTGGGAACATTTCCTCTACCAGCCATGCCAACCTGAGACATTCACCTTCCTGACAAGCTGTTTCTGCCCACAGGTACAGTTCCCACCCCTTCACATGTACCCATGTGTGGGGCTACCCCATGAATATGAGCTCTGGGTTAAAACCATCACCCTAACACCTTGGAGCAGCAGAGGGGAGCACTGGTCCCCAGCACAGAGATGGGGAGCACATCCTCATCTTCAGACACCAGTAACGGCCCTTTCTGCTGCTTCTGGGCAGTGCCCAAAGCAAAGGCTGCAGGCAGTGAAAAAACCTCACCCGAAGCCTTTACACATTTCTCAAGCAGGCAGCTAGAGGCCAGAACCATTTATTTCTATTGCATGGCACTCTCTTTAGGCATTTCCACAAACAAAATTAACACTCTCAAATCCCCAAATCAATTCAGTGTCCACGTTTTGTGATGATTAAATAATGTGCTGCTATTTATTTAATCTTCTTTGAAAACAGCAGAGCTGCTGTGAACAGAAGAGGCATGTTTATTTTCAGGCTTTTTTAATTCACTACATTCCTGTACTTATAGATACATATCCAAATTTATATCCTTGGTCTAGAGAAGCCCATTTAGTGAAACAAAACACAAACATCTAAAATACAAATCAAGGGTAAGCTTTCAAAGCTGAACTGCTGTCTTGTGTCCTCCTTGCAAACAGGAATCTCCCAAAAGACTACAGCTCCCAGCACACACCAAATCTAATGGCATTTCTGGCACCAGGGTGACAGCTTGCATGAAGCAGCAATTAACCTGCCTTGGCAAAACAGGAGGGAGTGGGAAGAATTCATGGCCACAGCTGTTCTGTATTCTTGAAATTTCAGTGCAGCTGCCAGCTTGCAAGTTTACTCTGCACTTTAGACTAGTGAAAATTTGCAAGCTGTTTGACATGATGGTTGTTGGGAGAAAAAGGGATGCTAAAAAATAACTTGTGGAGGATTTGGTGAATACTGTGATATCACAGGAAGAGAATTAAATGGAAAAAAAGCACCTCTCTGACCAAATGCTCATGGGGTGTGTTTACTTTTAGGAAAACGCTTGAAATGAACCTTGCAAAGAAGCAGAACAAAAGGTAAAACACATCACAAGGGGTATTCATATCCACAGCACACTAATGAGCTGTTCTACCTAATGAATGCACACGTGTGCAGTGTTTTGGGGATAATGCCAAGAAGCTGATGCTCCATTACACAGGTGCAGACCCTTCCATAGGGGTTTAGTGCTGCTGCCTCCAGACAGCATCTCTGGCAAGCTTGTGGCCAGCCCTGCCAACCCCCTGCCACTGCAGGGCACCCTCTGGGTCCCAGGAGGGAGGCATCTTGCTCCTCACTTTGAAGCTGTCTGCTCTGGTTGATTGATATTTAGGTGTGTATGAAACTTCAGCTTTTTGCAAACTCAAGACTTTGGGAAGAGACACTGGTTCATTAGTACTTGGCAGAGAACAAGAGCCTGGATTAATTGTATTTGCATTGCCAAATTTGTCTGCAAAATCCAGCTAGAACCAGCTGAAGAGCAAGATCATCAAACCCATGGTGTTTCCTGAGCTCTGCCTGTGAGCTCAGCATGGACAGGACAGACTTTTGGTGGAGGTGAGATGTGGATTAAAACCACCTTGTTGTGGGGAGGGAGGAGATGCTACACCTTGGAGCCAAAGTGGGGAGGAGAGCATGCTGCATTTTGGTATCTCCCTGTGCCTTTTTGAACCAACCAGTGGACTGGTGGAGCACCAGTATCCCCACAGACTGGAGCTGTGCTAGAAGCCTTCCAGCACCTCCATATTTTCATGCCAGGTTGTGTCCAAACCCCAGTGGACATCTCCATGGGGAAGCAGGGCTGTGTCCAGGGTGTCACAGGAGATCTCCACAATACTCTGAGTACAGGGATGTCAAGTCCCTTTAAACCATTCCTGTTATTTTCTCTGGGGTGACGAGGCTGGGTGAGATGGGAGTTAACTGGGGAAAATAAATCCTCTTTGTTCTTGCATCTCATTTTGCAAAATCTTAAAAATAGCAGAAGCCATTTGTCTTCTCTTACCTAGTTCAGAGTTAAGGATTTGGGTGTGTGTATTGCAAGAATCTTCACCTCTTCTTCTCCCCCCCAGCATCCTAACTTATTGTAGCACTTGAAATTCTTCAGTTGCTCTGTAAAAAAGAAAAAAAAAAAAAAAAAAGCTCCAGAGGTGATCAAAGGTTAATAAAAAGTTCAGCCAAGGAGCAGACCCCAGCAGAGATGTCAGTTCTTTAAGGCTTTCAAGCAGTTGACAAGAAACCATCAACAAGTATTTGTGGTCAGAGATAAAGAGAAACATCTTTTTGAACATATCCAAGCATGAAACCTCCATGGTAGTTACCTTAGAATATTATCCCTACATGTCAAACCATGTCATTTTTATGAAGAAGACTGATTTATATGTGACAGGACCAACTTTTTTACAGCCCTCAGGGGTTGTGACTTCAATAGCTGAGATCTGAGTAGTAGAACTGTAGTCTCTAACCCCATAATAAACAGCAGTGGGAGGAAAATGAGTGTTGCATTCTTGTTGCTGTTACCAGACTGTAATAAATACAGCCTGCAATTGCAGTCAATTTGCTCTCAGGGCTCAATAAAAACTGTCTTCATGGAATAGTGTTTTGTTTTTTTTTTTGTTTGTTTTTTTTCCCCTGATTTTTTAAGATACAACTTTCCTGAAAGTAAGTTTTTTGCTTTGATGCTTGAGAAATTCTTAAGGATATTTATTTGTTTTGCAAATGCTCATGTTCTAAAACGAACGTGCTTGTGTTGTTTGCATTATTAGAGTACTGAGAGTTTTCCTCATGTGAAAGGCATGGTTAACAGACCTTCAAGAAATAGACAAGTGTTTCTGGAAGGGTTTACCTGGACCAGAGCCTAGTCCTGCCTGAGGTCTGAGTGACCTCAGAGAACAGAGCAGCCAGGAAAGTGGGGCCAGCTGGGAGGTTGGAGTACCTGGATGATCTCAGCAGCAAGCCAGGAGAAAGCATCATCACTTTGTGTACAAACCCCAGTTTAGGTTGTAACACCAGTGGTCAGAGGGTGGGGGTTAATCACAGGGGAATGCTGTTGGATGGTGCTACAGGAAGAGATTGATTCATATTCTCTGGGATTAATTATATGGTGGGTGCTGATGAGCTGGACAGAGACCTTAATATCTATAAGGTAATTGAAATGGGAATTTATCATCATACCTATTCTGTTACTGATCAAAGTGGTAGTGACAAGACATCTGGACACTAGTGATTAATGTAGATGTGTTACTGGTGTATGTATTCTGAACAGAGCTCTGCACTAGTGGATTTTTTTCTCTTGTCTTTATTTTTATTTTCCTGTCACCATGGTACTGTGTATGTAAACACACTTTATTTAAAAATACCCAATATGAAAGCAGATTTAAAGCATTTTAAAATGTAAGTGCTTGGATCAGAATAAAATGTGTGGTGTTTTGACATTAGCTGAAAATATATCCAAAGGCTTCTTTCCAGCATGCTGACAAAACATATAAATTAGCCTGGCAAAGGTCTGGCTCTCACCAGAGCTCCCAACTCCACACAGAGCTCTGGCCCAGCAGAGGAGCCTCAGCCTCTGATCTGTGGTCAATCATTATTTTTCTAGCAGAGATGGTGCCTGTGGTGAGCACAATGAGGACTGCAGGGAAGCCAGCAGCTCACTGCCTCTAAATTTGGTGATAAATCAGCACTGTGCTGTGTCTGGCTGCTACAGTCATGGCCAAGAAATCCCCATGGTGGCTTTTGCTGTCTGTCAGTGGGAAGAGAAGGAAGAGTCACCCCTCCAGGTGGCAGCAGGGGAAGGCAGCAGTTTCTAGGAAGGGACACCGAGCACCACAGCTCACATGTCCCTGTCACCAGCACTGTCCCCCTAAAAGTCACTTGGTATTCTAGATCTAGTGGTTAAAGGAGACGACCTGGTGCAAACTAAACATTTTTGGTGCTTGCTTAGTCCACACCCAACTACAGCAGCCTACAAGATTTGGGGATCAACGTGTCATATTTTCATAAATTTAGTTTTCAGTGCCCCACCACTGGCTTAAAATACAAACTTCTGCTTTGCACAGCTGGGTTTGCTTCAGGTTTCACCTCCCCACTCGTGCTTTTAATTTTAGAGCTCTGACACTTCGTGTGAATAGGCTTGTAGAGGCTTGAAATGTCCTTGAGTAACTGAGAACAAAAAAGAAAATTTATTTAGGGTTGTTTTTTACTTATGGCTGGTGGATAAAGTTTACCCTCAGGCCTGAAAAGGTGCAGAGTTTAAATCAACTTGTAGAGAAAAAGATTTTGTGTTGAGGCACAAAAATGGCACAAAAAAATTCCTCAAAAAACCCAGGCCACTTGTATTGCATTAGATATTTATTTAGGTGTCTAAATCTGGTTCTTAATATGAGGCACACATTGAGAACCCTGGCCCTGATAACAACAAAGGCACAGAAGCATCAAAAGAAGGAAGTTAACATTTAAGAGTGCAATTTCTTTCAAAGCATTACACATTCTCTGATTTACACTTCTAATTCCTACAGATGTTCCAGAAAAGCCCACTTTAAATGTTTGTCAAGTATTTTAGGATTGATGGTGGGAAGTACAAATTCAAAGCATTAATTTTATTGCTCAGTTATTGTATTTAAAACACAAAGGGGCCGTGTGGTCTTTAAATGTCACTTCAAAAAAAGGAATCTTCCCCTGGAGAGATCAGCTTCTTTCAGGAATTCTCTAGTCCCAGGCAGATCCATGGTATTGAAGGGAAACTCACGCTTGTGTCTCCTCTGCTCTTACAGAGACTGAAGGAAAATCTCCCCCAGGAATGCGTGCGGCTGCTACAGAGCTTGGGTTTTATTTCTGTGCCTTCTCTGTGCTGTCCTGCAGCTCAGCCTCACACACTGCTGCTAATAAAATACCAAAGATCAAGCTGGTATTGGAAATCAGGTCAGCTGCTGTGTCTCAGGTTTAGCTGTTCTAATTACTCTGTAGCACAGTGAGACACACACAGAGACCCCAGAAGCCTCGCTCTCAGAGCAAGACCCCTCTCTCCATGCTGCTGGGTCTAAAGAGGGGATACTTTTTACTTCTTAGAGCTATTATTTAGGTAAATAATCCCAGGTGCAAGCAGCCCCTCACCTGGATCACTCCATCTTCCCCCAACAGCAGCTGGTGGTGGAGGGAAACATCCTTTTAGCTGATGAAGGGCCCTGAGTCACTCCCAGCTGGGCAGTGCCCCTCTCCATCCCCCAATACACCCTCTCCCAGATGTTTTTTTCTGGTGAGTCCTCTGTTAAGGGAGCTGCTCTAATTTGTGTTTGAGGTGGAGCAGCTCTTTAGTGGACTATGCATTTTTTTAAAAGCTTTTTTTCAGGCACAGGTAACCAGCAGTCCCTTGGCTAATTTGGTGCTGAACGTTTTGCCTTGGAGTGTTCCATTTCTGTGCATTTTTAAGTGGATGAGATGAGGTGTGTTGTTTTCTCAGAGTTTGCCTCTTGTGGGCCCCCAGGGACAGTCTGCCAGGGATGGAGATCTCTGTCCTAGGAAAGGGAAAGGTAGGCTGAGGTTCTTCTGTTCTTTGTGGATTGCTAAAAATACGACTTATGTGCTAATTTTTGTTATGATTGCAAAGCATCCTCTGTAGAACTAACTGCACTTAGGATTTCTGGGTTGTCTGGACATGCAAAAAAGCTTAGTCATCTATGGGCTAGTTAATTCATGTGTTACTGGAATTTGTTGTGCTTCAGTCCTGACACTTAAACTTTGATACACTTTCTGAAATAATGATAGGTCTGGAAGCATGTGAACTTATGAAAGCACTTTGCACCTCTTAGTGGACAGCTACCTAGTGATCTTCAAAGGAGTTCAACACCTTCTGCACTGAGAGCTCTGGAAATAATAAACTTTGGACAGAGGATGTAAAATGTTTGATCCTGAGGTATGGGAAGTGCTTGACCTTTTGTGTCTGCTGCATCCTCCTGCCACTTTAAGCCATTTTACACTGTAGTAGGCTATACAGCACATTATAAAGGATTATTTATTAATTTATTTATAAGGGATTATTTATTTATTTATAAAGGTTTATTATTTATCACTTAAAACCTGAAATAAGAAAAGGGTTTCTTGTTTTTTCTTTACCAAGAGTCCAGACTTCTGAGCTATTCAGGTCTTCTCTTTAGTTATGATATTTTCTCTAGGTGGCATTCATAGTAGTTTGTGGTGACTTATACTGGCACAAGAACAGACAGCTTGGAGACCCAGGTCTCTGAGATGGAAAAAATACTTGGGATTTGGGAAACCTCAGCAGTGCTTGGTTTACATGCCAACTTTCATTTTGATTCTAGGGCAGCTTCCTTGGTAGCAGGAGTTCACTTTCACTGCAGCAATCCAGACATCAATTTTGTCCTCCTCAAAGGAAAGGGCAGAGCAAAGGTACTTAGAGAAACAAGTTGGAGATAATCAGTTACCAGGGGTTGGGGGCAATGATAGGATGAGTCTGTGGTCTACTACAATGGCAGAGACCAAGGACTGGGTCTGTTTCTGGCCTCTCACTGATCCACTCTGGCTCAGAGAATACACTTGGGCTGTTTCAAATCCTCATTTGTAAGGGGTGGGGGAAATACTCCTTTACCTCCACCAGTGCTGCATATATAATAGCCCTTATGCAATGGATTTCTTTGAACACTCTCATGCTTCTTATCCTCTTTCTCCTCAGCTCTGGCTGCACAGGATATTTGCAGGCTTAAAGGAGGGGAGGGTGTCATCATTTATCCCCTTCCCCCCCTTATTGTTCTTGCTAAAGAGAGGAAAACATTTCATGAAGGCAAGGAATATTTTTGCTGCTCTAAACATGCCTGACCCAGAAGAGGTTTTGTTAGCTGACTCAGCTACAGCAGCACTGAAATGAAATTAGCAGGTGCTAAGCCTGTTTTGAAATGCAGCACCACTTTTACCTGATTAATAAAGGCCTAAATGCTTCTAAGCTGCCTCTTTGGCCTCATATAATTAAAATTTTGCCAATACATCATCTTGTTCTCTTGGTTCTTCTACTAAAATGAAATTCTCTTTATTGTGTTAGCCTCAGCATCACTGGAGGATGCTTCTTATCAGAGGCAGTCAGGTATCTCTTGTCCTGATACTGCACAGAGCAGTGTGTTCAGTTCCCTGGAGTTCCACAGGTAGCAGCAAGGGACAACTCAAACCTAGGGATGTAACCTTCTCATGGCAGGAACTGAAGATTGTTTCTCTGGATGTTTCTGTTTGAAACCAGATTCAAAGCCTGCAGCTCATTTCTCAGGGCAGGGCATGGCTCTGTTATTCCATGCTGTGCTCATCAGAGCAGAGCCCTGATCCTTTGGAAATGCAGCAATGAATCTCTTAGAGAGTTTCCCAGCCCAACAATCCTGTGTGCTGGGCTGCATCTTCAGACATCCAGGAACCTAGGGAAGCCAAGTAGATCAGAGGCAGCCAGCAAGACAAGGACAGAAAAGAGGTTTGCTTTTTGGAAACTCTGTCATTTTGATACTCTGTTTTGATACTCTGTCATTCAGCACTTACCACTGGAACATACATAACCAGATTTTCAGTATCTAATGTCCTGATGTCTTCTGATAATCTGCCTGCTGGTTTTGATGACTGAGGGCTGATTCTCTGAAGGTTTGGTTCCGACTTGACTTCTTATCTTGACTCCATTACCTGATGTCAACAGAGATGATCTTCATTGATCTGCAAGAGGCCAGTGCATCACCAAAAACTAGGTTTCATGTGATGACTGAACCTTGTATTGCCCTTATTGCCCTCTAACCATGATACTTCTCCCCATACAGCTCTGAAAGCTGCCATGGATCTGCTGGGTGGTAGAGCTGTATTACTCCTCTCCTTCCAAATACTGCAGCATTTAAACCCACAAACACGTGAGGGAGTAGGAGCATTTTGTTATGCTGTAAGTCAGTAAACTAAAACTGGTCTAATCCCATCAAAATCCCCAAGCTGTGCCAGTTCATGCTGCCTAGATCTTGACTCTGAGTTCCCAAGAACATCTCTGAACAAGAGAGGAAAAACACAAACGTGTGAAGGCAAAATGCCCATTACTGCTAGAAAGTGTAACTATGACAAAGCTACAATTGCTTTTTGCTACTAGAAATATTTGAATTGTGAAGAGTTCTTTTCCTGGAAGAGTTTCTTTGGATTGCTGTGAATTCTTTAGTTCAGAGTATTTTCATGCTGATACAACAGTTTGTTGTGTAACTGGCTTTTGCACATGTCCTGTATTTTGATACAAATTGTCTAGCACTATGGATATTGGAAATGGTCATCACAGTAAACAAAGCCCAGTCAGTGTGTGTTGGGTGAAAGGAGCAGATTTGCAGGAAAGCAGCTGACAGAGGAGGAGACAGTGTGAGACTGCAGCTCTGAAACATGGCACTGACTCCAGGCAATGCAGATCAGCAGGAGACAGGACTGCAACAGATGGTCTGAGTTTGATTAATCAAATGTCCTGAATTAGAGCCTGATTGTTTTAAAAAAAACAAACAAAAAAAAAAGGTATTGACAGTGTAAATGAATGCACTGTCTATCCCTATTATTAACTTCAAATAAGCAGAGGCTGAAGGAATCATTTTCCTGACAGCTCACCATATAGAACATTAGGGTTTAAATAAATTTTTAATTTCCAGTGTGTTTCAATATGTTTTGAACACCATGGAGGCCAAGCAAATTCTTGATCTCTGCAAACAAGCAAATCCTGCATCCTTTGGAAAGGCTGAGCTTGATGGTTTGGGGATTCAATGAATGACAGGCAAAGTTGTGCCGAAATACACACAGGACTCTGTCAGTCCTGGGAACTGTTCTGGGCCATAAAACAGGTCCATACATTGCCTGTTCAACCCCAGACATACACCAACCTGTGCTGAATTCAGCATAGTTGAGGATTTAAGCCTTCCAGTCTGATTTTATTTTCAGAGAAGCAAAGCAGATTTCGGTTCTCCCTGGCTGAGACTGTACAATTCTTTTTTGCTTTTTAATCACGTGCACAGTTTATTATAATTAATCATCTGAAGAAATGGGGAAAAATTACAAAAGTGGGGAAAACCATATTCAGCTCTGACTTTGTCTCTAAAATAGCAAAACCACCCAACATTTTGGGAGTGTAGAATTGAATTAAAACTATAGATTGATTGTAAGACTTCTTGGCTATGTGCCAAGAGTGGAGCTATTAATTTGATGCAAATTAATCTATGCAAATTTGCCCACTGATTTAATGAAGAGACAGACATGCAATCATTTCATTACTTCTCAAGTTTTCAATTAGATTGAATTCAGTAGCTGGCCACCATCATAGCTGCAGAGTTTTGCTAAAAGGTTACTTGATGAATATTTATGAATTTGGGACTCCACTCCAGCAAGGCTTAATAGAAAGTATCACACTTACTGAGTACATGCAAATGATTCTCTAAATATCCTGATGTAGTGATTGATTTACCTTGACTGCTCTATCTTTAATCCCAGTTATTACTCTGGTGTTCTGGTCTGAGATAAATTACTTGCTTAGGGGTAAGTGACTGCTTTATATTATTACAAACACTGTCTTGTTTCATGGCTGTTTCAGTGTCAGACATGACATTCTAAACAACTGGAAATGTGACAAACTTCACTCAGAGTCCAAATGGACAAAAATTGAGACAACACAATATTGCCCTGGGCAAAAAAGGTGCCAGTCCTACAGATGCCTGAGATTAGAGGGACAGATTCCCTTCTAATTGATTTCTCTAGTGCTTTTCACCTCGCAGTTGCACTTAAGATGTGTTCAGATGGAAGTCTGATGCTTCACTGTATCAGCTCCAGTGAAGCTGGTCCACATATAAACGCTGCCCCAGTTTGAACTGGTGCTTCTGAACCTTATCCAGCCTTTGCTGAAATAAATGAAGATAAACTAAACTGCTATAAATAGGAATAGGAGCAAGTCCCACACTTTCCAATCCTGCCTTTCATTGTTTCAGGTTCTCTTGTTGTAAGAAACCAGAATAAAGGCTGAACCTGTCACACACTCATGTGCTGCAGGATTGGTCTGGAGACCACCAGAATCAGAAGCTGCCCTGCAAAATACTGGCTGTCCTCAGGTGGCTTCTATATCCCATTCTATATATCAGAAACTTTCTGCAGGATACATTTCATTTGGTGCCAAATTAAACTGGGACATCAGTAAAAGTGATCACATCATGATGAGCACTTTGAATCTCCCTTTTTTTTATTTTCATCAGTGTAGTCTCTTATAAAACCTCCATTAACACTGTGTCAAAGCCTCTTCCTGTAACCATTAAGCAAATTACCTGGTGGTTGGCATGAGAGGCTCATCGTGTCTCTCTGCATCTCTTCTCATCTCTGCTACAAACAGTATTTTCTTTGGATGCTCCTGAAGTCAGCCTGAAGAAACACACAGCTAGTACTTTGGTTAGGAGATTTGGTTAGGAGCTCTGTGATGCTCTTTAGCTCCTGGAGAAAACAATTCTGGTGTCTGTAGTCAGTACCTCACTGTTTATCACAAGCTTCAAACTGTGCCTTGGACCTTTGCCTTTTAGCAGTGCAATGGAGATGTGAAAGCAGGGGCAATGTGAAAATAAAATGGCTATGGCTGTAGTTTGTGAGCTTTGTAAAACAGGACCTTGAACTATGTAAGGCAGCATGGAAATAAGCCCTGTATTTTGTCTGTTCAGAACCAGAACTGGAGAGATTTGGCTAGCTAGAGGAAAGCCATACATATCTCTTAGTAAACTGTGATGAAGATAACAACTGCAACTTCAGAACTAAGCCAAAACTGGTGTCAGTGGCACTTTCTGCCAGGCACCTTGGTGTGCTGGTTAAACCTGTTCTGTTGCCCTTTGGTTGACACCCACGTATATTACAATTACTCACACATAACCTCAGAACTGGCTCACTTTACCTAAGCAGGAATATTTTGTGTGTGAAGAAGCAGAAGAGCAGTTATATATCTACAAAGACAAGAAGTGGTGATAAGGAAGTGTTGACTGAAGTAGGCTGTACCTCCTTTTACATTTCACTCTTCACTGGAGCCAAGATGTTAAGCTTATTCATTCCTACTGTAACATAGACCATTTTGTATATTCCTCCTGATCTCTGCCTGCTATCCAGACTAGGAATTATATCTTGTTTGTGATGGAAGCATTTAGCTGGGAAAATGAGAGAGCAGCAAACTTCAGAAGGTTATGAGGCTGCCAGGACAAGTAAGGCATCTTTCCATGCTGCTGAGAGAAGAGAGTCCTCTTCTTTTTAACTGGCAAGGAAACTGGTCACTATTCAATTAATGGCCTCTGAAATAAAGAGTACTTATAAAGTCTCTGCAGTTCCTTTACTCAACAAGGTCAAAAGGGTGCTGTTTCCATTACAGCCTGTTTCTTGCACTAAATAAACACCTGCAGTTATGTCAGGCAGGACTCAGCTGCTCTGCAAGGAAATGCTGAAAGATTTCAACACCAGGAACTGGCTTGCCTGAGGAGGATAGATAATTCATTACAGGCTTTGGGAAAGTTTGGAGCAAATGTCAGTGGCAGAGTTTGTCTATATGCTTATGTAAATCTGAGTACGTGTGGAGGAGGATTATCAAACCAGTAAAGTAGTAATATATTACCAGCAAGTGACCTAAGGCTTAACCAATGCAGGGAGGCTGGGATGAGTGAGGACTGCAAAGTTTGACTCACTCTATTAAGGGGTTTCTGATTTCCACACCAACTGATTTGCATGATGTCTGTGAGACTGAGTGTCTAATCATCTCCTGATTATTCCTACTTTTCCCTGCTCTGGACCAGATCCTCTCTGAAGTTTTCCTTTAACCTAACAAAAGGAGCATTCATTACTACCTGGAGATGTGGCCATACAACTCATCTGAGAGGTGTTGCTCCTTACAGTGCTATTATGTGACAGTGTGCAATGTTTCCACACTTATTGGAAAGCTTGTTGGATGCCTCACTGCCTTCCTGAAAATCACCTTCCTCCTGAGCAGCAGTGACAAATGGCCACGGAGAGGCCCATGGAGCAGGATGGGAAACTACAAAACTTGGTAGAAATTGATTTCCCAAAGTAACAGACTGAGACCCATGCTCCCACAGTTTTATACCTTTTTGCCACTGGCAATGTTTTTGCCTCCCCCATGGGGTGCAAGCAGCTGAAGTGTTTCCCCTGCGGGAGCTCAGAGCTGGTGGGGCTTTGCTTTTGTGGCTGAAAGGGCACAGCAGATCCATCTTGGCACCAAGACAAACCTTCCCTGTGAGCCCTTCCAGGACTGAGCCAACAATGCCAGGGTCCTATGGCCCCTTTGCACAGCAGAGTTGTACCAGGAACAAGACTGCTGTGCCCAAAGGACTAGGAGAGAGTTTTGCCCTGAGTCCTGCTACTGCCCCGTGTTGGAGCTCCTGGCATGTGTGCCCTGCTGCTGGGTGTCCTTCCCTGTGCACACAGGCCAGGCCACTACACTTGGAAAGAAGCCCAGAATACAGACATTTCCTCAGAACTAAGGAGGCTGATGTGGGTGAACCTGTGAAAGAGAAAGAGCCCTCTGGGAGGTAGGAGATCTCTGTGTGTTCTCAGGCATAAGGCATCCCTGTTTTTACCAGAGCTAACTCCCCCGTTGCCATTATTGGTCACTCTTCTTATCTACTGCCAGAGCTGCCCTTGAGAGAAAGGCACTGGCTACACTCCTGAGAAAAGGAAAAAGGGGGTAGTAAACAGGAAAAAGTTGATTTTCCAGCACAGGGATGGCCTTTCCCTACAGGTGTGGTGCTCTGGGGTGCTATAAAATTGCTGTCCTCACCTGCATCCCTTAAAATGTCTTCCCCCTGCCTGGGGGCCAGAAGGCAGGGTGCAGTGCCATGTCCTGCCCTCACTCCCTACCATGCATCCAGCACCCTGGTGCTGTCAGGCTCTGAACCCTGAGCAGGGTGGGCTGGGCTGTGCCCATCCTCTTCACTGCTCCCTGCATCCCTGTCCTGCTGCTGGGAGCCATGGGCAGGGCCAGCACTGGAGGGGTGGCTGCAGTAGCCATGGAGATGATCTTCCCCATGAGGCAAAGAGTATAAGGAAGACCTTTTATTATTAAAAAAAAAAAAACAACAAACAAAAAAGCCAAAAAAGCCCACCCCCAAAATACCAAAACAACAAAAACTCCAATTAACAAACAAAAAACCCCATGAAAAAATATATCCTTGTTTCCCATGGGTGTTTAGTCCCTGCATTTACTCCTGTGCCCAGTCCCTGGCTCCTCAGCAGAGTCAAGGAGGTGAGCCTGGCTCTCCACAGCAGCCCCTTGCAGGATGCTGGGTAAGAAATGGCTGTTAAGTGGCCCCTGGAGAACACCTGGAGCTCAAAGTGCTGGGAAATCAACAGTGGATGCTCTTCATGGTGTGAGAAGAGCACCAGACATGGCAGATAGGCTCTGGAGTGCTGTGGGGGGGAGTTCCTACTGCAAACCTTGGCATTGCCTGTATTTTGGGGGTGCTTCTTTCATGCCCTTGCTGCAGGGTAACACTGTCTGGGTTTTTGTGCTTCCCCTGCACCCATATAACCCTCTCCAGACTTCCCCTGAGCAGTAAAGTGACTCAATTTGTTGTCTCTTAACATTAGGTCTTTCAGCCATACTTCAAATAAACCTCAGAGAGAAATTGATATTTCTCACCCTCAGCACATTGATTTACAGCACCCTTGTGATGGCTCCTCTAATATATGCAAAAGGCTTGTTGGGATGCAAGCATCTTTCATGTGCAAATACAGCAGTGTGGAGAATAAATAGTCCTGAGCAAACTTTCAAGGGACAGACTCGTGCAGGTCTGGCTTTTGTGCTGCTGCATGCACGTGTGTTTTAGAGATGCAACCCATAGTCTGGGAGCAGGCAGTAAAACAGGAGGATGCTGCCTCAGCATGTGGGTTAAAATGGAATTAAGGTGGTGACAAGACATGATGACAATAAAAAAAGATATAAATAAAGGTAGTGACACGGTTTTAACCTTGAAGCATCCTGCTGCAAGTGAAGAGCAGAGCCAAGCACAAAGAAGTGATATGTGCCATGCAATGCTTTTAATTTGCTTATATATTGGTGCCAGTCAGCTGGATGTGTGTGTCTGTCCTCAGTCAGCCAGTTACAATACTAAAACATTGGCCTTT
Organism: Heliangelus exortis; assembly: GCF_036169615.1. Classification (NCBI taxonomy): domain Eukaryota; kingdom Metazoa; phylum Chordata; class Aves; order Apodiformes; family Trochilidae; genus Heliangelus; species Heliangelus exortis. The sequence continues at coordinate 4,288,352 of NC_092436.1, read as the reverse complement.
TGGCTAAAAGGGAAGCCTTCTGCTCCAAGGTTGTTCTCAAGCACAGGGATAAGCTGCAGAAGCAGCTGGAATCAGGTCCAGGGCCACAGAGTCAGGCCCTGTTTTAGGATTAGAGCAACGAGCTTGGTATTTGCCTACACCCCAAAGCATTTCAGTGACCAGAAAGCCACCGAGGATTGTAACTCTGCCTGTTCTTTGACTTGGCAATATAGAAAGCATAATTTGTGTTGCCATGAGTTGCATGAAATTGAGTAACTTGTTAGTCACAGGAAATCTTTCTCTTAATGGCTGCCTCTTCATTGCAGAAAAATACAACAGGGAGCTGATCTCCCCTTTCATGTGTTAAAGCATCCACCAAAAGCCCAAGCTGACTGAAGTCACCAGTCAGACAAGTTCTAAGGGCTTCACAAGATGCTGTTCTGTGGCCCTGGCAGAATGACATCAGATCACCTGCAGAAGCAGCCCCAGAAAGCACTGGCAACACAGCACAGAGAAAATGCTGAATGCAGCTTTTTGAGAGCTAAAAAGGGACTCGGAGCTCTCTCCTGCTGCTTCCTTGCTGGTGTGTGAAGGGAAATAAGGCTTTATACATCATTTGAAAGCAAACAGCATCGTGTCAAAGATCTCAGACTCTGCTATTAATTATTTCTCCAGGCTGGAATGACCCATGGGAGATTTTTAGCCAGCTCCTCCTGGCAGGCAGATAGTATCATGAAATGTTCCTATCTGATGGAAGTGGCTATCACTCCCTGGACACTGACAGACACCAGCAAAGAAGCTGACAAAAAAAACCCAAAACAACCACCCACTTCCAATGGAGATGAAGCTGAGTGGTACATGAATTTCAATAGCTGCTTTAAGTTAGCTATTTGGTATATTAAGTACATCATTCTCCTGCTTTATTACTTCCACTGTAAAGCAATCACTAATGAGGACTATGAATTAAGAGTTTGAAGCAAATGCTTTCAAATCTTAAGCAGTTTGACTCAAACTGATTACTTGTCTAAAAGGGTAGTTCATAGCTAATATATATTATATAGTTGCTTAAAAGGTGTCAGCATTTCAGAGCTGTTGGGCTTTGCATTTGCATTGCTGCATTCTGTCTATGAATTTCCATTAGGGCAGTTTCCAGTATTTTTCAAGCTCCATCTCCAGTAAAACTGCAGGTCCTTGGGGAAGAAGATGAAGAGGAGAATAATTTCTTATGTGTTAATACAGTAGCTACCACCACAGGACTCCAATCTGAACTAAAATAGTTGTATACTGGCACTGTATAAATAATAAATCTTCCAAATGTTTAGGAGGTTGTGCAGTGTCTGAGTCCTACTGTGCTAATTCACTGGGGTAAGGGATTTATTGCTGATTATTTTGTAGGATAGCTGTTTGGCTTATAGCAAGAGCTGGGAATTCAGCAGCTTTAAGTTGTAATAATTTTCTTTAAGTCCTTGGACTGGACCAGGGATGCAAGCCTGGACTTCCCCAAGCTCTAAGGCTGTACTGGGTTCTGTGATTTTGCTGGTGCTTAGATGCCATTTGAAATGTTACCTGCTGGGGTAGGAGAAGAAGCCTGAGGTAGCTCAAGACTTCATTCACAGACACTTTTCAATGCCTTTAAATGCCTCTGGTTCAATATGCAGCATTTGTTCCTTGAAGAAAAAAAAATAAATCTGTCTTAGAGACAGGATTTGTAAGTAGTGTTTGGGGTTTGCATATAACTGGCACCTTTGACTTGAATGACTCTGTGCAAAGATTCCTTCATTTGCTAAAAAACATTATTTGCCATTAATTTTGAGGAAAAACACTGCTCAGTGAAGGCTCCTCTACCTCTATGGAAAAGCAGTGCTGTAACAATGATATTTCCCTGGATCAGTAAGCTGGGTTTACTCTGTGTATTTGATAGTCCAACTATAGTCTCATTTCCATACTTAAAACCCCATGAATTTTCCCAACAAGAAATTCTGCCTTACCCCAGATATGCTGTAAAGCTGACCCTGTCCTCCAACTCAGCTCTCAGTCCCAGCAAGTGACTGAGAAAATGTAATACTTAAAATAGAGCAGTTACATGTGCATCAATCCATCCCAATCATACATGTAAGCTGCCACTGCTCTGACCACGTGTGAGGACAGATGTGGCACCAAAAAATGAAAAGAAGTGCCCCAGAGGCTTTCATGCTTGCAAACACCTCAGCTGTAACTTAAAAATCAGGAAATGTGCTCCATAGGGCAGTGCAGGATCCATCTGCAGGATTTGTCTCTTCTGTATTCATGAAGAGCTCTCATCGTGGCTGCTTCTCACATTTATTTTATCTCTAATTACAATGATTTATGATTGGGTTTTAATTAACTTCTCTTGTCTGGAGCTTACCTATATACTTAATAGAACCTTACAATCTAGGCCTTACACATTCACAGGGGTGGAAGTTGCTCGTGGAAATGCCACAAACTTTGATTAGCAAAAGATGAGGTCTTAACAGAGCAGTTTTTGTGTTCCAGAGGAGGTGAAAGGCTCGTTCAAGGTCTCCTCTGAGCCCTGGTCTGTCACAACCAAACCAGTGCTGTGGTTCTCAGACTCCTGTTCCCATGGGCTGAGCACACCATGCCTGTGGTCACATCCTGTTGTCCAGGCTTTGTGGCTCCTGTTTTCCATCTTTGTGCTACTCAGCACCTCTAGTGAGATGTCACATCTGACTCTGGATGACATCTGACAGCCAGAGGAGAAGGGGAAATTGCCAGCAGTGTTGGGCTGTTGATTCCCTATGAGTCTGCAGTGGGTTTTGGTCTGGGCAAGGCTTGCACTGCAGTCCTGGCTGCAGAGATGTGTGCTCTGAGTTAACTTTGATGTGACATCAGACTTGTGGCTTGGTGTGACACTCCTGCAATTTTCTAATAAATTTGGGTCAGTGCTGGTCTTCTGTGGGATAATTAAGGTTGATCCATTCTGCAGGGCAAGCAGGAAGAAAATTCATTACTCTGTGGGGAGGTCAAAAAGGGCCAAGGTGGAGAAATATCTGTGTCCTGAGCACTGCTGTTTAGTTCTGCATCCTAATTGATCAGTGAACTATGTAAATGCTGAGCAGGTCAGGCTCTGCGTTTTATGAAGTGTCAGAACTGATGAGCCTTCCTTTGAAAAGTTACCTTGCTGTGCTGCATGCTGCTGAGAGAATAGGAAAATGGGAGTTTTTAACGGATTGTTCATTTTTAATTCATGGCAAATTCTTTTTATGATCTTTATGCAGCACTCAGGCTGCTGAGCATAGTTGATTGCCTCTGTAAACAAAATGCTTCCAACACAAATAAGACAACTGTTTCCAACCCTTTTTACCCCCTCTGCCCCTCACAGTGCTAGGTGCTGTACACAGCATTCACAGAGCAGAGAAGTGATGGTTTCTTGTGACTACAAAGAACATAACTGCTTTGTAATAGGATTTATCAGCTTGGGCTCAGGGTCAGGCAAGTTCAACTTCTTGTTCTGGAGCTAAAATCAAAGGCCATGGAAGCTGTTTCACATTCCCTTGGGTGTAGAGTTCCTTTCCTTGTTTGTTTGTTTGTTTGTTTTAAGGAGAGGAAGCTGATCTAGAACAGTCTCCATCATCTTCCACCTGGATTCTGGGTAGAGTGTGACCATGCCCTGCGCAAGAGTAGAAAACAGGGGCATCTCACAGCTCATTTGGGTCCTTGTATGGCACTTGCAAGCTGAAATCCCAGCAGCACTGGGAGGGGGAGATCTGCTATAAATACAGGGCTTTGTTTGTAAAGCTTTGACTTTCAGGATCATGCTCAAATCCCATAGCCTGAGCACTCTGCTAGAACAAATTGCTCTGAGAGATCTTGGTGTTTTTCATTTTACTATGATTGGAGGAATGCCAAGGGTGTTTTTCGTTCACTTACAACAAAAAAACTTATCAGACCTCAGGGCTTTGCAGAGCACAATGAGTTAGAATCATGAAAGAATAAGAAATTCCTACAGAGGAAACTATATATTCATTTGTACAAGGGAGGTGGGGGTAGAATTTGTACTTGTGGCATAAATAATTTTTGTGATAGGCCCTTCACCACTACTTCCCATCAATGCTGAAGCTGGGAAGCATTTTTCACAATGAGAGAGGCAAAAAGTGGGTCTCTAATTATGAATATATTAGGAGCAGAACCAAAGCACCCGGGGTTAAGTATCAAACAATGGAAATTCAGTCAGGCTCAGATAGCACTTGTCTGTTACTGATATTGGAATTGTTAATGTAGACGTGTCATGGTTTTCCTTTGTGATAAGGCTGTGCAAATAAAAACAATAATTAAAAAAAAAAAAAAAAAAAAAAAAAAAAAACAAAAAACAAAAAACAAAAAACAAAAACCAACATTTCAGAGGTGCTTGAAATTGTGGCTCATCCAGACAGAATTCTTCTGGTGGGCCCTGGACTGCCTCAGACACTGGCTGAAAGAGCACCAGGTCACCATCCTAGGCTGGGAGAGGTATTCTATGGCTGATGGTCTTGCTATGAAGAACAAGGAATCTCTTATCCTAAGACAGGATATTGAGGCTCTCAGAGGAGAAACCATTTGGCTTGTCATGCTTCATGAAATGAAAACTAAGGAGAGGATGTGATTGCTGGCTATGTGTGAGAGGAATCAATAGGAGGAGGGAGAGCTCTGGGGTTGGACTGTGAATCTGTGAGCTTGCCCAGTGCTTTGCCATTGCTTAAATTGATTAAATGGAAGATATTACCTCTCCCTGCAGGCTGTGCTTTTCTTCTAGTCTCAGACCAGAACAGATATGGCATTTCTATGCTTGGTACTAGAGTGGAACAGTTACAGCCTGGTTGAAAATAAATTTAGTTGGAGTCAAAGTGGTTTCTAAGTCTGAAAGCTTCAGGGATCCAGAAAAGTGCACAGCAAATAAAACGTAGGCACCCGAATTAGCCATAAATTGGCATTTGATTAGGATCTGAGGGATTGCATGACATGAGAGCACATGACAGCAGAACTGTGATGGCTTGAGATCCTCTGCAGACCAAAGGGAACACGAGCTGAAATAAAGCAACTCTGTAACATCAGCGAAGTGGGAAAAATCTGCAAGAGGAACATCAGCAGACTTCCTATCCGATGGTTTCTATTGAATTATTGATAGTAACCCAAGTACTGCTTACTGTATCTTGTACTCTTTTGCAGTGTTTTCCTCTGTGTATTGAATGTCTGATTTATGAAGGAACTTTATGCCCTGGAGTTGTGTAAGAACAATGAATGTATTCATCAGCTTTCATATCAAGCAGCTGTAAGATCTCACTGAGGAGGCCTTCTGCAAAGAGTTAAGATGAGGGATGAAGAGGAATGTAATAAAATTACATCTAAGACTGGCACATCCATCTAACAGACTACAAAGGCTGTGTCATAAGGTTGATTGTCTTCTTCTCTCTGTGTGCTTATAACTTACAAAAGAATGTCAGAAATTCAGTGTCCATACTTAGGGTAAGATTTTGGCTCCCACTGACTCTACAATGGAGCCAGGGTTTTAAATGGAGTGGTTTGCTCAGCATTTTGTCCTGAGGTCTGCCATGGAGAAAAGGTGTTCATCCCAATCAGCCAAGAGGAACAGAGTGCAGATGAGTGCTGTGGCCTTCCTATAACCCCTGGATGCCAGCAGTGGGAGAGTGACATTTTTGGGTAGTTACAGAACATGGGGAATGCAGTGTTTTGAATGTGGGATGACATGATGCAGGACAATTTTGCATGAAAAAAAATTGAATGAGTTGCCAAACTTTTGCCCAAAATAAGCAACCAGAGAACATTAGGCTATTCTTGGCAGTTAACCTGTGCCAGTGGCATCACTGAAAGTACCAGGAAAAACCCTCATCCTTCCCCTGCACTGCATCCTTAAGGTGAATTGGTAAGTGGGAGATTTGTCTTAAGAAAGTAATTACTCAATATGCTCAATATATATGTTTCATTGTGACACAAAATAATTTATGCATGGATGATAAAATTGAAGATCTAAATTCCTCCTTGCAATCTCATCTGAAGGGGCAGGACATGATGGAGAGGATGACAAAATAGGATGGAAAACCCCTCTACCTGAGCCTTTCTGGAAGTGTATGTGTGCTCAGAGCTAGAAGCCAAAAAAAAACCCTTCCCATGTACCACATGGGCCTGAATTCTGCCCTTGGGATGCTTTTTTTCGTAGCTTCAGTGGGGTTTGGATCAAGGCATGTGAATGGGAATGTATTTCCAGGGATTCTACAGCAGTACTCTGGTGAGGTGCTGCTTACCACTAGTAGTTAGGGAACCATTGCCAACAACTGGATACACACCGTGGGCAGTGGTTTGCACTGTCCTTCTCAGTTATCATTCTTTTACTGTTGTAAATGCATTTGAAGGGTGTGATTTTCATTTCAAGTACACTATAGAACCAGGTCAAACATGAGGAATTCATTTCTTTACCTGCCTAGTAACCTGACAGATCATGGAGTTTGATCCTTGTGAAATTATCTGACTAGACACAGTGCTCTTCAAAAGAGGAGGATTAGGAGCTCTTTAGACACAGAAGCAGACAGCTATAGTAAAATGCAGTGATAAGAATAGTTGCTTACTCTTGCCTTACAGAGAAAATGAAATTAATGGAGGAAGTGCTACTTATTTGACTGTGAATGTGGGAATTATTACTAATTGCAAGAGTAATTCCTTGATAATGATGCTGTAATGATTCTTTCTATTACAAGTGGTAATGCTGTCATTACTACATTACTCAAACTCAAATCCATGGGGAAGCTCTGTAGGGTGAGCAGTGATTGAGAGTTCCACATTAAAATAATTACTCCATCTTAAATTTATAGTGTGTGTGTGATACACATCTGATGTTCACTAGATTTCTTAAGGCTCCTTTCCACAAGGATATTTCTCTTATCTGCACTGGGTTCTGGTTATTATTATTATTTTTTAATGCTATTTAATTGTTCAGGACATGTTTCAGGTTGATATACAGAAACAGAGAAGTTTTAGCATTATTAGAATAGTGACAACTGAAAAATGAGCAGCTTATTTCTTATCTATAATGATGTACTGAGAAAAATGCATCACTCCTTATCCAGAGCTTTCCTGTTCCTGCCACTGCTTTGAGATAGGATTTCAGTATCTTGGCTGAGCTATACCATGGCAATGTGAGAAATCTGACATAGGTAGGTGCAACAAATGCTAATCCAGGTCTCGTTCTGATTCTGAAATCCCTGGTGAAGAGGGCAGGTGACACGAAGGACTGGGAAAGGGCCCTTCTGATTTCAGTGGAAGGGACAGGAAATGGAGTCAGCCTTCCACACAGACTTTTGTACCTGTGCCACTAAACTGATGGCACCACCAGAACTGCCTGAGAAGACAGGGCAAGCCTTCCCCTGGGAAATGCTGTTAATTTAATCCTCCCAGAGGTGCTGAGCCTGCTCGATCTGGTATTTAACTGGGATGTGCTGCACTATTTCTGAGGCAGCACTTTGACAGCTGGAACAAGGCACAAATCATGGACAGACACGTCTCAGTATAGCAGAGACCAGGGAACATCACTGAAAGGTAGTGAAAAAATAATGTGCTTTCCTTTCCTTCTTTTTGCTGTGGTGTTGCAGGTAGCAACTTGGAACTGAGCTACTGCTCCACCCTACCCATGGCTTGTCTTGCAATATTATGCTCTCATAAATTCAAATGCTCATGGTCAAGGACTGCTATGAACTTGTAGGAAGAGTTCTGAAGGAGAGTTTTATTCAGGCCACTCTGTAGCACATCAAAGAAGGGGAAGGAAGCCCCTAAAATAATTTTTGGTTAAGCTAAGTGGATGTAAGCTAGGTTACCATAGAAAAACACAACTTGTTTCAACTCGGAGGTGAAGGAGCAGTGGGAACTGAACCATCTCCTGTACTGTGTCTTCTCTCTGTTTCCTTATCAGGCCATGAACAGGGGCTGCTGTCTGGGACTACTGAGGGAGGTTTGGGTCCCACATGAGGGTGGTGGCTGGCCCAGCTGTGGACCCTAAGGATTTCTCCCTCGTCTCTTACTGCACTTAACCTCAGTGACCATCTGACTTCCTTACTGAGCTTGTCCCAGTTAACTGCTGGGGACTTGTCAGGGTTCTGTGCTGGCAGGGAATTTTAGTCTTTGTTCCTCATCTATAATCTACTTTGTAGAACAGTATAGAATCTGTTTTCTTTTTCAGTGTACTTTTGAACATATTAATGATATTGGCAATTACTCAAAGAAAAACATATAATCAATGCTTGTTAGCCTGTGAGATGATAAATTTTAAAAATAGTCTGTGCTCGCCTGGAATTTATTGCTTCAGGCAAGGTGAGAGCTTCAGCAGCACCATTTCCAAAGGCTGCCCTGTGCATTTATTTTCTCATTAGCATCTAGTTTCTATTGTATATTTTGAACAAAGGTAACCTTGGAGTAGGAACACATTCCATTCTGTCAGGAGGAACTTGTGATGCTGTTTCAAAGGTGCATGCATGACTGAGCAGCAATACATCACAAGAAGCTCTGCAAAGAAGATAATTCTCTGTGGGCTGTGGTAGAAGAAAAGAAAAATCTTTTTTTTTTTTTATTCTTGGATTACCATACTTTGTGTGGGGGGAGGGCTAATTTATGTGTGTTGTGACAAGCTCTCTCAGATGGTGAGTAGACTGTTTGTCAACTCGTAGCTATCATTCTCCAAAATAGCAAAGATTCCACAATTTGCATTTTCGTAGGTTTTGATAAAAGATTATATTCCTTGGTATATTGATAGCATTTAAAACATGCTTAGGGTGCATACAGTCCCCACAGAGCTGGATGGAGCCACTTTTCTGAGGATCAAGGAGAAGACATGCTGGGGAAGTGAGGGAGGGCAATCTCTGTGGTGCTCTGGTTGATGGCAGAGAAGGCTTTGTGACCAAGGAAGTCAATAAGTATCAGTGGGACATCTGAAAATGGCCTCTGAGTGCTTTGGAAAGGCCCTTGGGAAACCATCTGCATTCTAGCAGCATCTCAAGATGTTAGACCCAGCCCATGAAGTGGTCCTTTCTGTAGCATGGACTGGAGCTAGGAAAATAGTCACTACCTACCACTCTCATCCTCAGAAACCCCAGGACATAGTTAGAACAGGGAAGAGGGAAAGTGCTGGTGTCAGAGTCAGTTATCGACCAGGATGTTAATCCCAGTGCTCTCATTTTACAAAACACAAGCTGAGCTCTTTAACTCAGCTTGACCTCAGACCTGTCAGCTCCAGCAGAAGTGTTCCCCCACATCTGGGGTGAGCATTGATGCAGAGGAGCACCCTCTGCTAAAAAGTTCATCAGTGTAGGGGCAGCTGTCTCTAATGCTGCCAGGGCTTTGATTTACTTTGATTTACTGTCCCACCACTGCAGCTACTGGTGCTGCCTGCACCATCCCTCTGGGTGCACCCTCAGTGCCCTTGCATAGATTATCTGAGCTGTCCAAAGAAAACAGAAGTGCAGACGATGAACTGTGGAAAGAAAATAGTATTTCTTTAGTTTGCTGTTCTTGATGGATTTTAATCCCAGCTGAGATGGCTCTATCCATGCTGAGGCTGCTGTGTGTTGAGCATCAGGCTGTGGACAAACCAGCTGCTCAGCCCCATCCTGCTGAAAAGCAAGAGAAGTGCCTGGGGAATTCCAGAGATATAAAAGGGCTGCACCAGCCAAAGCAGCTGGATTGTGGCTTTCAGCTCGTGGTGTGAGGATGCTGTGGTGCTGGCCCTTGCTCTTGTGTTTTTACGATGATGGAGACAGAACAGGGAACTAATGCCCTGGAGTATCTCACTTTTGGGTTTTTTCTGTGATACTGATTTGAATCTTTGGCCTTCCTAAGGGACAACAGTCACAGGAAATTGCAACAGTGGAAAATGAGGCTGTTCACTCCTGTGCCCAGCTGATCCTAAAGGGTAAACCTCTCTCAGAAGAGTTACCTGTTTGAGGATAAACTTCTGGTGTGAGGCATTAAATAATCACAACACAAAGATAGCTCTTGGCTTGAGGAGCTCTCTAGTCAGCTATAGCTGTTCTGGTTTGAAAGATCATATTAAATACAGTGTCTGTTACTAGTCATAAAACTTAATGTTTTTGAACAATACAAACTTTAATGTGTTTGAAAGTGCCTTAAGTTGGCAATAATGATGAAATGCAAAGAATAATCCAGGGTTTTTTCTGTTTACTTCTATAATATAAACAGCTTTATTCAGTAGTTCTTGCATGGGGTATTCAAGATTTTTAACTAACAGAAATTCACATATGGCTCAGAGAAGTGTTGGCATGCCCTTGTGTGAAGGTTGTTAAAAATGTATGATAGACATCTTGTTATTTAAAAAATGCTTTTCCTTTCAAACAAATTTATTCTGTGGTTTAAAAGCTGTTTTAAAAGATAATTGGACAAGACCAAGTACATAATTAGAATTAGATTTATTCTTATGCAGAATAACTTCCAGGACTTTTCTGTAAAAGAACTCTGAGTCTTCAATTGAGCTTTGTCAGAATATCACAACGGAGAAATAAAAATAAATTGCCATCTACTCCAGGCAACAATTCCAATTGTACCAGGAGGTTCCTATTATCAGAGATGATGACCTGGTGCCATTATTTACCATCTGCCTTGTCAAGCCCTTTTCCTCCCTCCTCTCCTGGGGGTGATGCTGACTACCAAAATCATTGGACCTGCTGGTGGTGCTTGTAGGATTAAGAAGGTTAAACCAACATTTGGTCACCCACTGAAGGCTGATAATTCATAGCTGTTAACTAGTGCTTTTAGTAGTCATATTTTTTCTCATGATCAAATCAATTGAACCTTTAAGAAGAGCTGAAAAGAGTTTGTTTAGGAAATAAGAATCTTCACATGCAGCCTAAATATTTTTCTCTTTTTTTTTTACGGAATTTAAATTCTCGCCTTCCTGTAGAAAAGCTTCAAAGGAACATCTTGCAGTCTTTTTGCCCTTGCTTCCTTGTAAAGTCAAAAATGAACAAAAGTTAGCTGAAGGCATCCTACAAAATTTATCTTACCTCCAAGTTTTGTGACTGTCCACAGGTTTCTGGGTCTTGTGCCTTTGCCTGGAACATTTCATGCCTGAGATGTACGTCTGAGCTCTCTGGGAAAAGCACAAATGTTCCACACAACTTACTCTGGGCTTGTAACTGCCTTTCACATCTATGCTATAACTTGTTAGGTCTCCTCTTACACTTTTACCTCCCTGGCTGTTAACACACATCAAAGATCTGTTCCAGAACTGGCTAAATGCAAGGAGAGCTGGGGAGGATTCCTCTGCAAAGTGCCAGGGGCCACATTCTCCCCTCACCTCCTCCATACCTGGATCTGCTTTGATCTGGCAGGAGCTGTGAGCCCAGGCCCCTGGAGGCATGGATCAGCTTCCCTGTGGTTTGCCTCCTCTCCTGCTCAGTTATTCCAGGAAGCAGCAGCATTAACAGTGTAAATGAGACTTTTGAAAGCTGATGTTGTCAAAAGGTTCCTCCTAATCCCGTAATGCAAACCTTACAAATTCAGGTTGTCCCTCATTGAGCACATGGAGGTATCAGCCAATGGCAGGGATCCCACCTTGCTAAAATCTGTACATTTGGGTTATGAGAGTTCATCTCTGTCCTGAAGAACTTGGAGCTTGTATGCAACAGGCACAGGGAACTTTTGGAATGGTAATTTTCCACCATTTTTGGAATGGTAATGTCAAATCTAAGTGGTGTCATGGAAATGACCCGACTTCCCAAACTTCTGCTGGATCACCTACATGCCTGAATGGTCACTGTTTCCTGCCTTCCTGGAAGCTCCAGCTCTTCCAAAATCCTACACAAATTGAATAATAGTGTAGAGTTTCAATTCCATGAAAAAGGTGCAGGTCCTGGCCAAAAATGATACTGGAAATGGATTTACTTTTGCTGAAACCAAAGCCTCCTTTACTATTAAGCTCTGTTGATTGCCTGATAGAAAAGATGGAGAAAATATGTCTTTGAGAGCAAGTGGACTAAATGACTTCCCCAGGGTCCCACATGTACTCCAGATCAGAAGTTAAGCTGAACTTTTACAGCTCCTGAATATTAGTAGGGCCTTAACCACAGAATGAACTTTGTCTCCTTACATTAACACAATCTCAGTTCTGAGCTGGCTGACTTAAAACATCTGAAAATAAAAGCAAAGCTGTAGCTCAAAAATTAAATAAAAAGCTGGAATCACTTCATTACTAGTGAGTTATTAATATTAACCATTTCAAGAAAAATGTCACTGTTTTAGAGTAATGGCTTTTTAAAATGTTTTTGAAGGACAAACGTTTATATTCATGTGGATTTTTTCCCCTCAGCTGTTCAATAAGCAGAATGCAGGGAATCATCTGAGAAAGCTTCTGTGACTCTTGCTCTGAATCCTTTACCTATAATTTGCTAATGAATTTCATCTTAAGTGCAGTTTGACTGGGGAATAGATTGAAAATAATAATTTTCCTTCTTCCTATTCCCTCTCTAGGCACTTGGTAAGAAATGTTTTCAGTGTTAAGAGACTGAGTACTTGCTGTAATGGCAGTGGAGCTGCTGTTTGAGGGGAGGCAAAGAAGAATGTTAAGGAAGGAATCTGAAGAAACTTCCTTTCCAATTAAGATTAAAAGCATTTCAATTTGAGGAAAAAGAAATGTCTTCCAGACCTTCCTGTTGTGCACTTTAGAATCAAATGAGCTAGAAAATTTGTTTGGCTCTTTCTGTAGACATCAGTCTTTCATGTGTGCATCCAGACACTGGACCTGGTGTGCACGTGCCCAGGCCAAGAGTGCTGGAAATGGCCTCACTGGAGCAACCAGACCCAAAATTTGATGGATATTCAGGAATAATTGATGCATTCATAGGGACTGGGGTTGACTAAAACTCAGATGAAGTGTTCAAATATCTAGTCTGCAGTTGGTGATTCATCCAATTTTGATAAGGACATTTTGCATGAAAAAGGCTTCTCTTTCCTCAGTAATTCATCAGCTTCTATATTTATTGCTCAATAGCCATTGCTCAGCTCCAGTGAGGCATCTCCAGGGCTGGCTTCTCCTTGTGCTTTTGGTTTTTAGTATCACACATCCCCTGCAGTCTTCTCAAATGCTGTAACCTATGGGATCAAATCAACTTGAAATAAGAAGGTCAAACTCAGCCAGCAGCCAGCTCAGTGTCTGTCACAGTTCTTGCTGGCTTGGACAGCAGGGGAGAACATTCCACAGCTGTCTCCAGGAACACACAGCCAGGCTCCAGAGGGCACATCCCTGGGATGAAGCAGTGTGCAGGAATGGTATCCCAGGGACTGTAGGGGTAAGGACAGATGTCAGCTGAAAATTTTCACAGCTGGTCATCTCAAACGAGAAGCAGTTTGTTTGTCACCAAGAGTAATGCAAGGGCAAGTGGCTGGGACATCTCTGTGTGTGTTTGCCACACACAAAGGGCTGAAGCAGCCTCTCCATGGGTCCAGCCCATGGGTGCCAAAGAGGAAAAAAATGTTTGTCCTCTGCCCTGTTCCCTTCTGCTCTCTCTACCCATGCTATGTTGGAACTGATTCTTAGACCCTGCATGGAGCTAAATCCATTTGTTAATCCAGCAGAAAATTAACCTCCCAAAAACAAAGGGTGTTTTTTGTTTGGTTTTTTTTTTTTCCTGAATTATCAGAGAGTTGGCTCAGCACCGGGGCTGACAAATGTCAGAGCTGAAGCAAGACAGAGAGCAGGACTTGAGACTTGGGTGCTGGCATCTCAGCTCTGCTCTGTAACTGTGCCCCTTCCAGCTGCTGCCTGCCCTGGGAAGTGGAATTAACAAGGAAGATTTGGTTACTCTGATGTGTTTTAGTTTTTGTGAGGAAATTACAGGTTAAGAGGACAAAGTGTGGACCAGATTTGACCCTCTGGAAGGGTAGTAATATCCCTCTGATTTTTGCAAAATTGGGATGATGTGTGTGCAGTGTTTGTTTCATGTGAAAGCATTCAATTAGATTCCATGTGATTGAAGACACTTTTCCTGTTAATCAGTGTGGATTATGAGGATGGGCTAAAAATTGTAACACTGAAGTTGACTTAAAAATATTTGTGAAGTGCATATTTAGTCATCCATTCCACTCTAAGCCTTTGGGATCCTCAGAAGCCCATGTTTCATTTCCCAGCAGCATACAGATGGGGAAAATCTGTTTACAGATGTTGTGTTATATGGAAGGGACTCAGTGGAGTGTTTGCCTTAGACTTACAGTACTATTCAGATAGTTTTGGTTTAGTTTGGATTTTAAGTGAGAATTTTGCCCCAACTTTACTCTTTTCTGATATGCAAGATTTAGTTTTACCATTGCTACTCCAGACTGAGCTAATGGCACTGAAGTCCTGCAGAGGATGTGGTGATGCAGCAAGCAGAGAGCCCAAGCTGAGCTCCCATCCCAGGTGGTGTGAACACACCAGGTAAGGATGAACCCAAAGGCCATTGCTATGATCCTGTCACATCCAGTTAGTCCAGGGAGATGTTTGGTGATGACTTTGAATCCAGGCCCTCAAATGCAGGGCTCATCCCTCTGCAAAACTCTGTCTGCTCAGCTGACATGGACCTTGATAGGCAGAAATCCAGGGAAATTAACAGTAGTCTGGTGTGGATTAGTGTCACTGGCTTTGAAAAATTGTAGTTGTGTACTTTAAGGACTGAATTAAGCAATTTAAATCACCCAGCCTGGCTTCTATAACATCATAGAGCTTCCTTGCCTTACATTCTAATTGAGATAAAATGTATCTTTTAGATATAAGGACCAGTCTGTCACATCCTTCAAAACCCTGTTCACCTACAAACTGTCCTGAAAGTGCATCTAATGGTCCTGATTCCCCTAAATTTTCCATTAAATTTGCTCTAATATTCACCCCAATGTGCTAAAACGAACCTGGACACTGAGAAGCTGGGTTGCCCAAGTAGAGTATATAGAGGTCTTGGGTTGAAACTTGGATTTTTGTCACTATAATGTCTATTCTTCACCCTAAAATAAAAATAAACAAAATCCAACCAAATAAAACATTTTGTCAGCATGTTTATACATGATCTCAGCTTGGCTCTACGTGGTTGCTATAGTGTTGCTAACACAAGCATGTGGATTAGGAGTAGTGATTTTCTGCTACTGCTTTTCCAGTTGAGTAATAAAATAATCCATGTTGGTATGCTAGCAAGGACTTTGTAGCACACAACTGAAAACAGCTTTATCAAAATTCCCAATTAAAACAAACCCAACCTCAGCCTTACACTTGAAAGCCTCCACATTGGCAAAACTCCTTAGCATGTCAGTTTGTTAAATATTCCCAGGACTAAACTCCCATCCCCAGAAAGAACAATGCAAAATGCAGACTTTTAACATAAGCCACAAAAGCTGGAAGTCCTTCTTTATTTTTCTAATGCATTTCCAGCACTGTTTTGCATCTTTATGACTCTGGGGAACATAATCTGCAAAGTACATGATTAAGAATTATCATCATGATTTCAGAAGCCATTCTGTTACACCAAGTAATAATTCATTTTCCACCACTGTGCACACTGAGATTGCTGTCTGAGCTCTAAGCCAGATCCTGGCACTTGGACAACACTGGAAGAGAAGCCATAAACTAGCAATGACCAGTGTGGAGACTTTTTTCTACTCATGACTTTTATATTTAGTAAAGCCAAACAGGTCTTAGAATTCCAGTCCTGCCATAAGTCTGGGCATCATAAAGCTGTTCTGTTACACTTTGGTTTGTGTTTATAGTTTTGTGTGGGTTTGTAAGACTGTCTTATGTTTTCCTGGAGGCACCGTTTTAATTTTGAGGGCAAATCATGACCAGTGTTGGATTTTTTTCTATTTAATAAGATTGCTCCTGGTAGAATTTGCTCTCTGTTAATTAAAACACTCACTTGGACTCAAGCTTGAAGCACTTCTTGGGAGCGAGAGAGCAGCAGCCTCTGGGTGTGGATGGGAGAGGGAGGCTGAGGTTGGCAGGAAGGTGGAGTTTTGGGGCAGAAGGAGATGCATGAACCTTCACTCTTTTAATCTCTACTTTTCCAGTCTCCCTGTGCATCCACCTCACGTGTAGAGGAGCAATGGCTGTGATGTCAACTGATAGAGTATTACAAGGGGCTCTCACTGCTGGGAATCCCCAGACACAAAACCAGAGACATGGCTCCCGTTTCTCATCCAGGGAGGAATGTTTTCATTACTATGTTAATTCAATCTCTGCTATAATAGTGATACTTTAATTGCTCCTCTGTTTTCCTCAGACATAATCCAATTCCCTTTGGCCTCCTAGTTTATCCACGCATTAATTGGGTTATTGCCTTGTAAAACAGAAGAGCAAATATATCACTTGAATTTTATCACAGACAATTAATAAGCATGACTGAGATTTTTAAAAATACCCTGATGTAATTAGGTGTCAGGCTCCCGGGAATTTCAGTGTGATCTGGGTGCCATCCTGTGTCACACCTATTTGGAAATCCCCATCCTAGATACCTAAGGAAAATAATATTTTTTTACAGGAAAATGAGCACTTCAGAGTTTCTCTCTTTCCATCTGAACTCCTGATTTTGCAGTTCTTAATCCTGTAAATCTCTGTAAATTTACTGTAGTAAAATTCCTTTTAATTTTCTTGATTGTGGGGCCAAAGCCTTTGAAGTACAGCTGAAAGCTTCAGAGTATAAAAAAGGCAGAGACAGGACTTGGGGCACTGGTAATGGGACACCCATCTCCTCATGTTCATGACTGCAGTCCCTGTCCACACTTCCTCAAGGTTTTAGCTGCCAGACTGTTGTCTGTACCCCAAAATCTGATGGGGCTCCTGAGTAACACTCTTGTTAAGCAAACTCAGCTCTGAAACTTGCCCATCTCCTTACCCAGCTTGTCCTGGAAAGGAGCTGGCATGGCCAGGTCTGTGCTAGTTATCTGACAAGCAGACAACCCCTGAGCACCCCTGTTTCGTGAGCACTTTTGTCCTGGGAATTTTTATTACCTCTGTCAAGGAACACAGGACCAGGATAACAGCACTGGAAACTGTTAGGAAAAAACCCCAAACAAGCAGAGCATGAGGAACAGCCTTGAATTCATTCACATGAGCAGTGCAGGGAAATACCAGGACTGAGCACACTGCAAATCTTATTTTGTAGCTCTTTCACCACCACTTGTAGCAGTGGACCTAAAACTACCCCTCATTTATAATCAGAACCAAATACCCTACAACTCCTTCAGCTGACCTTTCCTGGAGACAAAGTGTTGCATCAGAAAGGGTGGTGGCTGCTGCATCTTCCCACAGGTTCCTAGTGACACCAGCATGGGGAACAATGACCAAACAGCCACCACTGCTGCAAAGCCTTCCTAAAGGAAACACATGTGCTGAACTAAGCCTTCTTTATTGTTACTTATTTGGGGCATGAATCAACTGGCATAAAAGCCAATAGTGCATAATCAAAGGGTGAATACTAATGATATTAAGTAATGGGATCTCTCTTCTGGACCAGCAAAGACATTACAGCCATGAGCCACCCACATCTCATCTGTGTAGTCTCAACAATCAATTTTCTTCAAGCTAGCAAGGGAAAAATAAGAATTGCCAAAGCAACATCCACTTTGTGTTTTCTCTTCCTATAAAACATGGAGTGAATGAAACTGAGAAGGTTTATTTTGCTTTGAGTGGTTTTCAAGTAAAAACACTTTCCACTCAACCTTACATAGTGTAGGAGTTGTTATGGCCAGGGAAAAGCAAACACTTTGTAAACCATTGCAGCTGCTAAAATTGAAACTAGAAGTAAGTTACAAGTGGTGTGAGAGAGCTGTGGACAGGTAGCCCTGCAGTGGAGCTCAAGCAGGGACTGGAGACCCAGGGCTGAGCATAACTCAGATGGGCAGAGCCCTGGTGAATGCAAAGCAAGATGTGTATAAATGCAGTGCTAGATCACTATGGCAGCTTCTCTTAACCCATAATATATTGTATGGGCACTGGTGAATAAACAAATCCCTTCTAGCAATGGCCAAGTGCTCAGGTGCACCACATCTGTCTCCTGGGGGGTCTCAAGTCTCCTCCCAAAGAAGCTGATGTTGGTTACCATAGGATGTTGGTTTGGTTAAAATATGAAAACCCACACCAAAGGAAGAGAATTCATTTTGGTTCACAGTTATTTTCTTTATAGAAGTCTTTCTCATTTAAAGTAATTTATGGGTTGAGAATCAGGCTCAAGTAACTTTGAAGGGAATTTGGGTTTTTCAGGAAGTACCATACCCCAGACTTCAATGGACAGAGAAGGATAATGAGTGTTCTGGTCCACTTGGGTGCTTCATGAATTTAGGCAAAGTGTTTCCTTTTGCTTCTGACTCTTCCATGAAGAAAATCAGCTCTGTTGCTGGCTGCACTTCCATGTGCCTGACAGGCAAAAATTACTTGTATCTGGGAAGTTTCTCATGTGTGAATGTGCTACCCCAGGTGGGAGATCAGAGTCTGGGGAAGCTGGGTTATCCATCAGTTACAGACTTCAGTATCTCAAGGGTACAGCTGTCCAAACAAACTGAGATCTTGATGTGGAGTGCCTGTAACTTGTTACACTAAGTTGTCTGTGACTGTCATAAAAATCACCTTAAATATCCATAGATAATTTATTTTCTGTATTGTGTCAGCAGTTCTTCCATTTCCAAGGAGCACCTTTAAATAGGAAAAATCTGGATTATTAAACAAAGCAAACAGCTGCAGTGAGCCCTGATCCAGATGTGATTGAATTGAATATCGATTGAATAGAATTCCAATGTTTCCTTTCTCCCCTCTAAAGAAATGAAGGCTTTAGAGTCTTGTTTCGACTGGGCTGGGTTTCTGACAGCTTCCTTTGCCCATTTAGCTCCAATCCTGTCACATGCTGTAGGCATTCAGCTGTCTGCAGCTATGGAGGGAATTGCTCAGCTGCTGGGGTTGTATTCATGGGTGACAGCCTGGGAACACCTGAACCAGCCTGGCCTCAGCACAACACCCCAGAGAGTGGGGTTGATGCCAGGGTGTCTGGGAGCACAGGCTGAGCCTCCCAAAGTCATTGCTGTTCCTGCTGGAGTCTTTGCAGTGTTTTTGCCATTACTCAGCTGCATGCTGAACCAGACAGCTTGTAGGACTGAGCAGTGAATTGTCCCCTGGGGAAACTTCCCTGCCATTTCATTTGGAACATAATAAAAACGAAACATGGAGATTTTTTTTTTTTTTCTGCAGTGGTGGATTTGGAAAAGAGGGAGATGACTGCAGTAGTGCTTTGCTAAATGCTCATTGCCACGGGGGAAGGGATGCTGCTGCTGCTAAATTTGGGGTGGATTAAAACTCCCTTGTAGTACAGGGTACAGCATTTTCATTTGGAGCTTGGAGTTCATCCAAAACAGAAATGCAGAAATACAGATCGAGCTGTTATTCTGACAACTGCTCAATTCTGTCCTCCTGTCCCTTCTTCCTGGACAAAAAGCTAAGCAAGTTTTGGTCTCAGGCCTTTGGTCTTGCTTTTCATTTTGGCTGAGCACTCATTTCAAGTAAATGCTGTAAGACAGACTTGTTCTATTTCTTGAAAACATGAAACTCCAGGGATTCATTTTAGGAGATTTTTTTTCTTCATTGCAGGCTCCAGAGTTTAAATGAAGGACTAGGACATACTTGTTGAGTATTTTAGTTACAAAACACCTTCAATAAGGTGCTTTATAGCCTCCTAGTCTTTATGTGTTATTGGGATTTTTTAATACCTTTTCAGGTTTTATTAGCTGTGTATATGGAAAACACCCTAAAATCTGACAGTCTTCAATATCTTTACTCAGGCTGTTGAGTTGATTGCAAGTTACAAGACTTTGTGACATCTTAAGTACTTCCCTAAAGCTACAGCTATAAGATTATTGCTACATTATTGGTATTAAATATAATAGTTGCCATGAGGTTTTTTAATTGTTGTATACATTAGAAACAGGATAAAATGTATCCTTGATTATACTGGAATTTATTGACCATTCTTTTAAGACAGTGCTGTGCCCAGAGAAACTGGGAAAACCCGGACCCTTTTGCTAATAAGGAGCTGAGTTCCCCTCAGGTTTGCACCACCAGAATCAGGCTCAGAGCAATAGCCCAACATAGAGAAATCAAAATATTAAGTGGGAAGCTAATCTGCCTCTCTCATGCAAGTGGGAGATGGGTTCTAAATTCAAAAAATCAGAGGGAAGTGTTAGTATTGATTTCCTTAAACTGTTTCCCAAGTGACCTGGGAGTCATGAGGGATTGTGCATTTTTCCTCCAGTGATTTTTCTGGCCTGCTCTTCATTACCTTGGCCCCATGACCCACAGAAGAACTGTCTGGATGGAATAGCCTCAAACCTTTAAGATCAGCAAGAAATTAGCAGGACCAGATGGGAAATTGAGCCCTCTCACTAACTTTGAACAGGCAATGTAAGATCTCAGGGATAAATAAGAGGCTTAAAGGAAATGTGGTACTTGAAGGACTTTATTCCTTACATTCTGTAGCACTGATTTTGATTAACAGCTCCCTAATGCTGGAAGCACCATATCCAGATCAGAGGGAGCACCACACACTGGAGCAGTGCAGGGCCACCAGAACCCAATCTAAGGGGCAGAATTGGAAGATAATGTGTGTGGCTATAAAAACCTGGAATGACAGAAATGGGAAAGAGAACAAAAGTGTTAAAATGCAGATCTGTTTCAGGTAGGATGAGCTGTGTGCATGCTGTGTGTTCAGAGGTGTTGTTCTGGGGTGTTACCCTGGTACATGGGAATGGAATTGAGTCTGGGATGCTGAAGATTGTGACTGGGATGTGATGCAGATGGAGCCACTCCTTTGTGTGCCATGACACAATTTCCCTAGCCCAGAAGGACCATCTGAGGCTGAGTGGTTATTTGACTCCTAGGGATGTACAGGCTGTAACTTTGCTGTCTACACTTGCTCTGTCACTCTGAAAAATCAGCTGCCTTGCTGGCAAGAGACACGAATTTCCCATTTGTACCAGCTGCTGCAATGCAAGTTTCAAGACTGTTTTCCCTGGAAGGTGACAACAGCAGTTGAAGCTTTGTCAGTTTTTTAGATTTCTAGGTAAATGAATTGGAGGCTGTGTTTATGACCTTGGACTAAAGATGATCACTGCCTTTACAGCCTCAGTGTAAGTCTTACCAGGACAGTGTGAGAAAAGTGTTATTCCCTTCTGGAGCAGAGCAAGCTGAGGGTTGTGGGAATGTCATGCAAGCCAAGTCCAGCTCTGCTTTCCCTGGCTACAGCCAGCCCAGTGGCTGTGAGATCAACAAGCCAGACTCTGATCTCAGTTGTATTGGTGCTGTAGTCCCATATTTGTCCAGAATAAATCAGTTTTACCCAGCTCAAGAAAACCAGCTAGGTTTTGGTCCCAATGAAGTCAATGGGAACATTGCCATTGACTGCAGTGGGTTTGGATTTAATTTGCAGTTGGGAGATTTCAGTTTAATTTAACTGTTTCCTACTGCAGATGACAGAACTGTCCCAAAGGTGAACTGAACACTTGGCACACTCTAAACCAGGCAGCTCTCATCTAAAGGTGCAGTGCATTTCCCATAAAGACTGTTGCAATATTTGCTTGGCCAGGATGCTTCCCTTTCATGCTGAATCAACGGCTCTAATTAAGCATGATGACAAAATATGAGGACTTCTATGTAATTATGGCAATGGCACCACCTGCCTCTAATTACGCTGCCAAAACATTTGGTCTAAACTGGTGTGATGAATAAGAAAAAAAAAAAATTATATCCAATATTCTGGCAATGCAAGAAGAGGCTGGCTTTCCTCAAATAATTAGCTTTAACACAGTATTGTTAATCTGATTTTTTATTAATAAACTACTTAATCTTTCAGCAGTCTGACAATCCTCTGAGCTGCCTCTGGTTTATGTTTCCATCAAAAAAGCTAAAATTTCTAACAGCTTTAAGGGATAATGGGAAACATTAGATTTTCTTACTATTTTCATTGTTCTTCATGAGAGCCCCAAAGGTTACATCTCTGAATTCACTGAACTTTAAAGCCTTTCATTGACTTCGAACCCAGGGAAAAAGCTATTTTTTCCCTCTTCCTAATTCATCATATGGAGAAGTCACCGGGAAGACTAATTTGGGGGGAGGAGGGGTGCCCAGAAACCTCCCAAACTCTGCACATTGCAGAGCTGTTGGTTGGCTGGCAGAAAGTATCAGCTTTGTGGGGTCCTGAGGCCCTGGGATGTTTGGTGGCCAAGGGCCTCCCCCTAAAAGTGCTTCTAGGGTTGGACTTGGTGACAATGAGGAGGGGAACATAACAATCTGCAGCAACAGCAAAGCAGCCCTACTGCGTTTTTAGGACTTGTGTGGCCATTTGGGTTTCAGAGCTGTTAATGTAACCTGGCATGTTAAATCATACATGATCAACACTGTAAAAAAGCCAAGCATACCCACAGTACAGATGGGTGGCAGAAAATGAAATCAGCCAGGGCTGAGCAGTGTAAAACTGCTGATCAAACCACCTTAGTATATGGGACTTGCATTGCTGAAAATCAGCATTTGAATACCAGGTGAAAAGAGGTAGCTGTATATCCCCTGTAGGTGCCACACTTTTAAAAACAAGTTTTAGCAGCTTCCTGGTGTCCTGCACTGACTGCCTTAAATGTTTGTTCCACTGATTTGTGCCTCCCATGGCAATTGGTGACTCCATAAAGTGAGCATATGTAGTTTCCACTGGCCATGGTGTTTCATGTCTTGCCCTGTTGGGTCTCTTTCTCATAGCAGTGTCTGAGTTGGATTATCCACTCCCACTCCAGCTGCTAAAGCTTGACTAGCTGTAAAATTCTGAGAACTTTCAAGAAAGTCCAAGAATTCAGCAGCTCTTGGCTATTTGTTAAGATGACTGATAACTCAAAGGATTTATTTCAGGTTTCTCAGGCTGTAGTTATGATAACAGCAGTGGTTTTGTACCTGGGATGTTGCTAGGACGTGTGTGATGTTAGAATGTGAGAAAATGCTTCTTGGTGCAGTTCCCTGTGCCCTGACAGCAGAGATTTGATGGCATGAATGGATGATATTCCCTGTCTAGGTTAGGCAGCCTTTCTATCTCTGTGCTTGCACACCCTTCAGAGTTGGGTGCAGAAGTCCATTTGTTATCTCTGGGCTCCCTTTGTGCAAGCAGTAGTTGGTTATGTAGTAAACCTTAACAGACTGGCCAAACAAAAATTTAGTTGGTGGGCAGTACCATGACCTGCCAGGTGAGAGGCAGGAGTGTAAATCCACCTCCAGATTCCACCTGCTAACATAACTGGAGATGGGAAGAGTCCTCAATTAATGCTTTCTGGACAGCTGCATGGTAAGAAGAAAAGCTGAGTGTCAGAGGTCTCATTTCATGTGATGCAGTGTGTGGATCAGAACCTGATGTGGGGAGTGCCCCACACAATCTGCTGAAGCAGAGGGAGCACCCAGTTACTCACCACTCACTCAGACTCCAGCCTACAATAAAAGCCAAGATCTCTATTAATTCTCAAATCTTGTCAATACATTGCCCTGCTACTCCAAAAGAACAGCAACAACCCCCAGCTGACCTCACTTTTCTTGCACATTAAACTGGCAGATCAAACACCTATGACTTCTTTTTTTTTTTTTTTTTTTTTTCTACTCTCTATCTTATTTATCAAATAGGTTCTCAGATGCATATTCAGGAATACCCTGTGTTTACTTTTAAGGGTGCTTGGTAAGATTTCTTTTCTCCAGAACTGAACAAATGAACTCCTGAGCCAGTCATAGGAGGAGATGGCCAGGGCCAGTTTAATGTTTTCCATGATTAAAGTACACACTGCTGAGTAAATACAGGGAGGAATTATTTGACTAGCTGCTAATTACGGTGAGCTCTTTCTGACTCTGCTGCCTTTATAAAAGATGAAAGTCAGAGCCCTCAAAATTCTCATATTTAGTTCCTTTGGAGAAAATGATTTGGTAAATAAACCAAGTACTACTGCTGGAGTTTGTATCATGCTCCTTTTGCATGCTAGGCTGAAGTTCCCCTGAGATAATTTGACAAGAAGGCCATTAATGCAAATTTAAGCATGACCTAGAAAGGATTTAGTTTATAGACTCTCTGCTATTGTTATTGGGTTTTCTTTGTTTTAACCTACCTGTTTTTTCAGGGTTGCCTTTCCTTCTTTTTCTTTCCCCCCTTTTTAAAAGAATCTCATAACCACAGTATTCACCTCAAAAGAAATATGTTGCTTTCAAATAAAATGCTCAGGTAGGATATGAAGATATTGCATATAAATTGAGTTTATCTGGCAAACAGTAGGTATAATTTGAAAAAATTGTAGGCAGTTGGTTAAAGTTTACTGTAATTTATTTTACTGGAGAACCTGTATGCAGATTTGCATTATAGATACCTGAGATTTCCCAACAGATGTGATCTCAAAGCCCTCCACCATCCAACCATGCCAACTGGCTAGCAGAATTAAGTAAATAATAAAAAACCCAAACCTATTTCAGAAAGCAGGATTAAACTTTTTGGTTTTTTTTCAATTGGCCATTAGTTTTTTCTCTAATTTCGAGGCATAACGTAATTTTCAGGAATCTCTAGCTCTGACATTTGTGTGGTATAGCTAATACAGAAACAAACAAGGAGAAAACCCAAAGGCTTGAGAATCTCTATGCTTTGGGATTTGGTTATACATTGCAAAGAACAAAAGGATCCCAGTTGCCTGCCTCCCTTTAGCCCTTTGCAGGTCACTTTGGGGACCTTACGATTTTTATAATATACATAGAAATAAATTATAAAACCTTTCCCAAGGAGACCTCAAAGCTCTCTGCCACCTTCTCTCACAAATATACCATTGCTCAGGAGAAATAAACCTAGCTGGTTTCCAGTAAAGACGGGGGCTGTTAACATGCGTTGATAAAAACCTCTCTGCCCCGTGCCTTTTTTTTTTCCCTCTTTAGCCTGCTCATGGCAGAAGAGAACCAGTTACTTCCCTTGCAGCTCCTGCGTGCACTGAGAGGTGATGCCGATGGTGGCACTGACACTGGACGCACAGAGCACGCCTCTGGCTTAGTTAATATTTTTCCCTCTCAGGTCGATATCTCTGCTTTACATTCTGCTGAAGATCACGCTAAATAATTCCTCGTGTGGTGCAATGGGGACAGCCAGCAGTCCTGAGGCGGAGGGAAGTTAAATGACTGGAGGTTCGGGCCTCATTGCAGCAGAGGCAGATGGAGGTGCGAGTCCCGCTGGAGCCGGGGTTGTGCCTCCGGCGCTCCTGCCCTGCCCCGGGAGCCGCCGGGAGCGATGTCGCCGAGCTCTGGCTGACACATTGCCAGCTTCTGCTGCCGGAAAACACACCCAGTGTCCAGCCCGCTTGACCCCTCTGTCTGAGTAACTTGTTTTGCCATTTGTCACTGCCAAATGTTTCTTTATTCTCCCTCAGTCGCTTGGTTTGCCGCTCTTTTGACTCCCCGCATAATTAACTTTGCCAGCCAATTGACTCGCTGTGTAATTATCTTTGCCAGTCGCTTTGGTCTCTGCATATTAATCACGGTGCCTGATGGGCCCGGGGGCAGGTTGTGGATCGGTGGGGCCGGCAGCAGGTGCCAGGCAGCCCTTACACCCACCAGGCACTGCCCGGCGCTGGGGACAGCCCCAGGGACCCCGGCACAGACGAGACCTCTCGGGACTGGGACGGCAGCAGGGTCAGGACAGCTGCAGAATCACGCTGCCACTTGCTGCTTCTCTTCCCCTGACCCGAATTTAACTCCATTTCCCAGCAGTGCCCCCTCCAGCCCTGCCCCTCCTCGTTTAATTGCTGTGGTCTCGTATCGCGTCTGTCCCCCTTCGTTGGCTTCTCGGCCACGCTTCCCCGTGAGCTTTTCCCTTTACTCTTCTAACAACCTACAAAGCATCCAGGAATTCTTTGTTCAGCTTCAGTCGGGGGGGTTGTTTTCCCGGGATGCCTTGGAAAAATTATCTGACTTAGAGTGACAAGTGTGAAGAGCAGTTGCAGACAGTTTATACATCCTCCTCATGGAAAATAAACCTGTTAGTGGACGCCATATGCTACAAAGAAGTGGCTCTCGGCCACGCAGCTGAAACACTGGAGCCTTCCCCTGACTCTTTGTCTGCTCCTCTATTTGTCTTCAAATCAGGAGCCCCCCTTACAGCTGACACTTCTCCTTCTGTCCTGTTTGCCAAATAGCTGTGGACTTTGTAAATAACGCAGACAAAAGGTTTGGATGGTGTTGGGAATAAATAACCTAATGCTTAGGTTTACAGCCTAATTGCAGAATAATGGACTTTGGAAAATGATCTTGCCTGCCTGCCTCCCATTCAGAGGTTTGGTTTTCTCCATTGGTGCACTTTGGCTTTAAAATCTCTCCAGCTTGTGCTTTGTTCTGCACCTTCTGCCCAACTTCAATCTAGCCCCTTTATTGCTTAATGAAAGTTTGTACAACTTCAGGATGCCCTTCAGTTCTAAAAACACAATCCAGCACCAAAATCAAAATGATTCAATCTAATTTTCCTTGATGGTGTTTTCTAGTTTGTCTGGACAGATAAAATCTATTACTAGGATCCTGGCCTCTCCCTATTCTTTTCTATCGGCTGATTATTTCATCGTCCGGTTATTCTCCTTGCTTAGAGCACCTATAATGAAGTCTTGTCAAGAGCTTTTTTTTAATCCTCTCCTATTGCTCTGTGTTTTGCATTTGTATGTAGCCAACAATGTCTTGGAGAGCTTATTTTTCTCCAGTATCAAGGAAGATAAATCCCCAAATGAATTTCTGTGATACAAAGGCGTGAGTCCATACTGTGCGATCAAGTGTGATGCTGTTATCTCACCTAATTTTAGCTGAGGTAGCTCCACAAACAGGAGCTTTCCAGCTTCTCCTGTTACTATTGCACTACCAGGAGGTGCTTCTGCCAGCCCTGTGCAGCTGGGGCTGTGTTTAGCCTGGGCTTGCCCTGTGCTCACTCATGGATCTCGACACACTGGGTATGACCAACACGAATGTTTTGCTCATGTCAAGGGGAGACAAGTATTCCCCCTCCTCCCGTCTTGTTTTTTGGGCTCCAGCTTTTACATTCTCTGACATGCTCCTTGGAGAGCCTGAATTATTGTTGGTAGTGGTTTTGTTTTGCAAGACTACGAGTTCTTTGGCTGACTAATGCACAGACAAATCTGTCCTGGCTTGGTCTTCCCCTAACTTCCGCATAACAAAAGGAAAAGGAGTGATCACATCTCAGCTGTCCTGCTCTCTCATGCTTGTGTTCTAGTCTGGGGCAAGATAAGGGTAGGCTGCTGGGAAGACATCTAAAGTTCACCATCTGGAGCTTTTCTTCTGAGACTTAGCAGTTTTTTTCTTCAACAGAAAAAAATGAGTTCATGTGTGAAGTATGACTGCTGGGTTTTTTTTTGTTGTTTTATTTTTGAGTGTTGCTTTGTTGTTGGTTTTTTTTTTTTTTCCCTGAAGTCTCCCTGCTCTGCCCTTCCTAACAGCTTGGAGCTGCAATAAACCCACTCAGAAATGCACCAAGAGCTGGTTCTGACTGGTGTGGACAGTGCAGCTGCTGAAATTTGATTTTGGCACAGGAAGTGACACGACTGGAGCAAATTCCTCAGCTTGACATTTAAGAGCAAATATAATATCAGTGGTGGTTTGGCTGGGGCTCTTGTTGTTTTGGACTAAGCTTGGGTCAGTGGGAAACACAGCACCAGAGGCAACATACTCATGCCTGCTCAGATTGGGAGAATTTGGGGGGACAAGGAGACAACATTGCATTTTTCCTGGGTCAGTCCCCACCACTGTGGATGTTCCAACCTGAGGTTCTATGCTCAGGGAAGTCCAGCAGAAACAAGGAAAAAAACACAGTCCCTGCAATGAGCTTTAGCTAAAGATTAACTTTGCTGACTAATTGAATGCTGAGAATGAAAAATGGTAAAACAAATATATTGAAGAACCAGGCTGTATTTTTCCTCTCCTGCTGATGGAGGGTTGTGTTGCCACCTGTCTGGGCCAGCATCTTTGGATATTAAATAAACTCTTCTCCTTCTGTAATAAAATACAGAGAAGTTAATCCAGCTCCATTAGAAATGTTCACAATGTAAAGCAAGCCAGTTATAGTTCTGAGAGTCTGTCCTTCAAATTCTGTTTCACACCCACCTAGTAAGTGGAGATAACAATGTTTACTATAACTTTGTAAGTATTACTCTCTGGGTGACTAAATCAGAAAGTAATGAAACACGATTGCCTATTGAATTTCTGTTTTCTCTTTTTTCCCTTCATCTTTCTGTAACAAAGCCTCGGGTTTGTAATTCCTTCCTCTGAGAAAAGCAGGAGTAGGATCCCTCCTAGCACATGGGTCTGTCTGCCCTGCTGCTGCTGGGGAGATGTGGGGGGCATGGACTGTGTCTGCCAGGGAATTCCAGGCTCAGTGGTGGAAGAGGATGGGTTCAGGACTCCTAGTTTAGCCTCTTCACTGTTGTCTGAACTCCTGGAATGTCAGTCTAGAAAAAAACGTGACCTGGAGATGTGAGGCAGTGAAGAGCTTGTCATGATCAGCTCAGTTTGGCTGTGCTGGGTTCTCTGTTGTGTAGCCAGAAGCAGCTGCAGTCTCAGGCAGGAGAACTCGTGTCAGGGCACAGGTACCAGGGAGGGGCTGGAGAAATGCAGGCACTGCTCTTGTGGGCAGTTCTGCTGGAGAGGCTCTGGGGAGGTGTCTCAGGAACTAACTGTAAATTCAGGACTAAATGTTACAACTAATCCACATGGCACTACAGGTGATAGCAGTGAGAATCCAGTTCAGAGCAGAGCTTGCCAAGAAGGGACCCTTTAGCTGCAGGATGTGTTGCTTACAAGAAGTCAAAACAATATCAGATCTCAACACCCTCTAAACTCAGCATGAGATCTCTTGCTTTGCCAGCACTGACCTGCAGTGATGATTGTCAGAAGCAAGGGAATAAAAAGAGACAACAGTGGAGGAAAGAGGACAGGGAAATAGTTGGCCTTTGAAGACCTCTTTTTAAGTTTGTGTCTTATTGCAAAGATGAACTTACTATAAACTCCTGAGTGAACAGACATCCTGAGATACAAGAGAATGGGCCTAAGACAGTTTTCTATTATCTGGGAGATTTCTGTCTTAATAGAAGCTTTCAGAGCCAGCATGAGAGTTCAGCTCTGAAATTATGCCCCCATAGGAACAGAATATGTTCTGATGGAAAAGGTAAATAAATTGTTTTCCAGCACGATATTGGACACACACAGTATTACTCTGCTGGTTCTCCTGTCACACAGATTCCATTACAGACAGTGAGTCTGAAAGTCTTCTGTGGCAAAAAGAAAAAAAACAAACAAAAAAAAGCATAATTTTTTGTTCTCACTAAGAAAATACAGGGTAGTACGTGGTCAGGGTGGCTGTTCTATTCATCTTGCAGAACTCTGCAGAGAGTCTTCTCCTCTGTGCTGCTGAGCCCTTTCTACTCTTGTGCACACATTTTTCTTTTAATTTTTCTTTTGACAGTATCTATTATCTCGGCTTCTAAGTGTGAAATGAATGTTTACATATTTTGAACCGGTTAAAGCTAATTAAAATAAAACCATCACCTTCCAGGTTGGGCTGAAATGGAGAACAGTGGATGCCCTGATACAGTCGTACCCCTACACCCACCCAGCTGTCACCCAGCAGGATTAAATGACAACAAATCATGTCAGGTGCTCTATGTCCTGCCATTGCAGTCATCAGATCAGAACTCTCCCCACAGTCAAACCTGTGGTTTATGAAATAGATTTTGTACTTTCTCAGTCTTGTCACTACTTTATTTACTTTACTACTTTACTCACCACTTCTGGATGGTGTCTCCCCTGGGAACACTACCTACAGCTTCCATTATTGGCTGCACCATTTATCATAATTCCACATTATTTCCTTTTCTGCCAATGGCAATCACATAAAAGCAGTGGACTATTTACCTTCTTTCAGTTTAAATATGATCTATATATTTCAGCCCAGCTTAATAGCTCTTACTTTAAGAGTGCTTTTCTGTTTGAAGATTTTAATTTGATGTCTGTTCCAAGAACTCCTATAATAATAGGTTTTTTTTCTGGCAAAAAAATGGGATTCAATAAAGAGCCTGTCTTCATGTTTTAGAGGTCTTTAAAGAGAAAGAATGTAATGAAAGATTTTCAGTGTTATGCTTTTTTTTAAATCTACAATTAAGGGAATGTAATTACTTTTCACCTTGTCTTCTGTTTGCTTTTTGCATTCCATTTCTACTCTGCTTGGGGTATGAATCATGTTTTATTTCATGACTGGAGAGCAAGCATGGGTGTGCTGCTGATTCTGTGTCTTGTCTGGATTTTTGGTAGAGACACTTGGCTGCTGCAAATCAACAAAGGAGTCGATGGAGCTGAGTTGTTTTAGACCAGCAAAGGATGTGACCTTTGATCTTCTGCAAGAGAAAGCCCTTGACCCTACCCCTTTGAAAAAACCTTAATTTAAAGCAAAAAGGACATATCTGTCAATCCAACACATACTATTTTTCTCTTAGTGCGGGTTTGCTCTTGCAGGCTTTTTTCCTTCTCCTAGGAATGCAGTAGATAGAATTGAGATAAAAACCTGATACTTAAGAAAGACCCTTCAGCAAAAAGCTTGTCCAGCAGTGTTGGAACTTGCCCCTGGATAATGAGTTAGATTCACCTTTATCATTCTCTTGGAACTCTCACCCAATTAAGCAGCTGATTCCAGCCTTCCCTGAAACTTATTCTTGTCAGCCTGTATCTGCTGCTGCTGCCAACCAGTTTGACACTGGTGGAGCAGAGTGGGCTTGGGCCCATCTCTTGCAGGTGACCTGCCCACGTTTGGTTCTTCCTTTCAAACCTCATGCTGGATCACTGATGCAATAACTTCACAGGCTTGGCTGAGTGTTCCCTTGAACCTGCTCTCTAATTAACCACTGCTTTGCTTTCTTATCAGCAGATTAACTTACAGCAGAAACATTTTGCATTTCCCTATCTCCCAAGCCACATAGGAACATGGCTTCTGTCATCTTGCCACAACCTTGGCATTACTCAACATGTCATCTGCAGTCTTAGAAGTTTTCAAGACCTTTTAATCTTTACTCCTCACTGAATATTGTTCCTTTCATATAGATGTCATTCTACCCACAGACAATTTGTCCCACGGGGATCCTAAAGCAAGCTGGGTTGAGTAAGACCCATTTCACACAGGGAAGAAAACACAAGAAAGATAAGGACTCAAAATATAAGCCTCCATTTAGGGAGACAACAAAGCCTGAGCTTAAATCCATTCCTGTTGTAATTACTGGTGTTGTGAGAGCTATAGAAACTACAGCCTTATTTATACTTGCTGTTGTATAAATATATCATGAGGAGGAAGTGTTATGTCCTGAAAGACTGCCTAGCAATGTAAGAACAAAGTCAACAGGGAGATCCAAACAACAGACAGGAGTACAGGAAACTTGACATAACCTTTATCTACAGTAGGATTCACTGGCCAAAGCAAATTACTTGTTGAACAGTGCTGTGATTTCAGTGGGTATTGTGGCATAGTCTCAGCTGAAAGCTTGTATTTAAGTCTAATTGAAGAATTAAAGTTTAGCATGTGCTTTATTGGTGAATCAGGGCCACAATTCTGCCACCAGACATTTTAATGCTGGACAGAGGAGAGCTAAAGAGTGTGTCTGCTATCAGTGAAATTCCTTAGTGTCTCCCAAATTGGGTACGTTGTGTCCAGCCAGAAGAACTGAAGCCCCTTTCTGTACTGTGATTTTCAGCTCTGATTAAACCATCTCAATATACGTTCCCAAGGCCACTGATGTAATAGATTCCTTCCAGAGAAAACACTGTGTAAAGCAACACTGCCAGAAAATGTGAGTCCTCTCACTTGGTGCCTGTATTTATTGTAAATATCCTGACTGAAGTCTTTTGTGTGGTAGTT
The DNA here is from genome assembly GCF_036169615.1 of Heliangelus exortis. Lineage (NCBI taxonomy): Eukaryota > Metazoa > Chordata > Aves > Apodiformes > Trochilidae > Heliangelus > Heliangelus exortis. The sequence continues at coordinate 4,256,409 of NC_092436.1, read as the reverse complement.
TGAGAAGAAGCTTTTTGTTGTCACCCTCTTCAACTACACCATTGTACAAGTCTGGGAAGAAATTGAGATCTCATCTGTGGTGAAAAAAATCTGTCTTAGAAAAAGAGATGGAATACAGTAAGGGTAAAAATAGCCTGAAAATGGGTTTTCAGTGAGAACGTAAGTTCTCTGGAGATCTTACAATCTTCACCATCAACAAAGGGCTCTTAAATGCTATGGGATTTTAATTATTTTTTTCTCAGTAATAGTAGGTTCAGTCCATCAGTGCTCATTTCCCAAAAGTGACGCTCTCCCTGACCCCATGGTCGCAACACGACCCTCAGTCCTTTGCTTCAAACAAAAACAGCAGCTTTCTCTGGAAGAACCCAGCTCACCTCACCCTTAGACCTTTCCCAGAAACAGCAAAATTCAAGGGGAGTTTTGCAACTGAGCAGGATGAAACTCCTGAGTGTTTGTGCTAAGCACTCTACCATGGCCGTACCACAGGCTCGGGAGCTCTTCTGATGGAATCAACAAGCCCCCTTGTCCCAGTACTCCACATATGCAAAGCTCCTTTTTGAATTAAGCAGCTAAGATACATGCAAAAGAAACAACCAGTTTGTTGGCATAGTAATAGCATTAAAAGTCATTATACTGTTAAGCATCAAAGATACTGAGCTTGAGCCACAGTTCTCCCCAGCTGGAAGCAGTGAGTGATGGCTGCAGCCTCTGGGCAGGCCAGTGCTAACCAAAGGTGCACATCTGCTGGCTGTGCCCAGCTGTGAGGAATCAGCATCCACAGCTGCTCTAAAGCTACTACTGAAACTTGTAGGTCTTCCTATAGCCCTGTTTGCCAGATTCTCATTAAGATGTCACACCTAAAGGCAGTGACTGTCACAGCAAATGAGGGGTGAAAACGATGGGCTTAGCCCCACCGTGAGGAGCTCAGACATTGCCCCTGGGAGCAAGTGGAGATGCTGCTCCTGGGATGATGAGTCCTGTGGTGGAGCTGCACCTGCCCTGTGACATGTCTACCTGGTAAAAAGGAGCACAAATATTTACCAAAATTGAGAGGGGAATATCTTAGTGAAATCACATGGCTTCTTGGCTGTGCCTTTCAGTTTTTGATAAATCCCTTCGTGAAAACACAGGCAATATGTCACTATAGGTACCTTTCTAATTAAACTGAGAACAAACCACATCTATCCCTCAATGTCCAGCACTCTTTCTCCTGGGTGCACTTTGCAGTGCTGGGTTTGATCTATGAGCTACTTGTATGGCTTGGTTAACAGCTGCCTTGGAGCCTGCTTGTTTCTCCTCAGGCCATTACAGCAGCAGAGACCAAGGGGATGCTGTGTCAATGACTTCCTGGTGCCAAACTGCTCAGAGAGATTTGGGCACTGTTGTCTTACTGGAATTAACCCCAGTGTTGAGCCAATAAATTGTGTGTGTTCAAGTTAGCTTTTAGTGTTAGTGTTAACACTAAGCAGTGTGAGTGAGCATCAAGAGGGTGTGCATCCATCTTAACTAAGGAAAACAAATTCATGACTGTTAGAGGACATCTTTACTTTCACAGAGAAGTATGGAGTCAGCTTCTGATGAAGAAAATATACCCTTTTTTCACCTTTTTCCCTGTCAAACAATGAGAAGCAACAACCCTACTCTTCCCACTACAACCTGCTGCCAAGAGAGGAAACGTGACTTGGTCACCTGGAGACATAGAACTGATGGAGGTGTGGAACATCCAAGAACCAGAGGCCTCTTCTCTCTGGATTCTCCCACCATGTTTTATGGAATCTCCCATCATCTTCCCCATGGGAAGTGGGTTACAATGGGACAGGGAACACCATCACACAGCTGGATGAAGGGGCTGTACCTTTGTGTGCTACCAAAGAGTCCTTTTGTAGGAAGGCAGAAATAAGGAGGGACTGGGAGACCAACTCAAAAATATTAGCTTTTTGTGGGTTTGTGATATTTCTTCATTCTTCCAGGTGTCTCATTAAAACTTATTTTAAATGAGACAATTAGCTTTTACTGAGAATTTACAGTGCTGCTGCATCAAAGTACTTTGGAGTACCTGCTAAATAACAGCTGAGTAATTGGTAACTGTCTCTATTGTCTGACACAAATAAAATGGACATGGTGAGAGTCCTGGAGAGATATTGTCTTTATTGAAGAAAGGAAATTAAATTTTAAACAGATTAATTATAAACAACATATAGAAATTAATAGGATTAGCAGTAGCTTGACTGGCTTCTTTTAAATTTTTTTCTGCTTCCTTCCATATAGTTTTCTTCTGGTTGGCTGTAGAATGGGTTCCCTGGTGACCGAGTTAGAAAAGGCAGAATTAATATTCCTTTCACAAAACCATGGTCAAAAGGCCCTTGTGATTCTTAAAAATGGAAAATGTGGATACATGTCATCTGAAAACCACAGCCTGACAGTGGGTACAGAACAGTTGCCTCTTCTTCCACATGTCCCCTCTAACCTTGCTGCTTCTCCTGTTACTTTGTAAGCAGGTTTTTCTTCTTAAGGTTTTGACTACTGTTTTTTGACTGCTCCCCAGCTCTCTACTTCCAAATGGCAGGATTTCACCTCAGGAAAAGAAGGAAAGAAACAAGACAAGCAGTTAAGGCAGGAGAGTGGCAAGAGAGAATTTCTGATTAATACTTCTTAACTGACTGTGATTTTATTTGAGACTATACCAATTTCAGTTTTCATAACAATGTATTTTTCCTTTGACAAGTGCTTATTTCATTTCACATGGTTGTCTAAATAGTTATCACATTGCTAATGTTTCTAGCCAGAAACTACTCCCCAGTGCACCAGATCCAGACCTTCCAGTAATTTGTGTATGTAAATTCAGATTATGATTATGTTCCTATGTAATACTACAGGTAACAAAATGAAAGAGCAGATACAAATTATCTGCATTAAAATCTGCATAAAATATTCACATGTGGAAACTTAATTTTTCTTGTTTGCATAAATGTCTGAACATGTGAGATCAATCAGCCTTACTTGTATCCATACAGCTCAGAAATGTGTCACATTTATCATGAGACCTAATATCATCTTCCAGTAGTTCATAAAATATGATCACTGGTTGGAGCTGATCAGAATTCAGAACTGTACAATCATTTGCTTGCCACAGTTGGTTTAAATGCCTTTATTTTTTCCTGGATATCAATTTTTCTCATTTAACAGTCAACTAAACTATAGTGATTTGGGAATTAGCAGCTGAGGACTGTTCAACACAGCAGGATGCTTAATGCAATTAGCAAAGTTAATAAAATGTTGGACAGGTGCTTTATACCAGGGGAAAAAAGGTAGTGTTCTTATTTGCTCAGGATCAGTTATGCTACCTTGTTTCCCTTAAGAATTAATTTATTCTTAAAATGGATTGAAATAAAGAACAAAATAAATGATTGACCTGTTATTGGTTGAATTCTGCAGTAAGCTTCCTTGTTTTCTGCTTCCAGAACAGCTTCAGGAGACATGTACCTACTTGCAGAGGGGCACAGAAACAAAAAATACACTGAAATCAGCAGAGCCTGAAGATTACCCTGGAATATCTAAGAAACAAGTTGAAGCCAGCTCTGAACCATCCACCTTGAATAACCAGGGGAGGACGGGAAATACAAGAGGGGTCAGAGAGGAGCAGGGATACTGTTCCTTTCTCTTGACAAAGCTGATCCTTGGAAATCAAACACTTATCAATTTAGTACCTGGAAAGATGGTAGAAAACCTGAGGCAATGAGAGACAGCTGAAAACTACTGATCTGTGGAACTGGGGGGAGGAGAAGGTTTCTGCTGAAAGGTCCATGAAGCCTAAGAAAAACAAGGATGTTGCCAGTAGGTAAGTGCCAGACTACTTGTATCTTCATTCAAGAGCTTACAAACTGGTGGACTCCCCCATTTAGGGTGAATGTTTTTCTGCCTCTCTCCTTGAGATAAAACTAAAGTAGTCAATTCTCTGAACTTATTTCTGTGTTGGTTTTAGAGGATGATTGGGAAGCCTGAGTGACAGCCTGTAATTATGGTGGGTCTTTTGACTGAAAAATCTTAACATTTAGAGAAAAGATCTTAAGAGACAAAAAAGCCTTAAGAGAGAAAATGCAGAGTCAGGCTGTCAGGCTGCCTGTCCTCTGGAGTCACGTTGTTCCAGGTCATGTTGATTTTGTGTTTCCCTCACCTCTTCTATATTTATAACCTTCTAAAAAAAGACTACCATGGCTGAAGTGGAACTGGAAGAAAGCTTCTTTATCCCCGTCCTGCCTCCTGAGCCATCTGTGGCAGCAGCATCTGTGCTCCAGGAATGTGCACAGCTGCCTCTGATGTTATACCTTCCCTGTGCCTTCCCTCTCTGGGGATCCCAACTGAAAGAACAGAAAGCAGGCATATGAAAAATAGTGGCTTGAAGACAAAGCATCACTTCTGTCCCTGTGATCGTTTAGGCTTTCCTGTCTTCTTAGCAGCCATGGGGGTATTAGAGGGTAAGCAAAATCCTGAAGGGACCCAATCAAAGGCAAACCAAGGATGCCCTGTGGCATACACAGCTTGCAAAACCCCCGGTCTGCTTGTGTCCCTCAGAAATCTGTAGACCACAGTTGTGAAAACAAGGAGCATTTTGCTGTTCCTGCTGAGGAAAAGGCAGAGATCCTGGTGCAGAAGGCTGTGTCAGTGTAGGCAGTTCAGCATGCAGAGCCACCCTCTTGGATCTCAGCTTGCCTGGCTGGGGGGCTAATTTTGTTCCAGAGGAAAAACCTGCAAGGGGGAGGCTTGGAGCATGGGCTTGAGCCAGAATTAATGCTGATGTAGCTGCAGTGTCTAGAGCTACACCTTTAGCCTTTGCATAGGTACAAAGTGATTCTCAGTCTACGGGGGTCACCTTGGTACCTTGGAAACATGACACTGTTGTGGGACTGAGCTGAGAAGTTGGTTGTTTCTTGAAAGGACTGTAGCCCTTGCCTTCACTGAGAACTACAAGAAGTTGATAGAAGGTGAAGACTGAGATCCTGGACTGTGCAAGAGGAGGAGGCAGGATGAGCTTTGTCTTTGGGGTTAGGGAGCTCATTTCCAACCTGCATTTTGTGTTAATGCACAACCCCTGAGATGCTTGCTGCCTGGGCTGGCATACAGAGAGAGGTACAGATGTTCAGGCTGACTGCCACTCCCCTCCACAACCCTGGGCTAGGAGACTATCCCAATCCTGCTTATCAGAAGTATTTACACTCCTCATGGTGCCCAAGTGTCAGCAGGCATGGCACAGCCACGTATCAGCTTTGAGTCATCAGGGGGAAGAAGTCTGGTCTGGGGCCTGTAGTGACTAGAAATAACCTGGTCTTGGCTGCTTGTCCTCTGCAAGATGAATTTGTGGGCTTGATCCATTCCCCACCTACACGCATAAAATGCCCACGCATCCGGCTTGTATCAGCGTGTCCTCATTGGCAATTTCTCTAAAGAGAAACCAAGGTGGGGAGAAGTGGAGTGGTTTAACCACCTGCAGCTCACCTGGCCCCTGAGAGCACAGGTAGGGTGAAGGAGCAGCAGACAGGGGGTGGTGGTCCAGCTCATCCATCCTGTATATGCTCTGCTGCCACCCTACAGCAGTGCTGTGCTCCTGTTCAGTAACAGTCTTGCCTCAACATTAGTGATGTCCTTTTATTTGTAAAATGGTGATGTTTTGTCCTCCTTTCCTAAAAGGGGCCCATTAATTTTGCTTTCTAAGGACATGCACTTCAAGAAATAAGTAAATAAATGTCACTCCTTATTTTCACCTGCTGTGAATCAAAATCTTCCATTGAAGTCAGAGGTCTCTCAATGCGGGGTTCACAGCAGTGGGGTCCAGGGTGTGTGGGGCTGCGGGTCAGCAGGGCAGGGTCCGGCCACGGTTTGAGCCGGAGGCCCAAGCTCTCCGCTGCCGAGGGAGGGGATTTCGATCAGCGCGACTGCCAAAGCCAATTGTCAGGAAGAGGACGAGATAATTATATTAGGGAACATCTGTACTTCATTAAAAGCCCTGGCGGGGGGGATTCACGCCTGGCCACATTACGCACAGGCGCTTCCAGTTCCTCCACTCCTTCCCTTCACCGCGCTGGGCCGCCGGTCCCGCTCCGCCCGCTGCACCGCCCCGACCCCCCCGGGGGCTGCACCTGCCCCCGCTCCGGGGCCCCCCCGTTCCGCCGCCGGTCCCATCCCGGGCTCGGCGGGCAGGCGGCGCTCTGCGGCCGGGCTGTGCGGGGGCTCGGGGCGGCGCGGGCTCCGCTTCCTCCTCCTCCTTCTCCTTCTCCTCCTTCTCCTCCGCGGCGGCGGCGGCATCGGGCAGATGCGGCGGATCCTGGGGTGGCTCTCGGCCTCAGCGGGCTCCCGTCCCCCCGCCGCCCCCATGGACGGCAGCGGGGGCAGCAGGCGCGCATAGCTCGGTGAGTCCCGCCGGTCCGGTCCCAGTCCCGGTCCCGGTCCCGTCCCCTCCCCCGGCACCCTGCCGGCCGCCCGCACCGCGCTGCCGCAGCCGGGGATGCTGCCTCCCTCTGCCGTGCTTCTTCGTTTCATTCCCTCGGCGTAAAAATCCCCCCGGCGCCCCACGCGTGTTGTTGGCGGGGGCCCGGCTGGCGCCGGGGCTGGGCTGCGGGGACCGAGTCCCCTCCCGGCTCCGCCACCTGCTCCCTGCGGCGCGGCTCCGGCTGCCTGCGGGAGCTGCGGGAGCGTCGGCTCGGCGGGCTGCTCGCTCCTGCCGGGATGGGGTTTGGGGGAACTGCTCCGGTTGTGTTCTGCCTTCCTCTCTGCTAGAAGTCCTGGGCTGGGGGGGTTGCGATTGACTCCCAAGCATTTGTTTCAGGGTAGGACTTTAGCAAAATCAGTCTTGGAGTTATTTTCTTTCAGTTAAATTTAATTTACACTGACTCAGCGGTTGTAAAAAGCTCAGGGAAAAACGTCGGTTTGAGGACGGTTTTCTTTACCTTGGGTTTAAAGACCTCTCTATGTATATTCGGCAATGATTTCTTTTTGTAAAATAATTTTGTTGTGCTTTATTTTTGTTGTCCTTTATTTACTCCTGGAATTTAACAGTCTTCCAGGACAGACGGGCTCGTTAGAAGCTGAAATAATCAGCTCGAAGGCATCTCGGCAGTGCCTTGGTTGTAACAGGTGCAATGTGCATATTCGCCCAAACAATGAAATGGTTTCAGTGTTCAGGTTTATTTGTATGCTCTGCGTTTCTGTGACTAAGGAGAAATTGTCATGCTCTGTTATGTCAAAGATGTGCTTACAGCACACGCGTGTCCGTGGCACCTAATTAACAGGATGGGAGCAGCTGTACACTCCCTGTCAGTGGTGCCTTTAATACCCAGGGTATTTCTGGGTGACACTGCATAGCTTGGGGGGTTTTGTGGCTTCTGTGAGAACCCATGCTGGGCACTAGTCCCACAGCAATGCTCTGGCACAACATGAAACACTGGGAGGAGGAAAAGAGAAGTGCAGAGGTAGAACCATTTGTGTCCAGCTTGTGTTCTCCAGGCTTAATGCTCTTTTAATGCAGTTCCTCGCCTCTGTGTTTTCTGAGTGGAGTGGTGGTGGTGGCTCATCCTGTGTTGTTACTGAAACCTAAAACACTGACCCTTGTATTCCACAGAAGAAATTTCCTGGGCAGGTATTTCACAGATCAAAAGATTGTCATTGTTTTAGTAACTTCATGGGCTCCACATCTGAGACTAAAAGCCAGTGACATCAAGCTGGTAATTGACTTAATGCGAGTCACTCTGGAGTTAGAGCTGTAGATCAGAAGGAAATTAGACTGGAATTTATTACTCTTAAACCAGTATAGCACAAATATATTCCAGCTGGAATATATATAAGTATATATTCCAGCTGTGGGATACCTGTGCTCTGTAGTGCAGTCAATGGCACCTCCTGCCAAGAGATGTCTCTGCCCTCCTCAGCACTGAGAGATGCACCTTGGTGGTGCTCTGCTCTCCAGGACTCCCACTTATTTTGTTAGGGATGGAAAGAGGAGTGGACTGCCTGTGTGGGATGGGGAAGGATGACTGTGTAAAGGAGTGAGGATGGGGAGTGCATTTATTTGTTACCCTCTGGCTATTTGTAGATTACAGCAGGGAAATGGGAAGAGCAAAGGAGGAATCAAGGCTCTAACCAGGGGAAAGTTCCTGGTAATGGAGGTTTGTTAGAGCTGTCCTCCTGGGCAATATTAGGGGAGGCAAAGAACAAAGTGAAGGCACCAGAGATGTCAAAGAGGTCTTGGCTTGTCAGAGATGCTCTGGAACTGCACAGGCTTGGATTTATGCCTTGCACAAGATCCAGTGCTTGTTCTTCCAGGAAAATAGTAAGAAGAAAATTCACAGTGGCATCTTCTGGGTCATTCAGTCCTCTTCAGATATTTCTCTCAGTTGGGGGGTGCCTTGCCAGCTCATGCTAATGAGCTGCAATAGCAGTGAGCTTCATGTTGTTCTGTGGTACCTACAACCTTGGGACTGGGAATTGTTTAGCAAAGGAGGCAGAGAAACAAAAGCAGCATTGCTACCACTGTGTTAACTTCCCTTGGACTTCTTACAGCCTCCCCCAGTGATGTAATTCCATCCCTCATGGTCCTTGGTTTTATGGCAGGTGAAGGTAGGGAAATGCTTCATCCTCCTGTGAGGCACAATATTTTGTATAGTTCCAATTCAGCCAACCAAGAAAGATAATGACCTTGTTAACCCTTTGTCAGGTGTGCTTGAGATGGTTCCCTCTACTTCGTCAGGTGATGTGCAGTTAAAATGCAGCAGACTTCACAAAAAGCTTTTAGTTGAGGAGAGAACATTTCTGTTACACCACCAAGTCAGCTTCACCTAATGATGTTTGTTCAGTTGAAAGGATTTCAAGTGTTATTTAATCAAAATCGAGGACAATATTCTTAAAGGATTCTTTTTAAATCCTCTGAAATAATTAGCAGCCGTATTTATGCTGGTGAGAGTGATTTGTGCTTTTCTCATTGGTGGCAAAGGGTGATGTTGCTGTGAGGAAGCTGGATAGTATTTACAGATCTGTTAAGGCAATCAGGCTCTGGAGAGTGGTCCTTTAATTGCCTGAGGCTTTTCTTGCTATATGTGCTTGTTTACCAGAGTTTTGAAAATCATCTCTGGAAAGCAGCAATGCTGCAGATGCTGCTCTGGCCAGGGATATGTCCATGCTGCAGGCAGAGATGGAACTTGAAGCAATCTCTTCTCTGCAAGGAGTGTGTCCATGGCCACGTGGAGCTCAGTGCACCCTAATGTGACAGGTACCTGCTCTTGCCCTGCTGAGCTCACCTGCAGAAGGAGCACTGTGTTCTTGCTCCACTGATTTGATGCACCTGCAGGGAATGGGTCAAGGAGAGGTTGATGCCTGAGCAGAGAATTTTGGACACCCTGGCCAGCAAGGACAGGAGACTCATTGTCCCAAGCCATTAGCTAGGTCCAGGAGCTTAGTAGGGTGTAAAAACAAACTTGGTATTTCAGGGAGGTAAAATGAGAGAGGGCAGTGTGTGCTGAAAATGAACAAAGCTTGAAGGGTGGGGGTGTGTGTGTGTCTAAAGAGAGAAGGTGGTTTATAGGTGCTGTTGATGGCTGCTGCAAGGCACATGGTGTTTGTGAGGTCTTAGTGGCCTGTCTGCTAGGGAAGACCTGTTCTCTCACAGTAGACAGATACTAACTGAATAGATTACTAGTATCAGATGAATTCATAACCATAAGTTTAAACTTGTGTGGTGAGTTTGTTAGTAAACTTCATTTATTCCTTATTTTTTTTCCACTTCCTTGCTCAAGGTCTACTTTGCCTTTGGAACAATAGGTCAAATACTCTGGGGTGCTTCTTTCTCATAGCATCACATTGCTTATGTTAGAAATGTTTTGTCTGTGTTTCTCACTTCAGACACTTTTCCCACCTGCCAGTTTCTTCAGGGATGCAGAAGCTTAGCAGGTGTGTAGCAAAGGCCTTTGCTGGTCAAATGTTTGCTTATGTCCTAAATGTAATTTGTGGGAATTTGTGTTTGGTTTGGAGCTGGGGACACTTTTCTCTTTTACCCTCTTTATAGATTCAGAGGATTTAAGCATATGATTAATGTTAAATGTATGAATATTCTCTTTGGACTCATTTTTTGGATCAAAGGCTGAGTGCTCAGTATGGAGCCCACAGCCACTAAATGCAGGGAGCTGCTCTGCTTGTCTAAGTGGAATATAAGATATCAGTACTTTGGACTTATATCTGTCTGTGCCCCAAATCCCTCTGTGAACTGCTGGCTTGATGTTCCTTATCTCCAAAGTGCTTACAGGCTTTAACAAACTTTGGTGATGCTCCTGTGACATGCTGTTATCCCCATTTTTCCAGAAGGAGATGCTGAAAGTTGGGTGATCTGCTGAGACCACTGCAGGTTGTTGATGGAGCTGGGCATTGGACTAGAAGCCTTTAATCCCCAGCTCTGTAAGGCAGCATTTGCTTAAACATTGCAGTCTTTCACATGATCAGAACCCTCCCCAGATTTCCATCTCAACACAAAGACTCCTCTCCTGGATCAGACTCCAATCCAAAATCCAGTCTGTCTGCAGCAGTGAGGAGTGGCCTGTCACAGGAAAGCCTGTCAGAAAATGTTGTACCTCTATGGCTCTCAGCCTTGATGGATGTTGCAAAGAGAGCTGCTGTGTCTAAGCTCCTGTAACCTGAACAGTTGCAGCTTAGAGAAAGAGGGATTTATCCATCTTCTCTCCTGTAATTGCAGTGATTCTTGACTTCTTGATGATTTAAAAATACTCCACATGCCTCTAGAGCACAGAGAGCCTGAGTCCACACATACAAAAATAGACACACTAGGTGTGTGAGCCTCTGAGCTGGCAAATGAATCAGTTTCCAAATCTGAAGTTTGGGTAGCATCACTTTTGGCTCCCAAGTTGTTGGAGTTTTTTGCCTGGTTTTGTTTTGCTTCATTTTCTAAAGTTTGGAGAATTTTTGGAAGAGAACAGGCAGACTTCAAGCACAGACAAATGTGCCTTGTGCTGATCTCACAGGCTTTGCTCCAAGGGCAGTGCTGAGGTGAGAGGCTCACACCTGCCTCCTTTGCTGCTTTGCCCTGCATCACTAAGACCCTCCTGGACCACTGCAGGGTGCTGGGGTCTTAGGAGGCTGCTGTGGCCAGGCAGGCAGGTGCTGAATACAGGAACTGTGACAAAGGCAAGATTCCATGGGTTTTGAGGTTTTCCTTTGGGAAATGCTGTTCATCAAAATCCCGTGTTTTGTGTTATAAGGGAAGTGACAAATTTGGAACAATTCTTGAGTTCCCCATAGCTGTCTGATGTACCTGGCTGCACAAACCTGTGTGAGGGACAGACCAGCTCTAATTGGAAATTTACCACCTTTATGTGCTTTGTGAATGAAACACAACCATCCTGAGCTTTCACATGCACACAGTGACATCTTTCCCTTTTTCCTTTTATCCTCTCTAAGGAACCTGTGTTTTTCTGAACTAATGCTCCCTTCCATAAATGACCCAATCAGACTTCATCACTGCTTGTTAAATCAGAGACTTCATTAGTTAATAGCTGTGCTTTTCTTCCTTTTTGTCCTTACTACAGCTAAGCTCATGGCATTTACAGACAGACTTGTTAGTCATTAATATTCTTTGTATTCTTCATCTTTGGCTTCAGAAGAGAAGGCCTTTCATCTTTTGCCTTGCTTTGTTTTTTAGAAGAAGCCAAGTTTGGAGGAAAAAAGAAACCAAAAAAACATTTCTCTCCTGCTTTCTTATAAGCTTCCAAGCAGTCTCCCCTGCTGACTTTGTACTTTCACAGTAGACAAACATTGACTTTGTTTCCACAGAATATAGCTGGTTTATTTTTTTTAGTTTACCTTTAGTTATGCAGCTTGACAGGATTAATTAGCAGGGGCTGTCTATTTCGCTGAAAATTCTCATTCTTTCCCCAATGTTTGCATCAGGTTTATTGTACCTAGTTCAAGTCTAGAGAACATAAGCATGTGTCTAAACTTCAGAAAACTGTGATGAGTTTCCCTGGTTTGGAGCCTGGGAGATGACTGTGATTCATCTGTGCATTCTTAGTCTCTTTAAAAGAAATCAAAATGCTGATACCAGGAATATGTTTCAGCTCTGCCTACCTGGACTGAAATGTGCACAGGCAAGTACAGTAATAACCCATTTTCCTCAGCTGGGGAAGGCTTTCTTTTCACCACTAAATGCTCACTATTTGTAAGTGGTGAAATCCAGGGCCTTTGCTAATCTTCAGTGCCAACTAAAAGGAAGATAGAGAGGCACAGCATTTGGTCTCTGTGATCATATGGAATCTCACAGCTCGTTTCTGAAGAGCAGGACCAAAAGCAAAAAAAAAAAAAAAACCCTTCTGACCTGGGCTATGTGTTTTGTTCCTGGTATAAAAATTACTTGAGGTTCATTGAATGCTTTTTTGAATGTGCCAGGAGTTCATATCCATTCAGCTCAGGTTTCCTCACTCAGAGCTCTGATGCAGTGCATATCACAGTGCCATCATTAAGTGTGATTACTGCATTTTTGACCTATTTAAAAGTGTCTGGCTGCGAAATTCCAAAGATTCTAATTTGAGCTGTAAAACATATTATGTGCTGCCACATATTTCATGGCTCATTTCCTGACTGCAGTGATTTTGAACACATATGGATGGTTATGTTCCAATGGATGTGTAAACATCACATCCCGTGTGAAGCCTGGTCACCTGGGCTTTGCTGCTGTGCCAAGGGCTGGAGGGAGGAGAGATTTCAGATCCTTGCAGCCTCTTTGGACACTGCCTGCTCGAGCCTCATGTACTCGTGTTGCACATCAGGCACAGGATTTGTGCTGTTTTTCCAGGCATGTGCATACATTAAAAAGCATTTCAGATGTTCAGTGTATGTTGCTTCAAAACACCAGCAATACAAGTTTTGTAAAGGAGTTACTGAATGGTTACTGAGCTCTGGAGGTGATTTGGATCCTTCTGTCTGACTCCCAAGTGAGAAGTTGGGTGTGGGACTGGCTGAGCCCTGGTAGATGTCATTACACAGGGTATGGAACTGGGAGAGCACCAGCTCCTCGTTTGCAGTTGTCTTATTTCTTAATGTGGTGTAGTAAATTTATAAATTACACAAACATCTATAAAGCATTTAATTCATAAGCTGACAGACTGCATTGTGCATTTGGAAACTGCTGATTTGGGGTTGACTTTGTTCTTTAGGATAACTTCATTGTCTGATAGCAGGCATTTAAAAAAAAAAATAATAAATAGATCACATGAAAACTGTATGTCCATTAGTGATTCTGCTTATAAAACCTTAGTCTCTTCATTTCATCATGAAAAAACTTCTGTGAAACAACCTTTTTGTTTGTTATGCTATGGTTATTACCTATTATTAGGTCATTTCAAGAAGATCCTTATTTGTAAGTTGGTGTTACGTGGGTTAGAAGCTTGTGCCCCAGCATTGTGCAGTCCAGCAGAAGTATTTGAGAGTACAGATTGTTAGGAAAATGTGCAAGAGTTTTGTATGTGTAGGGATGGTTACAACTAAGTCTTTCTTGTGGCATTATTCACAAACCTTTCTCTTCTGGGGTACAGCAGTGCTAAGAGCTGTCCAGTTTGTGTGTTGCAGCAAGGATCTTCCTAAGTGGAACCACAGATGACAGCAGAATTATGACTAAAGGGCAGTCAGTACTGATGGTGAGCCCAGCATAAAATACAAGTCTGGCTGTGGTTAGGAGAATGTGCCCATCTAATAAGCAGCTTAACTTGGGGTATTACTGTGAAATAGAAAGAAGCATGAAATATGTGATATGAATAGTAGGCTGGATTCCCCTGTCACTTCATATTTACATTCCTGGAGCTACCCTGAATTACTTCTGAATTACACCCAAGTGAATGAGAGGTGGATTTCTACTTGTCAACACCTAGATTTGAGGTTTTCATAGCAGATAGAAGGCAGCCAGTAACTCTAAGTGGTCCAAATGTTTGATTTTTCCTGATCTGAAGCTAACTGCCACCACTTCATTCAACAACATTAAAGAAAATGGGTGGTGTTTCTTTCTTATTAATGGGAGCTGGATTGTGCATTAAATGCCAATTTCAGCAGAAATATCAGCAAATACTAAGGCCTGATCCACAGCATGTTGCAGTCAATAGATCAGCAATTGCTATCCACACGATAGCAGATCTGGGAGGGCTGAGATTGAGAGTGCTTGTCTTGAATACTGCTGCTCAAGTTTTCTGAAATCAGTTAAATTGAGATAAATGCAGTGATTTTTTTTTTTTTTTTTTTTTTTTTTTTCCATGTCCAGTGAAGCTACTAAAAATTTCTGTTCTTCACTGAGAATAGACTGTGGCTTGCTCTGCTTGGATGGGGAGAAGCTCCTTGGACTATAAATAGCCTGCTGAATCTTTGTGCTCTAAAGGAGGTGTTCAACCAAGCACTGCCACAGTGTTTCCACGCTGCTTTAAATCACTTCCTAATAGTTTCTGTTATAGATACCTAGAGTTTACTTTTTCTAGGCTTTTCCATGTTTGATTTTAAGATTGTTGTGCCTCCCCCCCCCCCCAACCCCAGCAGGATTCTCCTCCTTCACAAGCCACTTCCAAATGTGCCCCTGGTATGTAGCAGAAAGAAAAGCCTATTGTATCAGGCTGCATGTTTGGGTGTTTCAGCAAGTAGCCCAAGAATTCTTAATTTCTGTCGTGCACACCTTCAATCTTGGATGTTTTGACAAGGCCCTTTTCAAAACTCTTCTGGCAAGTGATTTTTAGGAGCACATGCTGGGAGGAATGTGTAACGTGGTTGAGGTAGTGGGCACTGGGAAGATGCATGACAACTGCTTTGTGTAAGCTGAGCTGTGTTCTGAGGAACAAGTGGTTCATTGAGATGACAAATGGAGCAGCAGAGGTGCAGCTGGGCTGCAAGGGATGTTTGGTAGTAAACACAGAGCTGAGCAGCTTGGTGAGAGCCTTCTGCAGTGCTAAGAATAATAAAAGAGCGTTTGCTCTCAGCAGATGAAAGGATTTTATATGGTGGTCAATATAAACAGTCTCCTGTTTGCATTTGAGCATTTGACCTAATTTTCATTGGTTTAATTAAATCAGGGTCTCGGAGCTTGATTTGCAGATTTTTCTGGTAGTGGTTTTATAGCCAGAAGTTTTTTAAGCAAATAAGTGGCCTCTTCTGTCTCACTTGCAGGGTGGGGTATCTGGTGATAATTAATGCATTTATCAATGCACATTTCCATGTTGGAGATGGCCTGTTATCCACTTCTGACAGATGGAAACAGAGGGGCAGGGAGATTGCAGGACTTGTCCAGAGTTGTTGTTGTCAGTCAGCAAAACCCAACTGCAAAGCCTTGAGGTTTTGTTACATTCCCAGCTTGGGCTGGGGGTGCTGAAGTGACCCTTGGTGCTGGCACTGTGGGAACCAGTGCTGGTTTCTTGGCTTTTCAGCTGGTGAGATGATGGGTGCTAACATCCCATCCCTCTGATGAGTATTGGTTTATCTCACTTGAGTTTGAATGTGTGTTGGCTTTTCTCAGTAGATCAAGAAAAAAACCAGAATCACTGATTTCCTCATTTAGAATTATTTGACCTTAAGATATGAATATGTTAAGGATGTGACTTTGAAATCATGGAAACTTGTATTTCAAGACTCATTTAGTTAATATCTGCATTTTATTTATATGTATCTTCTTATTTTTACTAATTACTGTGTCAAGTAACTAGTTTAGTGAGGCCAGCTTAAAACAGAAATTACAGTAGAATCTTGGGAAGAAGAAAAAGTGGGATTTTTTCCTACAACAGGACCCATGTGTTAGAATTGCTAAACCCAGTGGGCCCTCCCACCATTGGCACTTTTTTCATAAAAACAAAGGTGCTGTCAGTGCAAGCCACTTTTTCACCAAAAGGGTCGTTTACCTTTCATAAAAAATAATGAGCTGTATAAATATTCTCCATATGCTGCTACTGGATGATATCAGTGAAATATGTCAGTGTTTGTAGTGTGTGCAGCCTTACGTTTTATGACACCACTTGAAAAATACAAGACATTCATATGAGTTATTTGGAGGATGGTGACAAGACTGTGACACAGCTATGTCTTAAACTGGGTGTTTTCAAGCACTGGGTGAAGAGAGAAAAGCACGTGAGACCCCCAGTGCTGGGGAAGCAGACTTCAGCACATGTGCTGCTACAAAGATGGCTGTGGGGCTTTCCAGTTTGCTGGATTTGTCTTTCCAGTGGGACATGTGCTTCCAGAGACCAAGCAGATGGCTGTGGAGACCTTCCCTTCATGGCCTCTAGAGATGTGAAAGCAGGTTGTTGGTTTTTTTCACAGCTTATATAGTATTTGGTTTCTGCCATGCTGAGGTATTTCCCATCCATGTCTTTACTGAGCTTCTTGGATCATCTGCATATTGCCAAGACTTATTCAGCAGTAGAAAGCCAGACACAGAAGAATCTAAGACAGGTTTTGATCTCTTAATCTTAACTTTCACCTGATAGTGCTGGCTGCAGAAGAATGATCTGGATTTGAAGAAAACCTCCCAATGCCTGTTTCAATTCTCCCTTTTCTCGAAGTTCTTCTTGAAGAATGAACTATGTAAGGAGGAGCTGCTGTATGCAAATCTGAGATGAAACCTTTTGTCTTCCTAACATTTGCTGTTTGCATTGCTCAAAAAGTGGTTGTGGTTTCCCAGCTTTGGACTCTGGCTATGAAAACACCCTGGCTGAGAGGGTTGATGCATCGTGCAGGGTCTCCAGGTTCAGCATTCATGAAACAGGAGGTGATGGGATTGAGAGGACCTGGGGGCAGATGATTTGTACCACAGGCAGCAGCACAAAGTGGGACCTCTATGGGTTAATAAATATTCAGCTCCTGTCTAACAGTAACTTGTATCCTGCATCCATGAGCATCTTTGTGAGAGTCTGAGCTGCAGACAGGGCAGCTGGTTCCCAATCCATGAATTTGTGGCTGGGTGGTGAGTGTCCTTCAAACAGGACTCTGCTGGTTCACCCAGCATTTGCAATATGATTATTTCTTTTAGTTGTTTGGTTCTAATTATTTTCCTCTTGAAAGTCTTTACTCAGTGCTGGCTACTTGTATCTGGTTGTCCCTGTTGCATTCTGTACATGCTGATATCTTCCCTTGGAAAGAATTGTTGTAAGAAATTGGTGCACGCAGCAGTCCCTAAATTAATCTCTGTTTGTGGCAGGAGCTCCAAAGAGCACATACGTCTGAGAAACATTGTGATTGTTGCATGAAATGGTAATTTTAATGCATGGAAGATCAGCATCTGATTTATTTTTGTTAGTGAAGATGAAAATTTCTAAGATGGTTGAAGTAGGGCGTAAAATAAATAGCTCTAATCTCATTCCATGAGAAATATTAACTTCAGATTTTGTATTTCTTTCCTTTCCTAAGCCACTGTAAAATGCCTAGTGTGAGGTGTGACTCTTTGTTCTGTCATGTTTATGTAGAAAGGTTTCTCTTTCTTTTTTCATGCTCATAATAGGAAAAAGTCTATTTTAATTTCTGCAGTGTTTTATGGAACATAGAAGCTCCAGTTCCTCTGATCAGAAGGATGTCTCAGTTTTTAACCAGCACACAGAAATGTGCATTTATCCCAGTGGACAAAAGCACGTTAAGAAATGCTTTCCCAAACAGGACACTGCAGGTGGTTTCAGTTTAAAATAATAAAGAATGCAATATCAAAGATTTTCTACCAGCAAGAATACACAGGCAGACAGGACTCATGGAAGGGACTATTCCTACTCTTATTTTCCTTTTACGACCTACACGTGAGGACCAGTATGATCCTGAAGGCTTTATGGCTATACATGTTGCTTCTTGGAAGGCTGACTGTAAATCAAGGTCCTGGGGAACACCCAGGTACTTGAGTCTCCACTTGTTTCCCCAGCTATTTTGGCACAAGCTGTGAGGAGGATAAACCCTTTGTAGACTCCAGCCATATCCTGTCTGTGACAGGTTAATCTGCCTCCCACGTCCACACCTAGAGGTGGCTGACAGCATGAAATCAGACCTGGAAATGGAAAGTAGTGCTCCTCCTTGCTACCATTTCAGGGGTGGCATGTGTTACAAGAGACCAGAGGCATGATGTGAGCTGCTGTATCATACTCATCTGCTGTCCTCCTGCTGTACAGTTCCAGTTGTTCTGTTCACATCCAAAATCCAGGCAAACTGTGAGCACTGGCCATGCCAAGCAGATCACTGAAGAAAAAAGTGATAGGTCTTGTTGCATGGTGCCACTTTTTCTCTGCCAAAACAGAGGTGGGTAAGTGAAGTTGTGAATAATTAATGTTAGTGTTTTCAGCCTTAGATAAGTTAGAAAAAACAGAGTTATAGGCAAGCCAGGACTTAGAACCTGCATATGAGAAGATGAATGTGTGGGTCTGTGGCAGAGTCCTGTCCCTAAGCACTGCTGTAAGAGCACAAGGCAGTGGTGATGTTTCAGTGGGGTTAATTGGTAACCTAAATAGCATTGTGGGAAAATAGCAAAAGGCCTTGAAGACAATTTTAAAGGATTCAAGTATTGCTTAAAGTATTAACAGAAGATGCACATAGTAGGTATGTGCATGCATGAGGATAATTGGCAATGCAAAGCCTTTGAATTGGAAATCATTGGTACAGAAATACAGTTGAGGTTTAGAATGGATTTAGTTCAAACAAGCATAAGGAAAAGTCAGGGTATTAAAGCAGTAAAAAGATGTACTGGGAGGCATTCACTTCTGAATCCATATATTGACTGGACTGAAGGTGGAGGGGGTGTGCAGCTGGGTCTCCTGATAGGGAAGGGGAATTTATTTTGGAGAATGCAAAAGATCAGTGAAAGGGCTGAAAGAAATTATTCCAATACTTCTTTCTGAAGGCCCAGAGAGGGTTCTTGTGAGTTTTGCTCTGTCTTGTAAGTTGTGGACTACCTCCTGTGTGTGAACACCTATACACAGTCTAAAGGCAAAGAAACCAGTGTGGTCTAAGACTCCACAGGTACAGGAGAAAAAAAGGTGATGATATGAAAACATTTATAATGTCAAGGAAAATTTAAACTGCTAAAATGACACTTCTCCTGTGAATAATTTACCATAATGAAAGTCAAGAGTTTGACATCCTGGTGAGTTTACTTTGGCTGTTCACAGTGAGAGAGCTCAGAGCAATGTTCTTGGGAAGGGGTAAGGGTGATGGTTATTATTCCAGAAAATAGCTCAAATACTCTTTCTGTGTCAGTAGCATGTAGTCTGCTAAGGATCATCAACTGCTGGACACCCAGAGTGTGTGGTCAAATGGTGTCTCTCCCAAATAACTCACCTGCCTGGGAGCCCACTGTGTGAGCTGCTGGTGAGCATCATCTGGGATGAGAGCCCTGCTGGCATGAGGCTTTTTTGTAGGCAAGTTTTTGGCAGGAATTTGGAGGAGGTGGCTTTGAGAGTGTTACAGACTGAACTGATGAGAATTCTTAGAAAACCACACTGTGCTTGTGACTGGTCTCTGCTCTGCCAACTCTGTCAGTGGCATCCTTGCCACCTCTTGATGGGTTTAGGGCTCCAGATACTGGGGGACTGTGTTGGAAAGCTGTCATGTCTGTGTCCTCCATGTGAAGTGGGAGCATGTGTCCTATTTGTGGTCCCCAGCACTATCTTGCACTCAAGCTGTGTGCTCACCCACTTAATGATAATGTCCAAATCCACCCCAGCATTCTGCAGAGTGCTAAGGACTCTCTTCCTGTCCTGTCCATACACTGTGATGTGACATGGTGCCCAAACACTCAGCAAACACCAGACAAATGAGCTCACTTCTGGTTCCCTGTTTAAATACAAGTGCACAGTGGTCCCTGGGTACTGAGAGGTGATGGCTGCAGGGTACAATGCAGGGTACAGAGCCAGTTGGTGACTTCCATACAACAGACCACACATATTCCCTGAGGGCCCTGTATTCAGAAGGGGAAGCTCATCCCTCTGTCTCCTGAGCTTTTGTAGGAACCAAGAGGCCCAGCAGCTGTGTTTTCTTTGGCTGCTAAGTGCTAAATCTTTCACTGTACTACTTCCTTTAGGATATACAAGTGCATTAAAGTGTTGCTTGGTCTCCATTTGTGAGTATCCTGCTTGAATTCCTGGATGAAGATATTCTTGGAATACTTCTTTTTGTGTGAACCCTCCAGTGGGCAATCTTTTATTCCAGAATAATGGGCCTTTCTCCAATTTAACATCATGTACTTTGGAAGTGGAAGTCTCTAGTTTGTTGCACAGGAAATGCACTCATTTACGAAATCTTGTTAATTAACTGGCATCTATTTAAGGGATGTTTCTCCTCTCTTGTGATGTTTAAAACATCATCTGTCATGAAAAGTAGCTCTGGAGTTTTTTAGCATTAAGCTTGGATTTTATGAGTGATTCCTTCTGCATATTTGAAGTAATTTTTCTGCTACTCCTTGGTGTGGAAAAGGGACCTTGGCTTTGAGAATTACAGTTTAAGCTGCTCAGAATTGTATGGCAGCTCTGTGCTTGCTGCCAGGAAGCATTTACTGTGCTTGGGACAGTGAGGCTCTGCTGTTTGGTGTAATATTCCACGTGACAAAAAAATAAAGTAGCTTTTTTTTTTTTTTTTTTTTTTTCCTGTGTGTGGCCCTCAGCACTTCTAGGCAGCACAATCTATAGTCTTCTGGCTGCCAATCTACAGAGCTTTTGCCCAAACCAGAGACAGTAGCAATGTCTGCACTGCACCAACTGAACTGGACAAAACTCATTGCCTTTCCTTGGTGGGCTTTGCTGATAGACCATGCAAACCTTTCTTCTTGGCTGCCTCATATCTGCTCCTTGCCTTGCTCCACTTTGTCATTTCCAGGTCACTTCCCTTGCCTTTGTCAGCATGTTTAGCACTGCTTCATGTAGGCACTGCCCTCAGGAGCATCATCATGCATTCTAAATGCATGTCTGGGACCATGGCAAGGAGTAGCCCAGCCACTCAGGAGCAAGATACAGCCATAGGGAAGAACAGACAAGCTGCAGACCTTCTGGAAGTCAGTTCTGTGCAGCCACACAAGCTCCTTCTACTGTTTTTCTGGTGCTT
This sequence comes from Heliangelus exortis, assembly GCF_036169615.1. Lineage (NCBI taxonomy): Eukaryota > Metazoa > Chordata > Aves > Apodiformes > Trochilidae > Heliangelus > Heliangelus exortis. The sequence continues at coordinate 4,235,334 of NC_092436.1, read as the reverse complement.
GGGTGGCCCTGGTACAGGTGGCTGCACCACCTCTGCCATCCCTGGCTGCTCTGACTTGTCCTCAGCACTGCCTGAGCTTGTCTATTTTAGTAATGCAATTACTCATGTTAAGCATAATCAATGAGCCACAGAGAATCTACTGGTGGCTCCAATCAGTGGAATTACTCAGAAGGTTCCAAATGAGCTGCTTTTTTTTTCTTTTCTGAAAATGAAGCTATCATTCACACAAGAATGGCTTCAAGGAATCTCTCTTTATGTAGGGTGTGCTGTGACTCCCCAGCACCTGTTCACATAATTCCTTGTCTTGCCATAATGTGGTAGTTAGGATCTTGCTTATGTTTGGGGAAGATGGGGGTAGTGAAGGTGTTTGCCTCCAGAAGAGCCAGGGTAATAGTCTCACCAGAGAGAATATGAATAAAGGGCTGCAGAAAGCACTGCAGCCTGCTTTCTGTCTGCTGGCAGTCAGCAGTGCAAAAAAAAAGTTTGTTTCAGTTGGGTTTAGCAGAGTGCTGCTTCTTGGACAACGTGGACAGCCCAGGCTGTGGTGAAAGCTTGGGCAGTTGTCCAACAATGAGCCAGTGTTACTGGTTTCTGCTGGAGTGATGCCCCATGCAAGGGCTCCACACACCTTCAGCACTGAACCACGAGTGCACGTGGGGGAGGTGAATCCTGTCACTCTGGAGTGTGATCTTCCCTCCAAATTACAGAATTTCAGGAGGGGATTTGGTATGAAAGATGGCAGTCTGTGCTTGGCAAGCCTTCATCAAGGCTTACAGCTGTATGGAGGGGAGGCCAAATGTGCTGCCTCCATTTGCTGGTGCCTCTGGGCACAGCTGTGGGAAAGTGTCGTGCAGATTGCCAGCCACGTGCTGGGATTTTTATGTGTGCATCTCTGTGTGCACTGGTTACGTATGATTTTGCCTCTGCCTGCTGGCTAGCCCAAAAAAACCAACTTTGAATCCTCCCCTACATGTGCTGGATGCCACTTGTTCACCAAGAGTGTGTCTTGAAGGTTTTATCCTACCTGGGAACTGGTGCCAGAAAGGACAATTTCCTCTTTTAGGGCTGAGCATCTCCTGCTTCTCCCTTGCCTCGGGTTTGCAGGTTGTGTGGCTGAGGGCAGATGACTCCTTGGGTGCATCCTGTGGGCAGTGTTCAGTTTTCATAAGGGGCAGAGCAGTTCTTGGAAGGTTTTTTTTTTTATCTCTTGGTGTGTCAATTTTCTACTAGATCAGCAGATAGAACAGACTCACCCCACTTGTCTGCCAGTTCCTGTCTCTGTTGCATGGAAAGCTACAGGCAGTGGTGGGAGAGCAAGATCTCTACTACACATGGTGCATGGTCACATCAGATTATGTTTAACATCCATCTGTTGACTTACCTACACACTGCTTACCCTGGATGTGCCTGCAAACAGAAATCACTGAGCTTTATTTGATTATTTTTACATTCTGAGTTTCAAAGCGCAGCCCCAAATAATTCCTTGGCTTTAAAAAGCCTCAATGTTGTGTGCATTAAGTCATTAATTTATTGTCAGATCGTGGTAAGTAAGACTCAGATGGTGGGATCCAAACACTTCCATTCTTTCCAAGACCTCAGTTCCCAAGTTGGAGATTACAGTGTTCATGGTGATCCTTCCCAAAATGTCTCGTGCCAAAGGGTGTAACTACCCCCTGCCCATCTTTGGGTACTCAGCCCAAGTTCTTGAGCTTAGTTCCTGTCCCTGATCATCCTGTGCTGTCCTGCAGAGGTAAGGGAAGCCAAAGCTGAAGCTGTTTTGAGTTGCCAAAGCCCTCTGTATTTTGTGTACTTGAAATCCAGCTGGAAAGGAGGGTTTATTCTACTCCACGTTACTGTTATTTTAGTGTACTGGTTTGGTGTCTTTTCTTGGTTTATTTTTAGTCCTCACAATAGCTGTTTATGTGATACACAAAACCTACTCCAGGAGTCTTGCTGCTCAGAAAAACTAAAGCAATATTTGAAAAAATGTTCAGTTGTGTCCAGTTTTTCAGCTTAGTTTGGATCCCTGATTTGGGAGCACAAAATCTGCATGAGAAAGCTAAAGTACCACAAGTACCTGGTGATTCCAAGGCAAAAGTCTGACTTGGAGCATGTCTCAGATGTTACCTTTTGTTTTAGAGGGTCAAGCATAGTTACACCATGGTAATTGTTGGCAAAATAGTAACTTCCTAATGGCAGCCTCTCTCTAGGTTCTAGGCACCAGTTCAGCAAAACACAGAACCACGTGGGAAACCCCCTCTCTGCTGGATGTAACACTTATATATTTACTTACTTTTGAGTACATGAGTAGCCTTACTGGCTGTTGCATCTCAAAGTCCATGTTTAAATGATTTACTGACCTGTGTGCAGATAAGAATATTAAAAATGAAAATTTACCCACCTAATCCAAGTTGTGAAGCTGAAATACTTCTTTTTCAAGGCAGTCTTGGGGATTTAAACAAACATTTTCCATTAAGATTAATGGAAGATACGTGCCCTAATTCCTGTGGACTTCTTTGAAAAATATCAATCAAGTGTTACAGTATGAAGCAATAAATGCCTGATGTTTTTGCATTGCAGATTGCCTTCTCAGCTCTAGGGATCTCATAAGATCTCCTGGTCACTGTTTTGCATCAAGACCATAACTGTCCTTACCTCACTGTGTTGCCAGTCCCTGCACTTTTATCTTTGTTTTTTCGGTATTTAGTTTTATCTTAAAATCCCAATCCCTAGTCCTGATCCATGACAGTGCAGTCTGTTTCTATTCCTTTTTTCTGCTCAGCATGTGTTGTGGCAGGAGATGGACATTTACAGCCTTTAAATTCGTGAAAGCAGTAGTCAGAATACTTGACAGCATTAACCATAAGTGCTTGGAATCCCAGAGGGAGTATAAAGTTGATAGGCTTGTGTGTGTGTGTTTTTAAATTTAGAGGTTTTAACATCAGTCTCCTGACCAGCCTGGAGCTTGTGTCACTGCTGTGGAACATTCAGTGCTGGGGGCCTGGCACATCCAGCTTTGCCACCTCCACACGTGCATCAACCAGAGCCCCATTTGGGAGCCTGGATTGGTCCTGATGTGTTTTAGCATGTCCACAGCTGGACAACTATGCTCACTGCCTTTTTGGAAAGTACTTAGAATTGTTCCTAGCTAATCCTCTTCTCTTTACTGGTGACCCAGGGACCCCAGAGAGGTATATCAAGTGTAATTTCCATGTGCTATCTGTAGAGCTGCTTCATTTTTTTTGGAGGTAAAACCATGTTTTCCTTCAGCTTTGCCTTTTGTTCGTAGGCATCGGTGCTTGAGGCAGAGCATTTCATTAAAGATTTATGTAAAGCATATGCTGGTTTCTGAGGCAGGAGGCTAAAGCTGTGCTCCAGAATGTTAATGCAGAGCTGGAGCAGTTTGAGATGTGCATAATGCAGCACCAGTTGTCAGGACCCAAGGTTTCATCCATAAGAAGGAAACTTGCACCATCTTTATCTTTGCCACCCTGTAACTTTGAGGTTGATTCACATTTTGGTTTACATGAGGAAACAAGCACTCTCCAGGGAGGCCTTGGAAGACAACCTGAGCGTGCATGGGCTGGGAGGAGCAAAGGGGTTTTGGCTCTTGGAGCTGGGGTGGCAGTCAGCAGCCCAGCCAGGAGCCTTCCACTGCACTGAGCTGAAGTTGTTGGGAGAAAACCACAACCAGAGTTTGTTCATCTTCTCTGACCTTCCCTTTCTAGCTGACAGGGTGCAGAGGTGAAGCTCAGCTTATGTTTCCTTCACTGACATCTCCCTGATGACTTCTGCAGTGTCTGAAATGCATGGAGAATGTGCTTTTCCTGTGTCCCTGGTTCTCAAGTGATGTCCTGGTAGGATGTTTGAGAATGCAGAGTGTCTGTCAAACATGGTGACAGTTGTCTAATTCCACTTGTTGTCTAATTCCACACTCGAAAGCACTAGTGTGGAATTCATCCCATACCTGGCAGTAGCTGCAGTGCTGCTGGAAAACTGACTTGTGGAAGAACACTTCTGCTTCTGCAGAGCTGTCTCTGCAGAGACAGACAGCTGGACTGTCCCTGTCCCATCTCAGCAGCTTGTGTAGATCCCAGGCAACCTCTGTCTGACAGTGGTAAGTAGAAATCTAACAGCATATGGAGCTTCCCCCAGGCTTCCCAGCTGCACACAGGAACCCACATGTACTTTTTCAAAATTATGTTGTTTACTGCTCATGGCAGGTGCAGCTCCTGTTCTATACTTTGTGGGCAAAGCTTCTTCCTTTAAGGATGCACCCAAAGCTCCCCAGGACTTGCTGTCCTTCACACATGCATTTATGTGTTGCTGAGCTGGTTATTTGAATGTAAAAGCAGGACAGGAAACGGGGTTTGTATTCATGGAAATGTAATTATGTATGTTGTGTAAACTAACTAGTAAAAGTAATTCTGGAACTCAAACAGGACAAGATTTGAATACTTATTAACCAAAACAATGGTGGTTGCTGTGTATGTGGGAATAAACACCTCTCTGTTGTGTAGGAGAGGCTACAGGAGTTGCCCCATCCTCACTGTAGCTCTGGCAGCTGGAAATTACCATCCTGTAGAGTCAACCTCAGGAGGCTTTGGCAAATGTGGCCTTGAATTCTCTCTGCTCCATGGAGATCCTGCAAGTTACAGGATAAAAGACTGGAACAAGCCTGCCTCCCCAGGCAGTACACTTCCAGCTGATCTGAAGATAGGATCTGTGTGCTCCTTTGAAGTCACTCATGGAGAGCCACGATAATGTGGGAATCTCTTGGACTGCCTCCCTTGGCACAGCAGCTCCAGCTGGGATCCCAGGGCAAAATGCTGCATGGAATGTGTGAGAGGGAAATGCTGCTGTAGGACTCTGGGCGTGCAGAGGATGGTGGGTGCCAAACAGCCATCTCAATGGATGAGCAGGGTAAGGTTGGATTTTTGCAGGCTGAAATATCAAGCAGCATAACAGCATGAGTGTGAAATAGCTTTGGGAGTTGGGGAGCCCAAGGAGAGGTGTGTGCTGCAAATGCTTCTGGTGCTGTGAGCCTTCTGCTTTCATCAGCTGTACAAAGCAGTTGCCCTCCTTGTCACTAAGGTGTCAGATCCCAGAACTTCACTGGTTTTGCTAATTTCACTGTGTACCTGAACTACTAGAGCAGACTGTGACTGTCTCAGCAGCACTTTGTTCTAAGGGTCCCCACAAATGGGAAAGGCCAAGTTCCAGTCCTCTTTACATCATTCATCAGCACAGCAGATACCAACAAGATGTGTATTTTAACAAGCACAGAACTAAAGAAACACCTTCAGCTGATTTTTGCTGTGTTTGCCTGAGGCAAGTAACGCCAAACTAATGGCTTTTATACATGAAAATTCTGAAAAACTTGGAATTAACCTGGTGCAAGTCACCTTGGTTGCTGTGTAAGTAGAGCTGTAGAAAAAGATTGGCCAATGTTGTTATCCTAAGCAAGGAATAATTCTTTAGTTCTCCTAAACTGTGGAATATAAACTGAAAAAATCCAAATCCATTTCTGCATTTTTGTGGTCTCCATTTTAGTCAGTGGAAGTGATGTAGGACAGCTAAATGTCACTTGGCTTTTCTTCTGTGTCCTCAGTGATGAGTGCAGGCACCCATCAGCTTCCAGTCACTTTCAGCAGCTCTGTAAACAACCTCTGGAAGTGGCTTTGCTGATGCTACAGACAGTGTAGGATCTAGAAATAACAGGTTGGCAGTGATAAGTTGTTGTTTCCCAGCAGCTTTGGAGGACAGGGCATACTTGAAATAAATCTATCAGGTAGGGTTCCAAATTGGCCAAGGCTGTAAGCAGCAATTTATTGAGCTTATTTATGATGTTGCACCTAGGAAATGAAATGGAGAAATGTCAAATGCTTTCAACACCAGCCAGGACAATTTAATGCCCCCTCCCCTTTGCTTGAAAGCTCTGTCTTGGCTTCGTGCCAGAGGCATATTATTGTAATAAAACACATTCACATTCTAGGTGGTAAATGGAATTTACCTGATAATTAAAACTACAAATAAAATAAATTAATTCAGCATAATCTTCATTCCCAGAATAGCTTAAATTCTGAGCATTACATACGGCATAAAAATGTGCACCTTTGGCTTTTTAGCTGTTTGTGGCATAATGAACAAATCCATCTGTGAGAGTCTAAGCTGAAGCAAAACCACACAAAAGCCAGACCTGAGCAGTTTCTTAAATGATCTTTCCATGGTCTCTTCTCCTGTGTTTGGACTTTGGCCTGGTCTGAAGTTCATCTCCTTCCCAGACTGCTGCCTTTTACCATTGCACAGACAGAACATCCTCAAGTTCCTCAGCTGAGTAACCATCTGTCTGCCTTCCCACACAGACACCTGAGGATGAGTTCATGTTGAAAAGAAAACAAAGAATTTAAATATTTTTAAAGCCTCAAATGCATCTTTCTGCAATCTTTACAGCTGCCAGTGTGGCTTTTTCATGTGATAATAGGATAGATACGTTCTTCAGCTTCAAGTTAGCTTTAGAATTATGGCTTTCATTTTGGTAGAGTTGCTTCATAATTGTGCAGAAGGTATTCTAGTTGCCTTGGTTATAATATGTGCATTGAACATGGGTCATTTGGACTTGCACAGATGAATATTGGTTAAATTCTGTCCTGTGGGCCAGCAGTTCTTCTGCAAACCTGAGGACAGGGAAGAGTGACATGAGATCTGCAGTCTGTTTTGCACATCAAGTCTCTTTGTGCTCTCTTACTGGGTAAATCCTTAGTAAGCAGTCACATAATCCAGTACAAAAAGCACAACTGAGCACAGCACTTTCTTTTCAGAAGAAATCCTAATATTTGGATGAACTTACGTAAAATAGAAAAATTAGAGACAACTTTGAAATAAATCCTGAAATGCAGCTAGAGGGATCTTGGATTAAAAACCTCTTGTGTGCTGCTTTATGAACAAGCAACTTCATCCATGATAGATTGTGTGCCCCAAGCGTACATAACAAGGCAATTAAGAGAAAGAACAGTCAATTGAATAATATTGTATTATCTTTTTGTTTCACATAAGTCCTGTATCTCCTTTCCGCTGCCAGTTTGCTGTAAATTGTACCTTGTCCTTAATAGGATTATTGATAACTCTGCCAAACACAGATTCTGCAGAATTTACTGTTTGCTAAAATGCCTCCTTCGTCATTAAAAAGGGTTACTAATATGCTTTAAACATAAATCTTGTATGTTAATGCTCTAGGGTACATCCAGCAGCAAGTAGAGCTCTGCAGATTGCTAAAGAGGGACACGTGCCTGCTTTGGGCTGCAGCATTTGGATTTTTTTCAAGTCTGTAAACTCTTAAAAGTGAGTTTGCCCTTCCCCCCGGGGCAAATTCAGTAGTGAATTCCACCCTGGATAAATCAGCTTGTGTCATGATTAAATGATCAGCAGACATCTCACGTTTTTCTTGCTCTCACCCTGCTTGTTTGGAAGCAGCAGCAGTGGTGCAGGTGATCCAATGTTGTGCTGCTGGGGTTGGCTTTTTGGGAGGTGGCACTGTGAATGGTTTGTAGTGGTCTTGGCCCTGGGGAGATGGTGATACACAGGCTCAAAGTCCGATGGCCTCTGGGAAGTCAGCTGAAGGACATCCAGCAACATAAAGCTGTTCACTGCCTGCCAGCAGTGTGGCCAGCACGTCACATGCTGTCCCTCAGCCTGGCCCCAGGACGAATGACTGCAGGGCACAAGCTTGTTTTGGGCTAAAAGACAGCATTGTGGTTGGACCTTTCTCCAAACCACTTTGCTTTGGTGAGCAGCATTCCACTTCTAAAGTTTGGGATCGGTTTTAGGCAGCTGCTTCCCAGCCCTTTGTCATCATCCCCTGTGTAGTCACCTTGGTACCTGCAGAGTGAAGGGCAGGCAGGGCTGTGTCTTCTCTGCCATTTGGCACCTTCTCAAATCCTCTGTGCGTGTCCCTTCATGTTGTGGTCCAGGAGGTGCTGAGTGGGAGTGGTAGCTGAGATGCTGTTGCCCATCACCCCAATTTATTTGGAAGAGCTATGCCACAGGGTGGTCCTGGGCTACTCTGCTTCTGCCAGGCAGTGCTTTATTGTTGACAAGTCTGAAAGCTGCAACGAGGTCTGAAGGCATGGAAACTGATGATTCTCCCATCTCTGGTGAGATCCAGAGATCACAGATCACTGCTTTTCAGTCTCATTTCCATCTTGAATCTGGATTGTTGTTACAGCACCAGATGTGTCTAAGTGGTCACTGCTACTCCTTGTAAGTCCAGGCTCTGTGTAGTATTCTGTAGTGCTCAGTCCAGCTCAAACTTAAATAACCCAAAGGAATTTATCATATCTGTGAGACATTATTTATTGTTATTTGATGGAGCTGTGTGGTATCAATCTGGAGCTGTAACAAGGCACGAACAGACTTGTCTTGGTACCATGCTGACATTTCAGCTTGTTAACCAATTCCAGGCTGAGCAAGGATTGTACAGATCAATTCCCTGGGATTTTCATTAGCAACACTCTGATGTTCAGATGTTGTTGAAGTCTGAGGACTGCATGGAGTTTGAGCAGTGACCATTATGCATTCTTGCAGCCCCTTCTCTTGCTCATGTAAAGCAGCGATTTGAGACAGCCTGCCCAGTCATTTAGGAGATGATTGTTCTCTCAAAGCAGCAGTTTGTCAGACTGTAATTTTAAAATTGTGTTATGTTTTGCTAGGACTTGGCAGAACTTCTCCTAAGCCTAGACTTTTGAAATAGTAGCCCAAAAAAGCTCATTCCTGGTGAAATTAAAAACAAAAACAAAAGCAAGAAGGAAAAGCTGTATGAAACAATCTGCTTGGGAGTTGTTCTTATTTTTTAAGAGAAGCCTGTCTGAAACTCTTGCTTTTGAAGATGTATTCCCACGCTGAGTCACATCCAAGGTTCATACAGAGAAGCCTGGCTGGTGTTCTAGAGGTCGATATTTGTTGGCTGCTTTAGAGATGTTGCCAGCTCACAGCAGTGAAGTCTCACAGAGGAGGGCTACAGGCAAGCCCTAAGATAAATTGATTCAAAAGGTAGGCACTACCTCTTTCCTGCTTTAATTTTCTCCCCCCAGGTTTGCTGTGCTGCTGTGATTACAACACGTGCTGGGCTGGCAATGCCATCTCTCGCTGGGTGACAAGGACAAATATTTTTACCCTCAGAGAGACTGAAGGTTTCTTTATTGTGTGTCTGGGGAGCACATAACTTGGTGTCACCTGTGACAAACACAGCGTTAGAAATAAGCCTGCTATGGTTTAAGAGCCTCTTTCTCGAGGTTATGTGGCTTTTTTGCTACTAAATGTCATTTTAACTTACAGCCTCACTTCGGCCTCACTTCTCAGTGCTTCAGGTAGTGATTGCGTGGGTTTGTTACTGCTACTCAGAGTGAGTAACTGAGTACATAACTCAGTGTGAGTAAAGGTGCCCATCTGCACTCATAATGTACGACTACATTAAGCCCCATTAGTAAAGAGCTGGACTGGTTACAAATGAGGGTAAAATGCACACTCCATTACTGCATCTGTCTCCTCTCTGTGTGTGTTTAATTTTGTGAACAAAGGGTGAGGAATTAAGAGACAGCTCTTTGATACATTTGCTGCCGTTTTGAGCCTGCCCAGATTTGGGAGAGCAATTGTATTTTAATCAGCTCTGTGAATCATCACAAAAAAAAAAAAAAAACCACCTCAGCTCAGGTTTGATTGCAGAGTTGGTTTGTTGCTGATGTGTGAGACATGAAGGAGAAAGAACACAACCTGGTGTTTAGCTGCAAGACTGAGCTCAGGATGCTGACAATTTGAAAAAGCTTGGTTTTGACTTTGTATGCCAAACAAATTTACTTTAGGAAGAACACGTTTGCTACACAATGATGTCACTTTCATAGAATCACTTGACTGATAGTGCCCACAGCTCAGCAGAAGGCTTGGTCTGAATACAAAGACTTCTTAAAGATTCTTCTGGTTGGAAGAAAGCCAGCACTGATGTGATAGCAAAATGCATACAGGTAGCAAAACTACTCATGCATTCCTGCCTGAACTCACTTGCAAGTCAAAAGTGTCATGATGAAAATCATCAGATTTGCAGACATGAGAGGAAAAAAAAACCCCACCATCACAGGACTCCAGAGAGATGGAGGTGTTGTGCTGGAATAAAACCTTTTTTCTCCCCAGGTAATTACATAGTAGCTATCTAAATACTCCCTTTGCTAATAAAAATTATTTAAAAAGAAAGCAATTAAATATTTGTTGATGGCAGATACACACTTTAAAGTGCCCTGGACTATAAAGAAGAATATTGTTCATTTCTATGGTAAAAGAGACATAATGGGCTAAATAACTTAATTTCCTACACATTTTTGGATTTGGCCAACACAAAAGATTTCACTGAAATGATCACAAAACATTCTGAGATAAGCTTGGCCAGCATCTTCCTTTTTAACAAAACAGATTCTAATAATAAAATCCTGCGTTTGATTGCTAAGCCCAGTGAAAGGCTTTTAGTAGTCCTTCCTTTTCCTACTCTTTAGTAGGCTGTAGTGGTATTGCTAACCAGTCCAGAGCAGGAAGGGAAGGAGCATTTTGTCCTGGCCTTGGCAGGAAGGCTGGGACACAGATCTGGCTTGGACCAGCTGGGAGGATTATTAAATGTGCAGAATCAATGTGAATGGGAGTATTGCTCTGACAGGGAGGATCTTCACAAGCTATCTCTACTTAGAAGATAATTTACACACACAAAAAAAAAAGCATATTATATAATGGAAGGAATTCAGTCATGGTGGACTCCCTGTGTTTCCTAAAAGGGCTTCCATGCCAGTATTGGCTGGGGCTCTCAGCCCTGCTGAGATATGTGGAATTCTTCAGGTGAGGTGCCATGGCTCTAGACATGTACTGCTCCTGGTATTTGCAGAGCAGGTAAATAAGTGTTACAGCTGTGCTTTTGGATATTGCAGTTTCCCTGCAGTCTAATCTGCTAAAACTCTTTGAAGAACTTAAGTACTCAGAACTCTGTCTAAAACTGAATTACATCTTGGCCTGTTCTTGTAGCATAACAAAGTGTTTTTGAGCACTCTCTCAGGTTTTTTTTTCCTTCAGCATTAAAAAAAATCCAATTCCACCATGTTATTTTAAAGCTTGAGTATTTAATTTTTGTGGCTATTTTAAGCAGAGATCTGCTTAAATCCCTAAAATCCCAGCATGTTTCTCTGAGTCTCATGTCTGCTCTCAAGTCTTTCTCACGTCTGCTGAAAACACTGGAAATGTCATAAGAAGTGATTTCACCATAGAGGCTGCTCAAAACAGACATTGATGTTATTTAGCCTTCACTTGCCAAGTTGAGCATTAAAATTGTGTTTTCACATGCAAAGACACTATTGGCTTTCAAGGTAACCATATTTTCATAAGCTGCATTTGGCTGTCATACCTTCTTCTGTAGTTTCTTGATATGCAAACAAGTTTCAGCTCTATATGCTCCTGGCCTATAAACTGATATCCCTGAAGAGTTCCTGATTATCCTTCCATTAACTTTTACTCTCCTGTCTCCCTGAGGGAGGTAACAAGGAGCCTTCATCATGGGTTTCCAGCTGGTTACCTCCCTGCTTCCCTCCATAGTGGATTCTCTCAGTAGCTTTGTGTGCCACTAAGGAAACAGTGACTGTAAAATTTCAGTGCCATCTGAAAGCATGGCAGGGACTGCTGAAATGGGGATTTGAAAATTTGAAATGCAAGGAAAGCATCCTGGTTATTATAGGGCCATCCCAGAGTAACCATAAACATCTGAAGTGTGGTGTCACAGTGCAACCAGAAGGGACATTGCTGTTCCTATATGGTGCTTCAAGTCCCCAGCTGTACTCTTGAAAATTTTGGCAAAAGCTTGTGTTTTCTCATCTAATTAGCATTGCTTACCAACTAACATTCAAACCTATGTCTTGGTTGCTATTAATGCTACCCACTTCATTATGTTCCTCACTTCTGCAGTTTTTCCTTCATGAAGCTGAGATTGTTTCTTAACCAGATTGTCATATCCTGTGTTCATTGTGGTAGCAGCTGGGGACATCCCAGGAAAGCATTTAGCAGTTGAATCTTCATCTGTCCTGTGTTCATCTTCCTGCAAGCTCCTGCAACAGTAGATATTTCTAGGAGTACAAACCAAATCCTGTTCCCAAAGAGTAGGTCTGTGCAGGGGGTTTTGCACTGGGAACCCATCTGTGTAAAATTTTGAACACATTGCTGATGTCTTGACTGCTAATCTTTATTACTGTTTAAATTCTACATAGTACTAAAATAGCCTTTTTGAGGCCTCTCTCTCCTCTCACATATTCTGACTTGTTTTATGCCCAGCTGACAATGGGCTCTATGGTTCTGTTTCTTGTAGTTATTGCTTTAAAATGAGCATTAACCAGTATTTGCTTGTTTCTGTCAATATTCTTTGTTTGAAACAAACTGCTGGCTCAGCTTCTTTAGAATTATTCAAACTCAAATGATTATTTAGCTGAATAAACATTTCAAGACAAGTTGCACATTTCTGCTTTTTGTATTAGCACTCCTAGAAAATTTGCAAATACCAGGGACTGCATTTTTAAATGCAATATCTAACCTCATTGCTGTAAATATCTGTGTGAGCAATCAGTTGTGTCTGGGAAGCAGAGGTGACTCCCCTTATCCACTTGAAGCAAAAGCTTTGAATAGTCACACTGATTCCAAGGGCTTGTTGGGTTTGTGGCCACTGAAGAGACATGAGGTAGTTAGGCTGTGTCCCCAGCTATGTGGCAATGCCAGACTTAATTTGAGCATGAGATTCATCCAGCTTCCCACGTGGAGTGGAATGTCAAGGTTTTCTTCAATTGCATGTATAATTCTATGGGCTTGAGAGATTACAGGTGACATTAGACTTTTCCTTTTGCAAATCCAACGTATTTGCATATCTGTACAAACATAATTTTACCAGAAATTCCCCTACAGTGTTTAGAGTCCTGTGGTATATGTCTCTGTCTGTGCAGGTCTGGAGTCTTAGAAGATTAAGTAAGGGTGAGACATTTAGCCACAGGCTAATAACTCTGGTGTGTAGTCAAATTTTATATCAGGTAGTTTGTTATATTATTAAAATAGTACAATTTCGTAACAGGGTCTTGCTGCTTAGAAAACCTCACTGTTGCTCAGGCAGTACACCAAGTGCTTAAATGAATTTGGATTTTTATGTTGGGCTTTTATAGACAAAAAATGGAATTTTCACTGTGTACCTGCCTTGTATATCCTTTTTTAACCACTATGGAGGGGTGTGTGTATGTCCCTGCCCAGGCTGCTACCCCACAGCCTTGGAGTTTGGCAGGGAAGAAAAAAAATGTGTTGTCTGTGGCTCCTCCAAGCACTAAAATCATGAGTTAAAAAAGCTCTGTCCTTTCTGATGCCTCCCATATCTTTCTGATCTATAGGATTTGCACCCTTGACACCATCTTTTGAGGACTGCTTCCAGAAAGTATGGAATGAATGTAGATTATGTGGGAAATATCTCGGTAGTTTGCTCACACAGCTCGAGTCAGCACAGTCTCCCACTGTTAACTGAACATGTCCTTTATGGAAATTGGCTTTGTAACCCACGTTTCAACTGCTGAAGAGTTATGAGGTCAGCAAGTGCAGTTCAGAATTTAGCTCATTTGTGTATATCTTGGACCATATTCACCCCTGGCTTTCATACCACAAAAATCAGTGGCGTGATGCCAAGAAAAAAATTCGTCTTCTAATGTTTAAAGTCAGCTTCTCCACACTCGTGTGTTTCACTGAGCTCCCTGCCATAGATCTAGGAAGTCAGCTGGGAAGTCCTGGAGCTTATGATTTTTATATGGACACTGCAAACAGCTATAGCAATAGCAGATTTTGGATGGATATTAAATCTTGTGATTCAGCATATGAACTGGTCTCTAGCTACTTGAGAACAGGAACATGCTGTGGTAGTGAGCAAATCGTGGTGTTCCTGTCCTCCATGGTGCTGTTGCCCCTTTCTACCATGAATCCATGAATCTACCATGAATCCACCATGAATCTACCATGCCCACTTTCTCCAGCAGGAGATGCAAGCAGGTCGGCTGGATGGACCCTGGGCAGCTCAGCACAGGCAATTCCCAGGTGTTTCCAAGAACAAATTGTTAGTCCTGAATCCAGAGCATCACATGGCTGGTGCTTAGATAGGAAGCAAAGTTAAGTAATGTCTGGAGTTCATTTTAATGACAGACTTTTAGCACTGATCACAGAATTGTCTTGCAGAGTTAATTTCAGCTAATGAGCAATTAATCAGCTCAGCAGTGACTCCCCCTGGCCCTGTGCCTGCTGGGGAGAGGTGGGGGGTGGCAGGGCATGGTGCTTCCCTGGGGTCTGGCAGCCCCACCAGGACCTGTGTGGGCCCAGCACCTTTACCTGCATCGGGGCTTGGGCTGCAGCTGAAATTTTCTCCTTTTTAAGTCAAGGGATTAATCTTTCCCAGCTAGAGGCTTGCTGTGTTACTCTAAATGTCAGCAGAGTCTCTTCTTTTTTTTTTTTTTTTTCTTTTTTTTTTAATTGTTTCTCTTTTTTTTAAAAAAAATACTTAATGCAGGCAGAGAAAATCTGTCAGCAGAAGACACCTTGCCTGCCCAAAAGAAGGTGAAACTTGCATGGGCTGATCAGGTTCCAGGGTGTGTAAATGTGGGGACAGCCCCAGATGATGACGCCGCTTTCGCACCTCACACGAGAAGTGTGGGGCTGGCGAGGGCCCGGCTGCCTCCGGTCACCCCCTGGTAGCAGGTGGCAGGACAGGGAGCAGGCACAGATGGTGCTCCAGAAGGGGAAATCCAGAAGCTCAGGAGCTCATTTATTTTAGGGAGACGGGACCATATGCCTTCCATAGAGCACAAGAGCCTGCTTGGCAGTCTGGAGCGTTGCGGGGCTGCTGGAGTGAAACAACCCAAATCTGTAGCTAAAACTGGAGCCTGGTGCTGGTTGTACTGGTGTAACCCCTGTGCTCTGCCCATCTTCCCTAGCAAGGGGTGAACTCCAGCATTTGAGTGTCCTCATCAGTGCTTCTCCAGCCTGGGGCTGAGGAAATATTTGGGAGGAGTTATCTAGGGAGCCAGCACGGCCAGATGTGTTGCTGCTGGGCTCAGTTTTGACCTCTGGGTGTTTCTGTCCCCAGCTCATAGAGGTGTGTTGAGGACAGGGGATGTAATCCCCATAAATGAGGTGCTTGCTTGTCCATCCCCTCAGCTCTGCACTGAAGCACAGGGGTTCTCACCACAAAGGATTCCTTGCAGGACATAAATTTTGGGGATTCCTGCAGACCATGGCAATTAAGAGCTAAACCGTAAGATGTTTTCACTAATCTGATAATTGAGCATTGCTCAAACACAGTGTAATTGATAGGGGTGACAAACTGGCACTGGGGACAGTCAGAGCTTATGCTGCTGCTCTGAAGGCACTGATGGTTTTGGAGGTAGAGATTAGACTGTCTTCCACTTAATATCTTAGAATTTTGGAAGGGAAAAAGAAAGTCAAATGTTTGTCCCACCCAAACTGGAGATAAGCAATTTACTTGAATTGCTGTACCAGGGAAGGAAGGGGGTGCATTTAGATAAAACTGTGCCTCTCTATAACTGTATATATATGTGTATGTATAATACCCAAAATACATAATTACAGATTAATAATCTCGTGTGGAGTCTGAGAATTTATATGTGTATATAGATATGTTTTTTATGGTTGTAAAGCTTCCTGACAGACTCCAGAAGACCGATTTCTAAATGTATGCCAAGATTTTTGAGTAAGAGACAGGTAGCAGTAGGTGCTAATAACTGAAAGAACTGCGAGTGAAATGTTGTGACATGCACCTCTCTGAAAAACCTGCAGAGAGCTGGCAGAATCATCAAACTGAGCTGAGAGTAATCAGCAGGGACTGATAAAGCTGCTCTTGTAATTATTTGTTTGATATACAGCTTTCCTTCTTCCTTCTGCATAAACAGCAGAACTGCTTTGCTTAGTGTGGGAGGTTTTTTTTTATTCCTGTCAGGGCTTGTTCTCACCGAGATGTCATGAGAGGAGGACTGAGGTCTGCATTTTTGTTTTATTTATGGGCTTTCCATTGTAATTCTGACAGCATGCAGTGGAGACAGCATTCATCTAGATGAGGATGGGCATCCTTGCTCTTTCAAAACAGGGTGTTGCAGGGACCAGGCTCTGCCATGCTGCTTTTTAGCTGCTCTGGCTCCTCCAGGTTTGGCCTGCAAGAAGCTGCTCCTGAGAGGAGGCTGAGGTCTGAAGGCAGTCCTGGTGTCATGCCTGGGTATTTACATAGTCAATAAAATTCCCACAGCAGCTTTCTCATTTAGAAGTGTGAGTTTGGTGATGCTGTAGCCCAAACTGCTCTACAGAACCACACAGCCCTTCAGGTGGACAACTATTAGTTCTCCTTTAATAACTCACTCTCCTCACCACTACTTCTGCCTAAGCAAGAAAATCCAAGCACTGACTGATTTCCAGGCAGTCACAGTGGTGGCCTGACAGCGACCACTAAACTGAGCCAAAAGGCTTCTGTTGCTGTCAGTGGTTTCTGGGAATGTTGCCCTGCATGGTTTTGTTCCGGGATTTCCCTCTCTGTCCATGCCTGGTTGAGCTCTGACTTCACTCAGGGCAAATATTGCAATTCTGTGGTGAACAAAAGGTGCACTAATTCATTCCTACTCTTGGTGCTCTCGTTTTCCTTGTTCCATTCATACATTCTCTTTATCCTCTTTCTTCAGAAAATAAAAAAGGATATTTTTAATGAAAAGAAGAAAAGAAAGGAAGAAGAAGAAAAAATCCTGTGTACCAGGGTAGTTTTTAAATAACCTAAGGGCTTTACCAAGAGCCTGGGAGGAAGGGAGAGGCATAAGTGGAGTGAAGCATGCTAGAGCAGAAGAGAGATTTCCTGGCATAAAGTGAGAAAAATCCAGACTGCTGCTTTTCACACACATTTGAGTAGTGTCAAGGGTATCTGGAATACATCGGGAGGCATTCTCCTTCTAATATTATATAAAATCTGATAATTATGAGGCACAGATATGCCCTGTGCTTCACGTGTACGTGCAATATTGGGTAAGTGTCTGAGACATCAGAATCTCAGACATCAGTTCAGTCTCATGCCAGGGTCACTGCCAACTCACTCTTACTCAGGAGAAATATTTCAGGCTTGAACCAAATTAATGAGAAGAGAAATTGTTCTGAGACTGAGGAAAAAACCCTTACACCCCTTGCAGTTTTAGGGGGGGGGAGGTTTCTCCTGAGCTATTATAGTTCATCCTTCCAATGCTTGTTGATTCCAGGCAATGATGGCATTTTAAGATAAATAGTGTGTTCATGGCACTGCTTGTTATTAGAAGGATTTTATTGTTGCTGATGTTACATGGAAAAAAAAAATTATTAAAAAAATGTGGCACTAACAAATTGAAGCCCCCAGGGAATTGTTGCCTGGATGGGATTTTGATTGGAGTTCAATTTAATCGGCCATAAATCTTCTCCTTTCTGATTTACATCCTACTTCAGACCAGTCTACCAAATTCATGATAATCAGGTTTTCATTTTTCTCTATTGTACAAAATACTTTGACAAGAGAATAAACAAATATTCCTTCAGCAAGGTGACCTTGTTCTTTCTTGCACAATGCTGGTAGTTGATTTAATGCCTCCTTACCTAGAAATTTGGCCTCTTTCTGAGGCATGTCCATCAGATTTTAAGACAATTGGTTAGCACAGTTGTTTTTTCACTGTAGTATTTGACTGCAAGATGTTTCTCATAAACCTCTGGTGCAAGGATAGCTGTGATCATTCTGACAAGATAGAAATAATTCAGCTGTTAGACGTATGTGTGCCTCTCCTGTTGGCTGGCTTGGAGTGCAGCTATGTTCATATTTCAGAGAATAAAAGCTCTTGTTCTAGCCCAGAGTAAAAAAGTGAGATGCAGAACTCAAGAGAATATCTCAGTTAAATGTTTTTCCTCATCTTTCTCACCCCATGGTTCTTTTCTGTTGTAATTCTTTTGTGCTTCTAAGTTGTGTAGCTTCATTATATTGCTCATTTAGACGTTTCCTACAGTATTGGGATTGCAGAAAACTCAACCTGTCAATCTCACTTCATGGACTGTAAATTAAATGCTTTATGACCTGTTGAAAAGGTGAAAAGAGTTATATCTGCCAGCAGTTTCCTAATTACATCAACATGAAATACATTATGAATTTGTTAGTGGCAGGTACTCTTGCTGAAAAAAAAATTTTTTCTAACCATAGCCTTGGCAAGTGGAAGCAATTATTTTGCAGTGGTTTTTCCTTTGTTTTCTGAAACATTAAAAATCTTTGTCTCCTTTTTCCTCTGCTTCTCTCCCTACAAAAGAAATGGAGAAAAGTCTGAATTTAACTCATCATTATTATGTTCTGAAGGGGTTTTTTTCTTCAAAGATGAATAGCTGGAAAATTACTGAAAGTAAAGGGGAAAAAAATGAGCATCTGTTACTGAAGTTTCTGCTGAGCCCACCAGCATTTAGCATTTGTATGGCAGCACTGGGCAGGTAGTGAGGCAGAGGAGACCCAACTGCATCTTGTGATGTCCTGGCAGAGAGCCCAGAGAAACCTTTTTCCCCAGGAGTGGGGCAGAAAGTGAGTGTTTTGTGGGTAAGGGCTGAAGGAGCCACCATCCCTTCCATCCATTAGTTCCTGATCCTTTTGGAGCAGGTTACTAAAGCAGGCCAACAATTACTCAAGATGGCTTTCCAAAATGTTTCAGTGTGAACTCTTTTCACTTCTTGAACTCTGTTTTTTTTCAATACTTCAGCAGGTTTGGGATGGGAGATGTGTCCCACCTCTGTTCCCAGCTGAGAGTAAGAACTAGTCCAAATCAGTCCAGATTAGGTGTATTTGTTTAAGTCTGTACCCTGCCAAATTATGCTTGACCTTGAGTCTCCCATACCTTTGATCATCCCCTGCTCATGCTCAGTGAACAGGGACTTGAATGTCCTGAGTTCTTGCTAGGTGGACCCCCCCATCATGGTCTGGATAGTGAGAGAAGCAGGAGCCTCCCTCATGGCAGAGATGAAGACACCTTCCCTTACCATCCTCACCAGAGCCTGTAATTCTGGTGGGAGATAGTCAGAAGCTTGTGTCTTTCATCCCTGAAGTGGGAAGGGTTGTATTTATTTTCTTAATCTGAAAGTTAAGTGGGTGGGAAGATAAGTCTGCAGCCCCACTCCATCCCTCACATGGTACCAGCTCTTGTTTCCCCTTGAGAGAAGCAGAGCAGATGGAAGGCAGTGATGAAATGAAGATCAAAAGTAAACAGCGTGATTAAGTTTTTGATAAAAGGATAAAACACTTATCACATCAAAGCCACTGAAAAACACATTAAATGTTTCCTGAACATTTTGTGTCCACATAAGCATTAGCTGTACTTGCCATGGGGACGTTGGTGACAGCAGGCGTTGGAGTTGAGGAATGTTGGTGGGGCCTTTACCCTCCTGGTTCTGCCCCGGGTCACCTGGCTGGCACCAGGAACACAGAGCTGGCAGCCCATGAACCATCCTCTAGCACATCAAACCTCTCTTGTTCCAGACTGGTGGGCCAATGGTATGTGCATTGTTAGGCAGTGCTTTCTTTAAAACATTTCCAGATAATTTTTCTAGGTTTGGGCTCTTTTTTGGTTTTAGATAGGTGCTGAGTTTGTGGGTGGCTTTTCTCCCAAGCATTGGTGATTGTTTGGGCTCATGCTTTGGGTCAGTGAATCGAGTCCTTAAGTATTTTTGTATAAGCAGCATAATTTGCAGTGAAAAGTGTCTATGGACTGACTGTCCTCATCACTGTGTTCCTGGCCAGGTCCCTTTTCCAGTTTTGTGAGGTGCTCAAGGGAGGATTTTCTCTCATGTTGAACAGGAATTTCCCTTCTGCCTCTGGGAGTGTTGCCTCTCATCTTATCACTGTGCTCTTCCAAGGACAATCTGGCTCTGTTCTGTACTTCTTCCATCCTCCAAACTACCTTCAGTCCAATAAGAAAAATCTCCTGAGGTTTCTCATTAGTTTCCATCTTTGGGTGCTTCCCTTGTTTCTGTATTCTGTGAGTGATTGACAGCACAACCTCTTTTGCCTGCTGCAGGCCATCATGTATTTGGGCAGTTTCAAGGCAAGATCCTGGTTCTATTTAGTGCATTTGAAAAGAATACTTTGTACACTACATGAACAGAAAAAGAAATTAGGTATTCTGAATGCCTGTCTGCCAAATACTAATATTATTTATTATCCAACTTAGTGGTGCAGGAAGTTTTTAGTTTCTGTACAGATGGCTTCATCCTGCTGTGAACAGTGAGCAAAAAGACATAAAGTTAAACCCTTCAGGTCTTCTTCAGTGTCAGGTAAGGTGACAACCAGGCACCAGCTCAGATGTGACACAGGCCTTGTCCAAAAACTTGAGATTAGTCCAGAAACTTCATAATAAAAAGTCAAATTTAATTTCTTAACAATGCAGATGAATGTCTCAGTAGCAGTTGTACAGCTGTTTTGACTTGGGTTTGTTTTGTTGTTGGTGGTTTTTTTATGGTAATTTATTCTTAAGAAGCATTACTGTGTGTTTCAGCAAGATTCTCATGTAATGAGATAAAAAAAAATTAGGCAGTATCCTTTTGAGATACCCTTCTATTTGATAATAAAAATGGTGTTGACAGTGCAGGATTATACAGAATAACTTAGTACTCTGAGTTCTGTCTTAGACCAAAGCCAAGATGTGTCCTGTAAATTCCCAGATGTTCTAACTTTTTCTTTTCCTCATCTAGACATCTACATGTCCATGAGATTTATTTCTTGATCTATGTGGACATGCAATCCTTCTTGGGATTATTGCCATGGAAACAAGACATAACATAGAGCGTGTTAGAAGTAACAAATGGGATTTGGCAGCCTTTCCCATTTACTACACAGAGTCTGAGCTGTGTACAAAAAGCAGCAATTACTTGCTCTTAGAGTCTTATTACCAGGCACATCTGCACATTCATTAAAACGAGATACTTCAGCTTCCATTCTATCTGAAATCCCTGACAACTTTTTTTTTCCTTTTTTTTTTTCCTTTCTTTTTCCTTTTTTTTCCATTTTTCCCTTTTTTTTCCCTTTTTTTCCCCCTTTTTTTCCCTTTTTTCCCCCTTTTTTTTCCCTTTTTTTCCCCCTTTTTCCCCCCTTTTTTTTCCCTTTTTTCCCTTTTTTCCCTTTTTTCCCTTTTTTCCCTTTTTTCCCTTTTTTCCCTTTTTTCCCTTTTTTCCCTTTTTTCCCTTTTTTCCCTTTTTTCCCTTTTTTCCCTTTTTTTCCCTTTTTTTCCCTTTTTTTTCCCTTTTTTTTCCCTTTTTTTCCCTTTTTTTCCCTTTTTTTCCCTTTTTCCCTTTTTCCCTTTTTCCCTTTTTTCCCTTTTTTCCTTTTTTCCTTTTTTCCTTTTTTCCTTTTTTCCCTTTTTTCCCTTTTTTCCCTTTTTTCCCTTTTTTCCCTCTTTTTCCTCTTTTTCCTCTTTTTCCTCTTTTTCCTCTTTTTCCTCTTTTTCCTCTTTTTCCTCTTTTTCCTCTTTTTCCTCTTTTTCCTCTTTTTCCTCTTTTTCCTCTTTTTCCTCTTTTTCCTCTTTTTCCTCTTTTTCCTCTTTTTCCTCTTTTTCCTCTTTTTTCCTTCTTTTTTCCTTCTTTTTTCCTTCTTTTTTCCTTTCTTTTTCTTTTTGTTCCTTTTTCTTTTTTCTTTTTTTTTTTCTTTTTTTTTTCTTTTCTCCTTTTTCAATCAAGGCAGGGATTTGTCGGATTTGACATTTTGATGCCTTTTTGTTTGACTGCAAATCCAAGAAGCAGCCCATGCTCCCAGCCCACGTGAGCCTCCCAGGAGGAGATAGGATGCAGTAACCAAACCTCCTTTGAAGGATGAAGTCACCCAAGTTTTGCTCGTAAATCCTGATCTCCCACGGTGCTGGGACCCAGCTCCCAGCCTCTCCCAGGGCTTCCCCTCCTGCCTGGCTTGCAGCCACCCTGCCCTGCTCATCCCGGGCAGCCCAAGGTTGCTCTGAACTTGGCAAGTGGCAGCAGCCTGGGCTTGGGGGAGTAGTTGGGTTGTGCCAGGCAGAAAGATGCTCCTGCAGGAGTAAATTAACACACTGAACGTGCAACTAAAGTTGAGCTGACTCTTGGGTCACAGCACATTTAGCCATTTGTGTGAGGGAAAACAAGCTCAAGTTTTGAGGCCAAATCCATGGGGCAGCGTTTGAAGTTGTGTGGGATGGTGGAGAGGCAGAAAAGCAGTCGGAGAAGAAGGATAAAGAACAGGGCAGAGAAATACAGTGGGAAATAAGGCACATCCCTGCCTGCCCGTGCAGGCTGAGGAGGAGCAGCAGTGCCAGCGGGTGGCCCTGTGGGAGGTGGGTGCCAGCTCAGCAGGTTGCAGGGTGCAGATCTTCCTCTTCCAGCAGCAAGAGGTTGTGCTCAGGAAGGAGAGCTGGAGTCCTGGGAGATGTTTTCTAGCTGCTATGGGGATTAGGGGCTGGCTCTAGGACTCTTGCCTTCCATCATCTCTTTCCCCCCCTCCCTCACACCAAGTAAAATCAAATTTAGAAGCAAAGTGTTAGGTCAGGGGGGATCCCTTTGCTGAGCATGCACTGCCCTTTCCCCAGCCCACATTCTGGGATCTTGCCTCTTGTTGAGAGTGAAACCAATTCTAGGAGGGATTTCAGAGGCAGCTGGGAATCCTTTAAAGCTCTCAGGGCAAAATCTGTCGTCCCTCTGCATCTGTTCAGGAATAAACCAACTTTGCTCAGCAGAAGAAACATTTAAAGCTGATTGTAAGGAACAAAATTGAGATGCAGCCTGGGATGAAACCCTGAGAGCCTAGAGAACTGAAATACAGGGAGCTTGAAACTGGGCTACATGCTCTGGGTTTGCCTGGCCTCCTTTTCAAAGGTGCTGAGGATTCTGCATTTCTAGTGAAGTCGATGATTGCACAAGATCTTTCTGAAACATTTATTTAGTGCCTAAGTATAGATCTAGGACTAACTTGTGGCTCCAAAAATAGTGCAGGTGTCTGTCTTCTCCCTCTTCCTCATTTCTCTTTTCTTTGCTCTTTAGTCTCTCTTCTTCAGCTCCCATGTTCTCTGTTCCCTCCAACTCCCTGCATTTTTTCCATCCTCCTCCAGTTGACTTCTGCTCCCTGGATCTCTCTGATGCCTCTTTTGTCCCATGGGAGCCACAGATCAATTCTTAAGGTCCCTCCTGACCAAGCCTTAGGTGTCACCCCTCTTCTCTCCTTCTATTACCATAAATTCTCCCTGCCTCATTTTCAATGGGACAGAGGGTTCAAACAAAAAGCTTTGTTCTGCTCAGACTCTGCTGAATTCAGGTCCCAAGCATCTCACCTTCCCCACATGTGAATGACCACCAGGGCTGGCAGCAAAAAGGGGATCACTACAGAGCTCTCAGAGTGGGAGTCCAGAAGCATAAATTAAAATGTCCCACGTTCCTGTGTATTTCCTGGTGGGAGCATGATCTGCCAATGGCAACAATAAAAGAGGTTATAATTAAAGGATCATGTTAATTTTGTGAACAGGAAGCTCTCATTAGTGGCTTGTGTTTTCCAAATCATCCAGGAGACAGATGTGGCTTTGAATCTGATGGATCTTGTCCCTGACATGAGTTTCTCTCTGTTGCAGGAAGGAATGCCCCAAACACTGAGTTCTACCAGTATGTTTACTCCATGTGGCTTCAACCCTCATCTACATACTTCAAAAGAGGATGAACAAGGAGGACTGATCTTCCAGGATGGAAACCTTACCTCAGCATCTCTGGATGCTCTAATCCAGCATCTGATACCTACCACTGATTACTACCCTGAAGTAAGCAATTCACAGTATAATGAACAGTTTAATTTTGATGAATTGGGGGAGCATTTTATGCAAAAGTGCAAATGTGTTAAATTTTGAATTAAGAGGAGTAATTTAAAAGCTGCATACAATTATAGCTTGGGAAATTGATGCATTGCTTTAAATGCTGTTTCAGTGCTCTATAATTGTTCCCATGAAAAAGCAGATCCCAAAGTTGATACTGTGTTTAAATAAGAGAGCTGGGTTTGGGGAA
Source organism: Heliangelus exortis (assembly GCF_036169615.1). Classification (NCBI taxonomy): domain Eukaryota; kingdom Metazoa; phylum Chordata; class Aves; order Apodiformes; family Trochilidae; genus Heliangelus; species Heliangelus exortis. The sequence continues at coordinate 4,211,205 of NC_092436.1, read as the reverse complement.
CACTGTGGTGGTGATGAATTAGTGATGGAGCAGTTGGAGCACTTCAAAAATAGCAGTGCATCCCAGAGAGGTTTAGATGAAGACTGGAAGCAAAAAACCTTCAAGTCTGAACTGGCATTAAATCAGCAGGATTTCAGTAGCTGCTGAAGTCATCCAGGTTTGTCTGCATGTATGAAGCATCCCTCAGTGACAACAGAGACCCTCACGATGGGTTCATGATTTGCCAAGGATTTAATTCACACCAGCTTTGTAGTCACTGGACAGCACAGTCCATATCCTAATCCTTGCTCCATCAGTGAATATTCAGTGTTTCTTCACCAAAATAAATGTGAGGATCTAACTGAAAAGCAGGTTTATGGCCCTGCAAGCCATTAACTTCTCTGGATTTTGCACATCCTCAGTGGAATTCAGGACAGAGTTTGACTGGAAGACTTCTAAGTGCTTAGATATCTGTGGAAAGGCTTGTATTTCAAAGCACAGAGTCACATTGACTTCTGGGCACTTTGGAAGACAAGGAAAGTTATCAATGTGGACCAGACAGTATTTTTTAAATTACTCATGGCTCAGTTTCTGATCAGCTAAAAATAAATAATAAAGAGGCATATCAATTAAAGAAAAAAAAAGAACAGGAACTGAGAGGCAATAAAAATAGGTAATGGCCAGATATTAGGCTGTGAGATTTCCATTAAGCAATGTGTGATATGTAATATTATATCAGCTGCTCAGGAGCATGGCTAGGTCTGGGGGAAAGAAGATAATTCAGGCCCTGGGAGCAGTTAGGATGCAAACGACTGAGGATTCATGCATATATTTTAAATTCACTGCTGGAATACTTTAAGTAATCCAAGGATTTATCCAACAAGCCAGCTTCCCACAGCTTCACAGATATGGAACTGCATATGATATGGTTTGGCTGATAGAAGTGAATTTTAGGGAGCTAGTAGAATAAATGAAAAATTACTCCAAACAGCCTGGCTGAGACCTGCAGGGCAATAGCAAGAGGTGACTGATCTGGGGACATCTGTAGCTCACAACCCAGGATAAATAACACAGAGGTACCTGAGTGTGTACACATCTGGTTTTCACTGGCCCCTGTGCATCCCTGGTTGTGCTGTCTCCTATACTTGGGCTGTAGAATGACACTGGCTTCACTGGATATTTGCACAGGATTGGGGCAATCCAAAGTGGTTGTCCCAGGCTGGCAGTGGATGCTGTGGAGGAAGGAGATGCCATTGCATCCTGTGCCCACCATAACGAGTTCCATTTTCAGTGTCAGAAATCCTTTTGTCCTTTAGGCACAAAGGTCTGTCCCAGTGGAAATGCAAACACCCTGGAGTTCAGGACCTTAATGGCTAATATTGTCCACTGTGCAAGTGTTTACAGCATCTCTGCTTTTCTTTCCCCCACAGAAGGCCTATATCTTCACATTCCTGCTGAGTTCCAGACTCTTCATTGAACCCCATGAACTTTTGTCCCGTGTTTGTCACAAGTGCATTGAGCAGCAGCGTCTGGATGACCCTGTGCTGGACAAGGTGAGCTTATCTTTACAGCAGAAAAATGTGAGGTGTTTTTGATGGGCAGAGAATTCCAGTGTGTGTCCTCTACCTCCCTTTGGATTGAATGAAATATTCTCATAAAGGCTGATAGTTACCTCTGAGATCCTGACATTGAAGCACCCTGGTATCTATATCCAAGAGCAGTGCTCCAGGCAGTAGTCACTTCAAATCTTCTAATTTTCCCTTTCCCCTGTCTCAGTCTTCCCAGGTGACTTTTCCTTCTTAACTTCTTTAAGGCTCTGATGAAGCCTGGGGATGCAAGGACATAAACCTCATACACTGTCAGTTGCAGATGTCAACACACCACTCTCCCACTTTTACTCAATGTGTCTGTCCTTTTGCTTTCTTGCTTCTGGTACAGTAGTATTTCCTCTTGGCCTTACCTGTCACTTTGAATGCTACATAACAGCACACAGCTTCCCACTAACCTCCCCTTGCTGGCACTGACAGTTCATGTGCAGAGCAGCACTGCCTGGGTCACCAGGAGAGAGTTGAAGCAGGAGTGAGTCTGTGACAGAGTAAGAGAATGAGAAAATCCCAAGCTGTTACTGTGTCAGCACTCCTGATCTGCCCTAGGGACTGTGCAGACTGATACAGGGTGCAACAACACATGAGCATCCTCTGGCAGCCCCACAGACACAGTGGGATCCCACTGGATCCCAATCAGTGCTGGATTCCACCCAAGCTCTCATCAGTGCATTGAAGAAGATCTGTCTGGTACATTACCAGGAGCAGGAGATGCAGTGGAAGAAGAGTGTGAATTAGTAACTTTCCCAAAATTCTGACATTATTCCCAAGATCAGTTGTGGAAAAGTATTTTTGGTATCAAATACTGAGTCACCACCATCTTAACATGTGTGCTTGTTTTTGCCCAGGCACCTGGCTGCATGAGTAAGAGAAGCTTTGCCCTCACTGTGGAGAACAGCCAGACAGACTGTATAGAAACCTTATACTTGGTTTGCCTGTACAGTCCACGTTAATAGAAATATCTGTGTGAGGTGCAGCCTCAAAAACAATTTTTCTGAGATGTGATGGCTTCTGCTTTCCAGTGCTATGGTAGATGCAAATTTAGAAGGTTTAAAATGTGGGCACTGTAAAGTTTTACTGCTCGTTAAACTTTGCAAGAAATGAGAAACATTATTTTAGTACAAAGATCTCCTAATCTGCTTGAGATGAGCCAGCATTTTGGACTAGCCTGTAGTATTGCCAAGTTGGTGGGGCACAGCTGATTTTATGTTTCTGAGAGAGGGGCTGACATCAAAACTTTGCATATGAGAGACTTCCCATCACCTGAGCTGCATCCTGTGACTTGCACAAAGTCCTCTCCTTCAATTCATAATAACAGTTTACACAGCTGGAGCAAATGTGTGCCCAGACCTTTGTAGTTTCCAATAAAGCTTTCCCTTTAGCAGCCACCTGCTGGTCTTTGAGGTGAGCTTAATGCTAGCTGACAGCAGTTATTTTTAGAGATGTGGTTCATTGAAACCTGTTGTTGGTGGATAACTGAAATAGGCATCTTAACCCCCTTGGTTGAAAAGCAGAGAGCTGTGGAGCTCAAGAGTATAATTTTTGCTGATTACAGGGTGCACTTTAACTACAGTACGTAGGATGCAGAAGAAGGCTCTTTGTTTTGGTCTGTGTTTTCTGTAAATAAAAATGCAGTTTGTTGTTTAACATAATTTCCCTTTCACGTGTTCCTGGATAGTGGAGGATGGAAGCTTTGGAGGCAGCCACAGTAGCCATGTTTTGAGATAACCCTCATTGTGCTGTTTCCCACATTTGCCCCCTTGCTCTGTATCTTCCTGACTATTTCCACTGCTGCATCCTCAGATAAATCGATATCAAAAGTAAAATGGGCATTAGCTGTGTGTTATATGAGTGGGTGTCCTCTTATCATGACCTTGAGCTCATGTGGGAAGAGTGCAACATTATCAGTAGCCCAGGTAAAGTTACCAATGTGCTGATGTCCATTGTTTCTTCCTCATGTTACATCCACCAGTGGTAACTGAGCAGTTTTTTCATACAGCCAGAAACCTAAAGACTCTCCTCTATGTCTGTCCAGAAATACATTGCAATCTATTTTTCAGGAAAGGATGAAAACATAGGTGGGTTGTGAGTACAAAAGGGAAGAACGTGGTGCAAATGAGCCAAAAGGCCAGGTGAATTTAATAAAGGTATAAAGGTTGCATCAACAAAATGTCCATCCAGCCATAAACTGGCCAATTGCATGTGCAGAATATTTCAATCTGCATGTAAACCAGTCAGTTGTGCATGCATCTAAGTACTGGTGTATTTACATCCCAAAACATAGAAGTTGTGCACCATGCTATTTGTTTTGCATTGGTGAGGATTTTGCAGGTGCAAAATCTTTGCAAGTCTGGTCCCACTTCCAGTAAGATGTGTATTTGCTAGAAGACTTTAATGTTAACATGTTTCAATCCCTGTTCTTCATTCTGCTTTCCATTTCAGGCACGGGTCAGGAAATTTGGACCCAAAATCTTACAGCTGCTGACAGAGTGGACAGAGACATTCCCATATGACTTTCAGGAAGAGCGGATGATCGGCCATCTGAAAGACATGATCCACAGGATAGCCCCGTGTGATGAGGTGAGGGGTCTGACCTGGGACACTATGTTCATTTTCCCACTTGGGTCCTCTTTTCCCCCTTTTAGCCAGATTCTGTTCCAAGCCTCTGCATGGGACCTCTTCTACTTTGTTCTTGTCTGATGGTTAAAACCTGTGGTAGCTTCCCTGAAAGCCTCGTCTCTCAGTTCAGGTACCCCTATGGCAGTGACACAGGGACATGTCAGAGTGATCAGTGGAATTTATCTACAGCAAAGCTAATTTTAAGATAATAACATTTCTATTTAACTGAGGAGTTCTGAGGCACAGCTGTGGTGGTCACAGTTCAAGTAGCAACAGAGCTGTGATCTCCCAAGTTCAATTCTGTCAGAGAAGTGAAGTATCATGGTGTGACACCAACCATACTGGTCAAGAAGTGGCTCAGGGAGCATTTCAGGAGGTTTAGGAAGTGAATGAGGAGTGGAGCCAGCAGGCAGTCATCAAGTGATTGCACTGGGGAGCTACAAAAGATCAGCAGTTGTTTGAAGGTACTTGATGAAGGCTTCCTTTCTATCAGAAATAAATGGTTATGAAAGAGTAACCAGCAAAAGATGTTTATGGTCCCTTTTTGTCTCTCCGTCTCCATTTGCTTGGTCCTTGATCACTGTGCCAAAATCTGATTTTCTGTTCCTTGCTTTACATGTCTTCAATCCGGCAAGTTTGGGTTTTTGCAGGTTTTTTTTTGTTTTTGTTTGTTTTTTTTAAACAATATTTGCATTTTGTCATCTTTTTCATTAGTGAATCTGAGATGGGATTGGCTTACACCTTCCTGTCCTGTGTAAAAGTGTTCACAGGCCCTGTGCTTTTGCTGGTTGATATTGCAAAGCAGGGATCCAGACAGGAGGTGAGCAGGCTCTGATCCCAGTTGGACTGATGCCACTGGAATCCCCTCCCCATCAAATTTCCCAGGATCTGTGGGCCAAGCAATAGCTCCTGTTGAATCCAGCTGGTTGATATTGGCTGATATCATGAGATAACAAGGGACAGTCCTTACATTTACAGAGAACACAAATGTTTATGGACATGCAGCTTCTCTGGGAGCATGGAAATGGCAGAACACAGCAGTGTGTGGCCTGCTTGGCAAAACTCAGTGTAGCTGGCTCTGTGGTCTTGGTGTTCAAATGCATGACCCAGGTGTTTGGCAGAACAGGACACAGTGAAAGGAGTCTCTTGGAGCTTGCAAAATCAGGTGGGTGAATCCCATAAATTAATTCAGAAACATTAACAATACCACAAAATCCATTAAAATAGTAAGGATAAGAGGAAATTGTATGTAGCCTCTAATTACGTCTTGGTTAACCATGGAACATGAAAGAATTCAGTTCCATTGGTTACATCAAGGCCTGGCTTCAGTTCATAGATGGGTGCAATTCAGTAGAACAAAAATAAATTGGAGAAAAAGAGGGGTGAAGAGAATAGTGAAGAGAATAGAGAAGGGATTAGCAGGGTTGCAGCACAATGGAAATGAAACTGGACCCTCCTACCCATATGAAACACAAGAAAAATGGAAACAGCTGCTCTTGGGCTGCTTCACCAGTGGCACTTTTGGGTGGCTGGGCTGGCCAGCCCTGGGAGAGAAGGGGTGGGAAGGGTTACACTTTGATGGAGGTGAAGGGAACACAAAGGACTTTCAGAAAGAGCCAAGGTGGCTTCAGTTCCATTGAACAGAGCAGTAAAATTTCTCCCTTGAGGGGAAGAGGCAGTGAACATGCTCCTGCCTACCACCAAGAAAGGTGACTTGCAGGCCTTCAGCATCTCAAGTGAGAGAAACCCATACAGACCCACCAGAATCATGTCTGCTGGAAAGAAGAAACCAGCAAAAAGGGCAGAGAAGAGGAGCTTTAGGAGTGCTCTTTCAAAGCAGTCCTTGTAAAGAGCCATAAATACTAAAAATCAACTTTTTGCAACTGTTCATTTGTCTAAGCTGTGTAAGTAGTACAGGTGTTCACTCTGGAGTGGGCACAGCTGTGTACCAATGCTTATGGGTGCCTGGGGGGGCACAAATAATGTTCTTTTAACATTACTAGGCACTATAATTGCAAGTGATTATGCCTGAGCAAAATCAATAGTTTAAGAAACATATCCTGCAAATGAAAATTTTATTTTTTAAGGGACAGCACAAAAGGGTGGTGGGGCTAATTAATTGTTTGGAAGAAAGTTGTTCCCATTGTGGATCACAGAAACTAAAGATTTGTGAGGTCACCTAGACCATGTAGGTTAATGCAGGATTTTCCCCTGCAGTGTGTGCTCCTGTCCTTTGTGGAGTCTACTTTCCAAAGGCTCTGTGATGTACTTAGAAAGGTGTCCATGCTGAGAAGCATTTCTTAGTGAGTGCTGTGATTTGCATTTGGAGCTGGAAATTTTAATTAAAATTTGAGTTCCTAAGCCACCTGCTGAGGCCTGCCATCTTCAGACGAACTTCTCCAGTTCAGAATGAAACATTTTCTTTAAATATTAAACAGCAGTATGCTTCTTTTAGCTGTTAATGTGGCAAAAAAGTGAAATTGGTTGATGGAGTCCAGCATGCAGCCCCTGTACAATGGGGGGTCACTTTGTGGCAAGGTAATTACCAGCATGCTGAAGGTAATGAACAATGTTGTTTTCATTTAGTGAACATAGTTTAAAGAAGGCAGGATGTGCTTTTACAAGGGCAAAAGTGGGAATTTTTTTTATTTTTTTTCTCCTCCAACAAAAAACAGGCTTTCTAGGCAAGGGTGCACCCAACAGATTCCCAGTGAGTCTTTTCAAGAGCTCTAATTTCTGAATAATACTTTTTGTGTCCATTAAATGTCTCTCATTTCATTCTTTATTAGGTGGTTGACCTACCTGTGTCTTTGTTAGCTGTTGTCTGGATCTATATTATTTTGCCATACTCCTTACAAAACCAGGTGCAACTAGATCTCTTGATATGGATCTACTGACAGGGTGGCTAATACACATGTTTTTCAGGCCATTTTATGTTGCCTTTTGGCTTTTCATCTAAACAGTGAAGAATTTGATAGTGCACAGACATGGCTGGTCCAAAATTTCTCATCCAACTCCTTTTTGAAAAAGAGCTGGGTTTTCAACTAGACATTTTTTAGCCAAATATTTTTTGTTCTGTAGAAGATTTGGATTTCAGTGCTGTGCCTGACCTCTGCCCCCTAATTAATCCCCCTGTTTACAAAATATGTTCACAAAATACCAAATATGTTTCTATTTGAGCTTCTATTAAAATATAACATTCTATTCATAGGGCCTGTTAGGTTATGCTGGGATTTCCAAACACACCTGGTTGTAAACCAGAGAAATATTGAGATGCTGTTCAGTAGCTTGGATCTGGGACAGTCTTGATAAATCAGGAGTGTGACCATCTGTTTAAATGAGTAATCACATGAGGAAAGCAAGTAACCTCACTTCCTTGTAGCTAGTAAGCATCAGGAACAGATAAAAACTGAAAGAATGTTTTTTAATAACAGGAAAAAAAAATCAGCATCTTCCTCACTCAGTTTTCACTATTCCTGTGTGATTTATCTCCAAATACAACATGTGTTGTCATTCTCCAAGACAAGTCCCTTCTGCCTTCTCTAGTTATTTGATTAATTTTGAATTTACCAGCCATATTTTATAAAAAAAAAGCCTGGCTGCATGACATGCAGTCATGAGGATTTGAAGGCATTTCTCTCTGCTGATCCTTCCTGGCCAGTGCCTCCACTCATTGTCTGTAAAGAGCTGCTCCAGCTCTGAGAACAACCTGAGCACTCAGTCCTGAGCATCCTGCTAAGCCCATGGCTGTGCTTGGAATACAATACAAGTTTCCTTCAGTAGTAGTCAGCATTTTTTGATATGAAATACCCAAAGCTGCATGATGCTCAGACCAATCCAATGCTTCTGCTCTCAGCTCAGAATAGGGTTAGAAATGCTTTTTATTCCTAATAACTGTTGTCTGGGCACCTCTGACTGGTACAGTTGTTGGTCAATACGTAGCTGACATAAAGGATGGGTACTGCCTGCTGCTGTGCTCCAGAAAGCTGCAATAACTCATGTTGTAGCATTACCTCTCCTCTGATCCTGATGTTGGCAGGATTAGATGAGTGTCTGTGCCAGCCCAACCCACCAGTCCTGCCTGCCTCTCCTCTTGACTGCAGTCTGTTTCTGTGGCCCAGAGCACAGAGCTGTAATTAAGCCAACTGCTTGTTCTGAAATAGGCTTGTTGAAAATGAAATGGTAACCTGTTGCTGGCTTAGTAGTATTTTGCAGAAGCCAAAGTTCAGCATCAAAACACTCTTTTGTCAAGTTCTGTGGGTGGTTTATGTTTCTTTCTCTCTCTGTCTCTCAGGCCTACTGGAAAAAGATGAATCAGCTTTTGCAAACCCTGAATCAGAAGCTTGCAACCCTCAGCCATGGGCAAGAAGGGATTGTCAAGATCAGTCCTGCTGTCTCTGATAAGCTGGTTGCCTTTAAAAGTAAACCTCCATCCATTCAGAGAGAAATCCTGAGTGTCTGCAGTGACCCTTACACTCTGGCTCAGCAGCTGACACATGTGGAGCTGGTAAGTGGGAATGGTTCCCAACTTCTGCAGGCAGAGATATTATTTTAAGCCATCAGCTGCTAAGTATTCCAGACACAACCAAAAAATGTCTGCACTGCTGCAGCACATCCTGTGCTGGATCAGCACTGCAGCAAGAGGCAGGGTTTGACAGGTTAAGTGATGCTTGGAAAACAAGCCATATATCAGAGTGTTCTGTGCATCTCAGGGCAGGGCACTTTCCCTTCTTCAGCTTATTTGCAATTTGTGAGTCACAGTCACAGGAAGGACAAAGGCTTCCCACATCATTAAGGTGCTCTGAGCCCCCCAGCCTGATGGTGCTATCTGAATGGCTGCTCATTAGACATTTTATTAATTTGGAAGGAATGTTAACAGTTGAAGGCTGTTCCTACAGATACACAAAGCATCTGGGTTGCCTAATGTGGTTTTCCTTCTTCCCTTTGGAGCTTTCTGGGTGGACATACAAAGGTGTCTAAATACCACCCAAACAAAGTCCTGCTGTTTCCCTCTTGGAATGCAGTTTACTCTCCAACAGGCTCGTGATGGTAATCACTCCAATGCAGTACCAAAAATTTGGACAGGCTGTTGTGTTGCACACCCTTCTCCCAGGTTCAGGTCCTCTGTGTAGACCTCCTGGATGTTCACAGAACTTAAAACATTGCTGCCATCTGCAGATCTCTAGGTGCTGTAATGGTGCCTTGCTGCCTGCCCTCCTGGAGACAGTGTTCATCCTGGAGAGGAAGGCTGGAAAAACAAACTATGAAATGGACTGTGGATTGGAGGGAATATCATGGAATTAGCCTTGAGAATTCTGAAGGTAGCTGCTGTTCTATTTGTCAAGAAGTGGAATAGTTCAGAAACCCTAAATTGCTCTTTATTTAATAAGTTATTTGCTAATAAAAGTCCTACATACAGTTATCAGTGGCAAGGTGAGAACCCAAGAGAAATGGTGTAGGAATTGCCATAGAATTGTTAGTTAAGCAAAACTAACATTAATTTTATTGTTGAGTGTTCTAAGTTTGGGCGGTAGGAATTCCAAAATATCTCTTCTGAAGTACTTTTGTGGCCTACCACAAATATTTTTTTCTAATAAACATGTTTAAGGGAATTGAAAAGCCTAACATGGTGGCCAAGTGTGGCTGGAACTGCCAGGTTTATTCCAGTGCTGGTGGGGATGGATGGGCTTTACTAAGGTACATCTGGATATTATATTTACTCTTGTTTTGTCCAATACCTTGGACACTCTGCAGTGCAAACAGTGCCTTTAATATCAGCCTGTGCATCTTCAGTGCTTCCCTTCCCCAGTGACACAGTCACCACCTTAAGATGTCACCTGAGCTTCACTGGGTAGGGAGGTAGGGCCAGAGCAGTGTGTGTGCAGATGAGCAATGGATTGCTGTGGTTACCAGATCACAGCTTTGCTGCCATTTTAACAGCTGGGAAACAAGGCTATTGAGTAATGTAGAGAGTACATAGCAGCTCTGTGGCAGCACCAAGCATGAAACTGAAGCTGTCTGGCTCCCAGATGGAGCCTTCTGCATCCAGCACCTTTCCCTCTGCACAGTGGAGAGGGCTCTTATTGTGGCTTGGCAGTAATGAGATATATTTATTCTCATTTTCTTCTGTCTGCTGAAATAACTCTGATTGTTCATATGAATTTTAGTGATAGTTGCCTGTAACACCAGTAGCACCATTCAGAGCTGACAGATAAGAGGGATGACTTATCAAAAGACACAGAAGAGGTATGGGATTCTTTCTTATTTCTTCTTCTCTCTCTTTTTCCCCCCTCACTAATAGGAAAGGCTAAGTCACATTGGACCTGAGGAGTTTGTACAGGCATTTGTACATAAAGACCCTCTGGATGGCACCAAGGTATGATTTTTCTGCATGCAAAGTCTCTCCTATGATCACTGTTTGTTCTAGAAGAACTGATGTGATGAGATCCATAAGAGCAGGGCCTGGGGTGACCATGGCCAGGCCAAGTGTATTCTCATGGCAAGGATGGGACCTGTTGATAGAACTTGAACTAGCAGGTTATTGCCATTCCTTCCTGGTAAGGAAGTGTCCTAGCCCTGAGACAGGCCAACACCTTGATATTCTGCTTTCTAGCTTGTCCCTCCTCACCTGCTTTGGCCAGGGCAGATGGCTTGAACCTGTACACAACCAGAGAATGTCTGTTCCCACTACTGAAGGCACAAAGACTCT